>NW_027437593.1:0-300000 GCF_965140245.1 Athene noctua
CGAGCACAGAGCCCAGATCCGAGCCTCGGGACGAGCCCCGAGACAATCCTCAAACCCAGCCTAGAGCCGAGGCGAGCCGAGTCCAGAGCCGAACCCAGAGCCGAGCCCCGAGCCCAGCCGAGCCCCGAGCCCAGATCCGAGCCTCGAGACGAGCCCCGAGACAATCCCCAAGCCCAGCCTAGAGCCGAGGCGAGCCGAGTCCAGAGCCGAAGCGAGATCCGAACCCCGAGCCCAGCCTAGAGCCGAGACGAGTTCAGAGCCGAGCCCAGAGTCGGGCGCGATCTGAGCCTCGAGCCGAGCCATGAGCAGAGCCGATCCCTGAGCCCAGCCCAAAGCCGAGAGCAGACAAGCCCAGAGCCGAGCCTCGAGCCCAGCCTAGAGCCGAGTACAGAGCCGAGCCCAGAGCCGAGCCTCGAGCCGAGACCCGAGCCCAGCCTAGAGCCGAGCCGAGCCCGGAGCCCAGCCTAGAACCGAGCCCAGAGCCGAGCCTCGAGCCGAGACCCGAGCCCAGCCGATCCCAGAGACCAGATCCGAGCCTGGAGACGAGCCCCGAGACAATCCCCAAGCCCAGCCTGGAGCCGAGGCGAGCCGAGTCTAGAGCCGAACCCAGATCCGAGCACCGAGCGCAGCCTAGAGCCGAGCCGATCCCAGAGCATAGCCTAGAGCCGAGGCCAGCGCCGGGCATCGAGCCGAGCCCCGAGCCCAGCCGAGCACAGAGCACAGAGCCGAGCCTCGACGACGAGCCCCGAGACAATACCCAAGCCCAGCCTAGAGCCGAGGCGAGCCGAGTCCAGAGCCGAAGCGAGATCAGAGCCCCGAGCCCAGCCTAGAGCCGAGCCGAGTACAGAGACGAGGTACGAGCGCAGCCTAGAGCCGAGTAGAGAGCCGAGCCCAGAGCCGAGCCTCGAGCCGAGCCCCGAGCACAGCCGAGCACAGAGCCCAGATCCGAGCCTCGGGACGAGCCCCGAGACAATCCTCAAACCCAGCCTAGAGCCGAGGCGAGCCGAGTCCAGAGCCGAACCCAGATCCGAGCCCCGAGCCCATCCTAGAGCCGAGGCGAGCCGAGTCCAGAGCCGAATCCAGATCCGAGCCCCGAGCCCAGCCTGGAGCCGAGCCGAGGCCAGAGCCCAGCCTAGAGCCGAGCCCAGAGCCGAGCCTCGACCCGAGCCCCGAGCCCAGCCGAGCCCCGAGCCCAGAGCCGAGCCTTGAGATGAGCCCCGAGACAATCCCCAAGCCCAGCCTAGAGCCGAGGCGAGCCGAGTCCAGAGCCGAACCCAGATCCGAGCCTCGAGCCCAGCCTAGAGCCAAGCCGAGTCCAGACCATAGCCTAGAGCCGAGCACAGCGCCAAGCATCGAGCCGAGCCCCGAGCCCAGCCGAGCCCCGAGCCCAGAGCCGAGCCTCGAGCCGAGCCCCGAGCCCAGCCGAGCCCCGAGCCCAGAGCCGAGCCTCGAGACGAGCCCCGAGACAATCCTCAAGCCCAGCTTAGACCCGAGTCGAGCCGAGTCCAGAGCCGAACCCAGATCCGAGCCCCGAGCTCAGCCTAGAGCCGAGCCGAGACCGGAGTCCAGCCTAGAGCCGAGCCCTGAGCCCGGCCCCGAGCAGAGCCCCGAGCCCAGCCGAGCCCAGAGCCCAGAGCCGAACCTCGAGACGAGCCCCGTACAAATCCCCAAGCCCAGCCTAGAGCCGTGGCGAGCCGAGTCCAGAGCCGAACCCAGATCCGAGCCCCGAGCCCAGCCTAGAGCCGAGCCGAGGCCAGAGCCAGCCTAGAGCCGAGCCCAGAGCCGAGCCTCTACCCGACCCCGAGCCCAGCCGAGCCCCGAGCCCAGAGCCGAGCCTCGAGATGAGCCCCGAGACAATCCCCAAGGCCAGCCTAGAGCCGAGGCGAGCCGAGTCCAGAGCCGAACCCAGATCCAAGCCTCGAGCCCAGCCTAGAGCCGAGCCGAGCCCAGACCATAGCCTAGAGCCGAGCACAGCGCCAAGCATCGAGCCGAGCCCCGAGCCCAGCCGAGCACAGAGCCCAGAGCCGAGTCTCGAGACGAGCCCCGAGACAATCCCCAAGCCCAGCCTAGATCCGAGCCGAGCCCAGAGCCCAGCCTAGAGGCGAGCCCAGAGCCGAGTATCGAGCCGAGAATCGAGTCGAGCCCCGAGCCCAGATCCGAGCCTCGAGAAGAGCCCCGAGACAATCCCCAAGCCCAGCCTAGAGCCGAGGCGAGCCGAGTCCAGAGCCGAAGCGAGATCCGAGCCCCGAGCCCAGCCTAGAGCCGAGACGAGTCCAGAGCCGAGCCCAGAGTCGGGCGCGATCTGAGCCTCGAGCCGAGCCAAGATCAGAGCCGATCCCTGAGCCCAGCCCAAAGCCGAGAGCAGACAAGCCCAGAGCCGAGCCTCGAGCCCAGCCTAGAGCTGAGTCCAGAGCCGAGCCCAGAGCCGAGCCTCGAGCCGAGCCCCGAGCCCAGCCGAGCACAGAGCCCAGATCCGAGCCTCGAGACGAGCCCCGAGACAATCCCCAAGCCCAGCCTAGAGCCGAGGCAAGCCGAGTCCAGAGCCGAACCCAAAGCCGAGCCCCGAGCTTAGCCTAGAGCCGAGCCGAGCCCAGACCATAGCCTAGAGCCTCGAGATGAGCCCCGAGACAATCCCCAAGCCCAGCCTAGAGCCGAGGCGAGCCGAGTCCAGAGCCGAAGCGAGATCAGAGCCCCGAGCCCAGCCTAGAGCCGAGCCGAGTCCAGAGCCGAGGTACGAGCGCAGCCTAGAGCCGAGTAGAGAGCCGAGCCCAGAGCCGAGCCTCCAGCCGAGCCCCGAGCCCAGCCGAGCCCCCAGTCCAGAGCCGAGCCCCGAGACGAGCCCCGAGACAATCCCCAAGCCCAGCCTAGAGCCGAGGCGAGCCGAGTCCAGAGCCGAACACAGATCCGAGCCCCGAGCCCAGCCTAGAGCCGAGCCGAGCCCAGAGCCCAGCCTAGAGGGGAGCCCAGAGTCGAGTATCGAGCCGAGCCTCGACCCGAGCCCCGAGCCCAGCCGAGCACAGAGCCCAGAGCCGAGCCTCGAGACGAGCCCCGAGACAATTCCCAAGCCCTGCCTAGAGCCGAGGCGAGCCGAGTCCAGAGCCGAACCGAGAGCCGAGCCCCGAGCCCAGCCGAGCCCCGAGCCCAGATCCGAGCCTCGAGACGAGCCCCGAGACAATCCCCAAGCCCAGCCTAGAGCCGAGGCGAGCCGAGTCCAGAGCCGAAGCGAGATCCGAACCCCGAGCCCAGCCTAGAGCCGAGACGAGTCCAGAGCCGAGCCCAGAGTCGGGCGCGATCTGAGCCTCGAGCCGAGCCATGAGCAGAGCCGATCCCTGAGCCCAGCCCAAAGCCGAGAGCAGACAAGCCCAGAGCCGAGCCTCGAGCCCAGCCTAGAGCCGAGTACAGAGCCGAGCCCAGAGCCGAGCCTCGAGCCGAGACCCGAGCCCAGCCTAGAGCCGAGCCGAGCCCGGAGCCCAGCCTAGAACCGAGCCCTGAGCCGAGCCTCGAGCCCAGCCTAGAGCCAAGCCGAGTCCAGACCATAGCCTAGAGCTGAGCACAGCGCCAAGCATCGAGCCGAGCCCCGAGCCCAGCCGAGCCCAGAGCACAGAGCCGAGCCTCGAGCCGAGCCCCGAGCCCAGATCCGAGCCTCGAGACGAGCCCCGAGACAATCCCCAAGCCCAGCCTAGAGCCGAGGCGAGCCGAGTCCAGAGCCGAACCGAGATCCGAGCCCCGAGCACAGCCTAGAGCCGAGCCGAGTCCAGAGCCGAGGTACGAGCGCAGCCTAGAGCCGATTAGAGAGCCTAGCACAGAGTCGAGCCTCGAGCCGAGCCCCGAGCCCAGCCGAGCACAGAGCCCAGAGCCGAGCCTCGAGACGAGCCCCGAGACAATCCCCAAGCCCAGCCTAGAGCCGAGGCGAGCCGAGTCTAGAGCCGAACCCAGATCCGAGCACCGAGCGCAGCCTAGAGCCGAGCCGATCCCAGAGCATAGCCTAGAGCCGAGGCCAGTGCCGGGCATCGAGCCGAGCCCCGAGCCCAGCCGAGCACAGAGCACAGAGCCGAGCCTCGACGACGAGCCCCGAGACAATACCCAAGCCCAGCCTAGAGCCGAGGCGAGCCGAGTCCAGAGCCGAAGCGAGATCAGAGCCCCGAGCCCAGCCTAGAGCCGAGCCGAGTCCAGAGACGAGGTACGAGCGCAGCCTAGAGCCGAGTAGAGAGCCGAGCCCAGAGCCGAGCCTCGAGCCGAGCCCCGAGCACAGCCGAGCACAGAGCCCAGATCCGAGCCACGGGACGAGCCCCGAGACAATGCCCAAACCCAGCCTAGAGCCGAGGCGAGCCGAGTCCAGAGCCGAACCCAGATCCGAGCCCCGAGCCCATCCTAGAGCCGAGGCGAGCCGAGTCCAGAGCCGAATCCAGATCCGAGCCCCGAGCCCAGCCTAGAGCCGAGCCGAGGCCAGAGCCCAGCCTAGAGCCGAGCCCAGAGCCGAGCCTCGACCCGAGCCCCGAGCCCAGCCGAGCCCCGAGCCCAGAGCCCAGCCTCGAGATGAACCCCGAGACAATCCCCAAGCCCAGACTAGAGCCGAGGCGAGCCGAGTCCAGAGCCGAACCCAAAGCCGAGCCTCGAGCCCAGCCTAGAGCCGAGCCGAGTCCAGACCATAGCCTAGAGCCTTGCACAGCGCCAAGCATCGAGCCGAGCCCCGAGTCCAGCCGAGCCCCGAGCCCAGAGCCGAGCCTCGAGACGAGCCCCGAGACAATCCCCAAGCCCAGCCTAGAGCCGAGGCGAGCCGAGTCCAGAGCCGAAGCGAGATCAGAGCCCCGAGCCCAGCCTAGAGCCGAGCCGAGTCCAGAGCCGAGGTACGAGCGCAGCCTAGAGCCGAGTACAGAGCCGAGCCCAGAGCCGAGCCTCGAGCCGAGCCCCGAGCCCAGCCGAGCCCCGAGCCCAGAGCCGAGCCTTGAGATGAGCCCCGAGACAATCCCCAAGCCCAGCCTAGAGCCGAGGCGAGCCGAGTCCAGAGCCGAACCCAGATCCGAGCCTCGAGCCCAGCCTAGAGCCAAGCCGAGTCCAGACCATAGCCTAGAGCCGAGCACAGCGCCAAGCATCGAGCCGAGCCCCGAGCCCAGCCGAGCCCCGAGCCCAGAGCCGAGCCTCGAGCCGAGCCCCGAGCCCAGCCGAGCCCCGAGCCCAGAGCCGAGCCTCGAGACGAGCCCCGAGACAATCCTCAAGCCCAGCTTAGACCCGAGTCGAGCCGAGTCCAGAGCCGAACCCAGATCCGAGCCCCGAGCTCAGCCTAGAGCCGAGCCCTGAGCCCGGCCCCGAGCAGAGCCCCGAGCCCAGCCGAGCCCAGAGCCCAGAGCCGAGCCTCGAGACGAGCCCCGAGACAATCCCCAAGCCCAGCCTAGAGCCGAGGCGAGCCGAGTCCAGAGCCGAACCCAGATCCGAGCCCCGAGCACAGCCTAGAGCCGAGCCGAGTCCAGAGCCGAGCCCAGAGTCTGGCGCGATCTGAGACTCGAGCCGAGCCAAGAGCAGAGCCGATCCCTGAGCCCAGCCCAAAGCCGAGAGCAGACAAGCCCAGAGCCGAGCCTCGAGCCCAGCCTAGAGCCGAGTCCAGAGCCGAGCCCAGAGCCGAGCCTCGAGCCGAGGCCCGAGCCCAGCCGAGCCCAGAGCTCAGAGCCGAGTCTCAAGACGAGCCCCGAGACAATCCCCAAGCCCAGCCTAGAGCCGAGGCGAGCCGAGTCCAGAGCCGAACCCAGATCCGAGCCCCGAGCCCAGCCTAGAGCCGAGCCGAGCCCGGAGCCCAGCCTAGAGCCGAGCCCTGAGCCGAGCCTCGAGCCGAGCCCCGAGCCCAGCCGAGCCCCGAGCCCAGAGCCGAGCCTCGAGACGAGCCCCGAGACAATCCCCAAGCCCAGCCTAGAGCCGAGGCGAGCCGAGTCCAGAGCCGAAGCGAGATCAGAGCCCCGAGCCCAGCCTAGAGCCGAGCCGAGTCCAGAGCCGAGGTACGAGCGCAGCCTAGAGCCGAGTAGAGAGCCGAGCCCAGAGCCGAGCCTCGAGCCGAGCCCCGAGCACAGCCGAGCACAGAGCCCAGATCCGAGCCTCGGGACGAGCCCCGAGACAATCCCCAAGCCCAGACTAGAGCCGAGGCGAGCCGAGTCCAGAGCCGAAACCAGATCCGAGCCCCGAGCTTAGCCTAGAGTCGAGCCGAACCCAGACCATAGCCTAGAGCCGAGCCAAGCGCCAAGCATCGAGCCTAGCCCCGAGCCCAGCCGAGCACAGAGCCCAGAGCCGAGCCTCGAGACGAGCCCCGAGACAATCCCCAAGCCCAGCTTAGAGCCGAGGCGAGCCGAGTCCAGAGCCGAACCCAGATCCGAGCCCCGAGCCCATCCTAGAGCCGAGTCGAGCCTAGTCCAGAGCCGAACCCAGATCCGAGCCCCGAGCCCAGCCTAGAGGCGAGGCGAGCCGAGTCCAGAGCCGAACCGAGATCCGAGCCCCGAGCACAGCCTAGAGCCGAGACGAGTCCAGAGCCGAGCCCAGAGTCGGGCGCGATCTGAGCCTCGAGCCGAGCCATGAGCAGAGCCGATCCCTGAGCCCAGCCCAAAGCCGAGAGCAGACAAGCCCAGAGCCGAGCCTCGAGCCCAGCCTAGAGCCGAGTACAGAGCCGAGCCAAGAGCCGAGCCTCGAGCCGAGCCCCGAGCCCAGCCGAGCCCAGAGCCCAGAGCCGAGCCTCGAGACGAGCCCCGAGACAATCCCCAAGCCCAGCCTAGAGCCGAGGCGAGCCGAGTCCAGAGCCGAACCCAGATCCGAGCCCCGAGCCCAGCCTAGAGCCGAGCCGAGCCCGGAGCCGAGCCTAGAGACGAGCCCTGAGCCGAGCCTCGAGCCGAGCCCCGAGCCCAGCCGAGCCCAGAGCCGAGAGCCGAGCCTCGAGACGAGCCCCGAGACAATCCCCAAGCCCAGCCTAGAGCCGAGGCGAGCCGAGTCCAGAGCCGAACCCAGATCCGAGCCTCGAGCCCAGCCTAGAGCCGAGCCGAGCCCGGAGCCCAGCCTAGAGCCGAGCCCTGAGCCGGGCCCCGAGCCGAGCCCCGAGCCCAGCCGAGCACAGAGCCCAGAGCCCAGCCTCGAGCCGAGCCCCGAGACAATCCCCAAGCCCAGCCTAGAGCCGAGGCGAGGCCAGAGCCCAGCCTAGAGCCGAGCCCAGAGCCGAGCCTCGACCCGAGCCCCGAGCCCAGCCGAGCCCCGAGCCCAGAGCCGAGCCTCGAGATGAGCCCCGAGACAAGCCCCAAGCCCAGCCTAGAGCCGAGCCGAGCCCAGAGCCCAGCCTAGATGCGAGCCCAGAGCCGAGTATCGAGCCGAGAATCGAGTCGAGCCCCGAGCCCAGATCCGAGCCTCGAGACGAGCCCCGAGACAATCCCCAAGCCCAGCCTAGAGCCGAGGCGAGCCGAGTCCAGAGCCGAACCGAGATCCGAGCCCCGAGCACAGCCTAGAGCCGAGCCGAGTCCAGAGCCGAGGTACGAGCGCAGCCTAGAGCCGAGTAGAGAGCCGAGCACAGAGTCGAGCCTCGAGCCGAGCCCCGAGCCCAGCCGAGCACAGAGCCCAGAGCCGAGCCTCGAGACGAGCCCCGAGACAATCCCCAAGCCCAGCCTAGAGCCGAGGCGAGCCGAGTCTAGAGCCGAACCCAGATCCGAGCACCGAGCGCAGCCTAGAGCCGAGCCGATCCCAGAGCATAGCCTAGAGCCGAGGCCAGCGCCGGGCATCGAGCCGAGCCCCGAGCCCAGCCGAGCACAGAGCACAGAGCCGAGCCTCGACGACGAGCCCCGAGACAATCCCCAAGCCCAGCCTAGAGCCGAGGCGAGCCGAGTCCAGAGCCGAAGCGAGATCAGAGCCCCGAGCCCAGCCTAGAGCCGAGCCGAGTCCAGAGACGAGGTACGAGCGCAGCCTAGAGCCGAGTAGAGAGCCGAGCCCAGAGCCGAGCCTCGAGCCGAGCCCCGAGCACAGCCGAGCACAGAGCCCAGATCCGAGCCACGGGACGAGCCCCGAGACAATGCCCAAACCCAGCCTAGAGCCGAGGCGAGCCGAGTCCAGAGCCGAACCCAGATCCGAGCCCCGAGCCCATTCTAGAGCCGAGGCGAGCCGAGTCCAGAGCCGAATCCAGATCCGAGCCCCGAGCCCAGCCTAGAGCCGAGCCGAGGCCAGAGCCCAGCCTAGAGCCGAGCCCAGAGCCGAGCCTCGACCCGAGCCCCGAGCCCAGCCGAGCCCCGAGCCCAGAGCCCAGCCTCGAGATGAACCCCGAGACAATCCCCAAGCCCAGACTAGAGCCGAGGCGAGCCGAGTCCAGAGCCGAACCCAAAGCCGAGCCTCGAGCCCAGCCTAGAGCCGAGCCGAGTCCAGACCATAGCCTAGAGCCTTGCACAGCGCCAAGCATCGAGCCGAGCCCCGAGTCCAGCCGAGCCCCGAGCCCAGAGCCGAGCCTCGAGACGAGCCCCGAGACAATCCCCAAGCCCAGCCTAGAGCCGAGGCGAGCCGAGTCCAGAGCCGAAGCGAGATCAGAGCCCCGAGCCCAGCCTAGAGCCGAGCCGAGTCCAGAGCCGAGGTACGAGCGCAGCCTAGAGCCGAGTACAGAGCCGAGCCCAGAGCCGAGCCTCGAGCCGAGCCCCGAGCCCAGCCGAGCCCCGAGCCCAGAGCCGAGCCTCGAGACGAGCCCCGAGACAATCCCCAAGCCCAGCTTAGAGCCGAGTCAAGCCGAGTCCAGAGCCGAACCCAGATCCGAGCCCCGAGCCCAGCATAGAGCCGAGCCGAGCCCGGAGCCCAGCCTAGAGCCGAGCCCTGAGCCCGGCCCCGAGCAGAGCCCCGAGCCCAGCCGAGCACAGAGCCCAGAGCCGAGCCTCGAGACGAGCCCCGAGACAATCCCCAAGCCCAGCCTAGAGCCGAGGCGAGCCGAGTCCAGAGCCGAACCCAGACCCGAGCCCCGAGCACAGCCTAGAGCCGAGCCGAGTCCAGAGCCGAGCCCAGAGTCAGGCGCGATCTGAGCCTCGAGCCGTGCCAAGAGCAGAGCCGATCACTGAGCCCAGCCCAAAGCCGAGAGCAGACAAGCCCAGAGCCGAGCCTCGAGCCCAGCCTAGAGCCGAGTCCAGAGCCGAGCCCAGAGCCGAGCCTCGAGCCGAGCCCCGAGCCCGGCCGAGCACAGAGCTCAGAGCCGAGTCTCAAGACGAGCCCCGAGACAATCCCCAAGCCCAGCCTAGAGCCGAGGCGAGCCGAGTCCAGAGCCGAACCCAGAACCGAGCCCCGAGCCCAGCCTAGAGCCGAGCCGAGCCCGGAGCTCAGCCTAGAGCCGAGCCCTGAGCCGAGCCTCGAGCCGAGCATCGAGCCCAGCCTAGAGCCGAGCCGAGTCCAGAGCCGAGGTACGAGCGCTGCCTATAGCCGAGTAGAGAGCCGAACCCAGAGCACAGCCGAACACAGAGCCCAGATCCGAGCCTCGAGACGAGCCCCGATACAATCCCCAAACCCAGACTAGAGCCGACGCGAGCCGAGTCCAGAGCCGAACCCAGATCCGAGCCCCGAGCTTAGCCTAGAGCCGAGCCGAGCCCAGACCATAGCCTAGAGCCGAGCCCAGCGCCAAGCATCGAGCCGAGCCCCGAGCCCAGCCGAGCCCAGAGCCGAGCCTCGAGACGAGCCCCGAGACAATCCCCAAGCCCAGCCTAGATCCGAGGCAAGCCGAGTCCAGAGCCGAAGCGAGATCAGAGCCCCGAGCCCAGCCTAGAGCCGAGCCGAGTCCAGAGCCCAGGTACGAGCGCAGCCTAGAGCCGAGCCGAGCCCGGAGCCCAGCCCAGAGCCGAGCCCTGAGCCGAGCCCCGAGCCGAGCCCCGAGCCCGGCCGAGCACAGAGCCCAGAGCCGATCCTCGTGACGAGCCCCGAGACAATCCCCAAGCCCAGCCTAGAGCCGAGGCGAGCCGAGTCCAGAGCCGAACCCAGATCCGAGCCCCGAGCACAGCCTAGAGCCGAGCCGAGTCCAGAGCCGAGCCCAGAGTCGGGCGCGAGCAGAGCCTCGAGCCTAGCCAAGAGCAGAGCCGATCATTTGGCCCAGCCCAAAGCCGAGAGCAGACAATTCCAGAGCCGAGCCTCGAGCCCAGCCTAGAGCCGAGCCGAGTCCAGATCCGAGCCCAGAACCGAGCCCCGAGCCCAGCCTAGAGCGGAGCCGAGCCCGGAGCCCAGCGTAGAGCCGAGCCCTGAGCCGAGCCTCGAGCCGAGCCCCGAGCCCAGCCGAGCACATATCCCAGTGCCGAGCCTCGAGACGAGCCCCGAGAAAATCCCCAAGCCCAGCCTAGAGCCGAGGCGAGCCGAGTCCAGAGCCGAAGCGAGATCAGAGCCCCGAGCCCAGCCTAGAGCCGAGCCGAGTCCAGAGCCGAGGTACGAGCGCAGCCTAGAGCCGAGTAGAGAGCCGAGCCACGAGCCGAGCCTCGAGCCGAGCCCCGAGCCCAGCCGAGCCCCGAGCCCAGATCCGAGCCTCGAGACGAGCCCCGAGACAATCCCCAAGCCCAGCCTAGAGCCGAGGCGAGCCGAGTCCAGAGCCGAAGCGAGATCCGACCCCCGAGCCCAGCCTAGAGCCGAGCCGAGCCCAGAGCCCATCCTAGAGGCGAGCCCAGAGTCGAGTATCGAGCCGAGCCTCGAGCCGAGCCCCGAGCCCATCCTAGAGCCGAGGCGAGCCGAGTCCAGAGCCGAACCCAGATCCGAGCCCCGAGCCCAGCCTAGAGCCGAGCCGAGGCCAGATCCCAGCCTAGAGCCGAGCCCAGAGTCGAGCCTCGACCCGAGCCCCGAGCCCTGCCGAGCCCCGAGCCCAGAGCCGAGCCTCGAGATGAGCCCCGAGACAAGCCCCAAGCCCAGCCTAGAGCCGAGCCGAGCCCAGAGCCCAGCCTAGAGGCGAGCCCAGAGCCGAGTATCGAGCCGAGAATCGAGTCGAGCCCCGAGCCCAGATTCGAGCCTCGAGACGAGCCCCGAGACAATCCCCAAGCCCAGCCTAGAGCCGAGGCGAGCCGAGTCCAGAGCCGAACCGAGATCCGAGCCCCGAGCACAGCCTAGAGCCGAGACGAGTCCAGAGCCGAGCCCAGAGTCGGGCGCGATCTGAGCCTCGAGCCGTGCCAAGAGCAGAGCGGATCACTGAGCCCAGCCCAAAGCCGAGAGCAGACAAGCCCAGAGCCGAGCCTCGAGCCCAGCCTAGAGCCGAGTCCAGAGCCGAGCCCAGAGCCGAGCCTCGAGCCGAGCCCCGAGCCCGGCCGAGCACAGAGGTCAGAGCCGAGTCTCAAGACGAGCCCCGAGACAATCCCCAAGCCCAGCCTAGAGCCGAGGCGAGCCGAGTCCAGAGCCGAACCCAGATCCGAGCCCCGAGCCCAGCCTAGAGCCGAGCCGAGCCCGGAGCTCAGCCTAGAGCCGAGCCCTGAGCCGAGCCTCGAGCCGAGCATCGAGCCCAGCCTAGAGCCGAGCCGAGTCCAGAGCCGAGGTACGAGCGCTGCCTATAGCCGAGTAGAGAGCCGAGCCCAGAGCACAGCCGAACACAGAGCCCAGATCCGAGCCTCGAGACGAGCCCCGATACAATCCCCAAACCCAGACTAGAGCCGACGCGAGCCGAGTCCAGAGCCGAACCCAGATCCGAGCCCCGAGATTAGCCTAGAGCCGAGCCGAGCCCAGACCATAGCCTAGAGCCGAGCCCAGCGCCAAGCATCGAGCCGAGCCCCGAGCCCAGCCGAGCCCAGAGCCCAGAGCCGAGCCTCGAGACGAGCCCCGAGACAATCCCCAAGCCCAGCCTAGATCCGAGGCAAGCCGAGTCCAGAGCCGAAGCGAGATCAGAGCCCCGAGCCCAGCCTAGAGCCGAGCCGAGTCCAGAGCCGAGGTACGAGCGCAGCCTAGAGCCGAGCCGAGCCCGGAGCCCAGCCTAGAGCCGAGCCCTGAGCCGAGCCCCGAGCCGAGCCCCGAGCCCGGCCGAGCACAGAGCCCAGAGCCGATCCTCGTGTCGAGCCCCGAGACAATCCCCAAGCCCAGCCTAGAGCCGAGGCGAGCCGAGTCCAGAGCCGAACCCAGATCCGAGCCCCGAGCACAGCCTAGAGCCGAGCCGAGTCCAGAGCCGAGCCCAGAGTCGGGCGCGAGCAGAGCCTCGAGCCTAGCCAAGAGCAGAGCCGATCATTTGGCCCAGCCCAAAGCCGAGAGCAGACAATTCCAGAGCCGAGCCTCGAGCCCAGCCTAGAGCCGAGCCGAGTCCAGAGCCGAGCCCAGAACCGAGCCCCGAGCCCAGCCTAGAGCCGATCCGAGCCCGGAGCCCAGCCTAGAGCCGAGCCCTGAGCCGAGCCTCGAGCCGAGCCCCGAGCCCAGCCGAGCACATATCCCAGTGCCGAGCCTCGAGACGAGCCCCGAGAAAATCCCCAAGCCCAGCCTAGAGCCGAGGCGAGCCGAGTCCAGAGCCGAAGCGAGATCAGAGCCCCGAGCCCAGCCTAGAGCCGAGCCGAGTCCAGAGCCGAGGTACGAGCGCAGCCTAGAGCCGAGTAGAGAGCCGAGCCACGAGCCGAGCCTCGAGCCGAGCCCCGAGCACAGCCGAGCACAGAGCCCAGATCCGAGCCTCGAGACGAGCCCCGAGACAATCCCCAAGCCCAGCCTAGAGCCGAGGCGAGCCGAGTCCAGAGCCGAACCCAGATCCGAGCCCCGAGCCCAGCCTAGAGCCGAGCCGAGCCCAGAGCCCATTCTAGAGGCGAGCCCAGAGTCGAGTATCGAGCCGAGCCTCGAGCCGAGCCCCGAGCCCATCCTAGAGCCGAGGCGAGCCGAGTCCAGAGCCGAACCCAAATCCGAGCCCCGAGCCCAGCCTAGAGCCGAGCCGAGGCCAGATCCCAGCCTAGAGCCGAGCCCAGAGTCGAGCCTCGACCCGAGCCCCGAGCCCTGCCGAGCCCCGAGCCCAGAGCCGAGCCTCGAGATGAGCCCCGAGACAAACCCCAAGCCCAGCCTAGAGCCGAGCCTAGCCCAGAGCCCAGCCTAGAGGCGAGCCCAGAGCCGAGTATCGAGCCGAGAATCGAGTCGAGCCCCGAGCCCAGATCCGAGCCTCGAGACGAGCCCCGAGACAATCCCCAAGCCCAGCCTAGAGCCGAGGCGAGCCGAGTCCAGAGCCGAAGCGAGATCCGAGCCCCGAGCCCAGCCTAGAGCCGAGACGAGTCCACAGCCGAGCCCAGAGTCGGGCGCGATCTGAGCCTCGAGCCGAGCCAAGATCAGAGCCGATCCCTGAGCCCAGCCCAAAGCCGAGAGCAGACAAGCCCAGAGCCGAGCCTCGAGCCCAGCCTAGAGCCGAGTCCAGAGCCGAGCCCAGAGCCGAGCCTCGAGACGAGCCCCGAGCCCAGCCGAGCACAGAGCCCAGAGCTGAGCCTCGAGACGAGCCCCGAGACAATCCCCAAGCCCAGCCTAGAGCCGAGGCGAGCCGAGTCCAGAGCCGAACCCAAAGCCGAGCCCCGAGCTTAGCCTAGAGCCGAGCCGAGCCCAGACCATAGCCTAGAGCCGATCCCAGCGCCAAGCATCTAGCCGAGCCCCCAGCCCAACCGAGCACAGAGCCCAGAGCCGAGTCTCGAGACGAGACCCGAGACAATCCCCAAGCCCAGCCTATAGCCGAGGCGAGCCGAGTCCAGAGCAGAAGCGAGATCAGAGCCCCGAGCCCAGCCTAGAGCCGAGCCGAGTCCAGAGCCGAGGTACGAGCGCAGCCTAGAGCCGAGTAGAGAGCCGAGCCCAGAGCCGAGCCTCGAGCCGAACCCCGAGCCCAGCCGAGCCCCGAGTCCAGAGCCGAGCCCCGAGACGAGCCCCGAGACAATCCCCAAGCCCAGCTTAGAGCCGAGGCGAGCCGAGTCCAGAGCCGAACCCAGATCCGAGCCCCGAGCCCAGCCTAGAGCCGAGGCGAGCCGAGTCCAGAGCCGAAGCGAGGTCAGAGCCCCGAGCCCAGCCTAGAGCCGAGCCGAGTCCAGAGCCGATGTACAAGCGCAGCCTAGAGCCGAGTAGAGAGCCGAGCACAGAGCCGAGCCTCGAGCCGAGCCCCGAGCACAGCCGAGCAGAGCCCAGATCCGAGCCTCGAGACGAGCCCCGAGACAATCCCCAAGCCCAGCCTAGAGCCGAGGCGAGCCGAGTCCAGAGCCGAAGCGAGATCCGAGCCCCGAGCCCAGCCTAGAGCCGAGCCGAGTCCAGAGCCTAGGTACAAGCGCAGCCTAGAGCCGAGTAGAGAGCCGAGCCCAGAGCCGAGCCTCGAGCCGAGCCCCGAGCACAGCCGAGCACAGAGCCCAGATCCGAGCCTCGAGACGAGCCCCGAGACAATCCCCAAGCCCAGCCTAGAGCCGAGGCGAGCCGAGTCCAGAGCCGAACCCAGATCCGAGCCCCGAGCCCAGCCTAGAGCCGAGCCGAGCCCAGAGCCCAGCCTAGAGGCGAGTCCATAGTCGAGTATCGAGCCGAGCCTCGAGCCGAGCCCCGAGCCCAGCCGAGCACAGAGCCCAGAGTCGAGCCTCGAGACGAGCCCCGAGACAATCCCCAAGCCCAGACGAGAGCCGAGCCGAGCCGTGTCCAGAGCCGAAGCGAGATCCGAGCCCCGAGCACAGCCTAGAGCCGAGACGAGTCCAGAGCCGAGCCCAGAGTCGGGCGCGATCTGAGCCTCGAGCCGAGCCATGAGCAGAGCCGATCCCTGAGCCCAGCCCAAAGCCGAGAGCAGACAAGCCCAGAGCCGAGCCTCGAGACCAGCCTAGAGCCGAGTCCAGAGCAGAGCCCAGAGCCGAGCCTCGAGCCGAGCCCCGAGCCCAGCCGAGCACAGAGCACA
Organism: Athene noctua; assembly: GCF_965140245.1. Classification (NCBI taxonomy): domain Eukaryota; kingdom Metazoa; phylum Chordata; class Aves; order Strigiformes; family Strigidae; genus Athene; species Athene noctua. The sequence continues at coordinate 14,801 of NW_027437593.1, forward strand.
CAGCCGAGTCTCAAGACGAGCCCCGAGACAATCCCCAAGCCCAGCCTAGAGCCGAGGCGAGCCGAGTCCAGAGCCGAACCCAGATCCGAGCCCCGAGCCCAGCCTAGAGCCGAGCCGAGCCCGGAGACCAGCCTAGAGCAGAGCCCTGAGCCGAGCCTCGAGCCGAGCCCCGAGCCCAGCCGAGCCCAGAGCCCAGAGCCGAGCCTCGAGACGAGCCCCGAGACAATCCCGAAGCCCAGCCTAGAGCCGAGGCGAGCCGAGTCCAGAGCCGAACCCAGAGCCGAGCCTCGAGCCCAGCCTAGAGCCGAGCCGAGTCCAGAGCCGAGGTACAAGGGCAGCCTAGAGCCGAGTAGAGAGTCGAGCCCAGAGCCGAGCACCGAGCGCAGCCTAGAGCCGAGCCGAGCCCAGAGCCGAGCCTCGAGCCGAGCCCCGAGCCCAGCCGAGCACAGAGACCAGAGCCGAGCCTCGAGACGAGCCCCGAGACAATCCCCAAGCCCAGCCTAGAGCCGAGGCGAGCCGAGTCCAGATCCGAACCCAGATCCGAGCCCCGAGCCCAGCCTAGAGCCGAGCCGAGCCCAGAGCCCAGCCTAGAAGCGAGCCCAGAGTCGAGTATCGAGCCGAGCCTCGAGCCGAGCCCCGAGCCCAGCCGAGCACAGAGCCCAGAGCCGAGCCTCGAGACGAGCCCCGAGACAATCCCCAAGCCCAGCCTAGAGCCGAGGCGAGCCGAGTCCAGAGCCGAACACAGATCCGAGCCCCGAGCCCATCCTAGAGCCGAGGTGAGCCGAGTCCAGAGCCGAATCCAGATCCGAGCCCCGAGCCCAGCCTAGAGCCGAGCCGAGGCCAGAGTCCAGCCTAGAGCCGAGCCCAGAGCCGAGCCTCGACCCGAGCCCCGAGCCCAGCCGAGCCCCGAGCCCAGAGCCGAGCCTCGAGACGAGCCCCGAGACAATACCCAAGCCCAGCTTAGAGCCGAGTCGAGCCGAGTCCAGAGCCGAACCCTGATCCGAGCCCCGAGCCCAGTCTAGAGCCGAGCCGAGCCCGGAGACCAGCCTAGAGCAGAGCCCTGAGCCGAGCCCCGAGCCGAGCCCCGAGCCCAGCCGAGCACAGAGCCCAGAGCCGAGCCTCGAGACGAGCCCCGAGACAATCCCCAAGCCCAGCCTAGAGCCGAGTCGAGCCGATTCCAGAGCCGAACCCAGATCCGAGCCCCGAGCCCAGCCTAGAGCCGAGCCGAGCCCGGAGCCCAGCCTAGAGACGAGCCCTGAGCCTGGCCCCGAGCCGAGCCCCGAGCCCAGCCGAGCACAGAGCCCAGAGCCCAGCCTCGAGCCGAGCCCCGAGACAATCCCCAAGCCCAGCCTAGAGCCGAGGCGAGGCCAGAGCCCAGCTTAGAGCCGAGCACAGAGCCCCGAGCCCAGCCTAGAGCCGAGCCGAGTCCAGAGCCGAGGTACGAGCGCAGCCTAGAGCCGAGCCGAGTCCAGATCCGAGCCGAGAACCGAGCCCCGAGCCCAGCCTAGAGCCGAGCAGAGCCCGGAGCCCTGCCTAGAGCCGAGCCCTGAGCCGAGCCTCGAGCCGAGCCCCGAGCCCAGCCGAGCACATATCCCAGTGCCGAGCCTCGAGACGAGCTCCGAGACAATCCCCAAGCCCAGCCTAGAGCCGAGGCGAGGCGAGTCCAGAGCCGAAGCGAGATCAGAGCCCCGAGCCCAGCCTAGAGCCGAGCCGAGTCCAGAGCCGAGGTACGAGCGCAGCCTAGAGCCGAGTAGAGAGCCGAGCCCAGAGCCGAGCCTCGAGCCGAGCCCCGAGCCCAGCCGAGCCCCGAGCCCAGAGCCGAGCCTCGAGACGAGCCCCGAGACAATCCCCAAGCCCAGCTTAGAGCCGAGTCGAGCCGAGTCCAGAGCCCAACCGAGATCCGAGCCCCGAGCACAGCCTAGAGCCGAGCCGAGTCCAGAGCCGAGCCCAGAGTCGGGCGCGAGCTGAGCCTCGAGCCTAGCCAAGAGCAGAGACGATCATTTGGGCCAGCCCAAAGCCGCGAGCAGACAATTCCAGAACCGAGCCCCGAGCCCAGCCTAGAGCCGAGCCGAGCCCGGAGCCCAGCCAAGAGCCGAGCCCTGAGCCGAGCCTCGAGCCGAGGCCCGAGCCCAGCCGAGCACATATCCCAGTGCCGAGCCTCGAGACGAGCCCCGAGAAAATCCCCAAGCCCAGCCTAGAGCCGAGGCGAGCCGAGTCCAGAGCCGAAGCGAGATCAGAGTCCCGAGCCCAGCCTAGAGCCGAGCCGAGTCCAGAGCCGAGGTACGAGCGCAGCCTAGAGCCGAGTAGAGAGCCTAGCCCAGAGCCCAGCCTCGAGCCGAGCCACGAGACAATCCCCAAGCCCAGCCTAGAGCCGAGGCGAGCCGAGTCCAGAGCCGAACCCCGATCCGAGCCCCGAGTCCAGCCTAGAGCCGAGGCGAGGCCAGAGCCCAGCCGAGCCCCGAGCCCAGAGCCGAGCCTCGAGATGAGCCCCGAGACAAGCCCCAAGCTAGCCTAGAGCCGAGCCGAGCCCAGAGCCCAGCCTAGATGCGAGCCCAGAGCCGAGTATCGAGCCGAGAATCGAGTCGAGCCCCGAGCCCAGATCCGAGCCTCGAGACGAGATCCGAGACAATCCCCAAGCCCAGCCTAGAGCCGAGGCGAGCCGAGTCCAGAGCCGAGCCCAGAGCCGAGCCTCGAGCCGAGCCCCGAGCCCAGCCGAGCACAGAGCCCAGAGCCGAGCCTCGAGACGAGCCCCGAGACAATCCCCAAGCCCAGCCTAGAGCCGAGGCGAGCCTAGTCCAGAGCCGAACCCAGATCCGAGCCCCGAGCCCAGCCTAGAGCCGAGACGAGTCCAGAGCCGAGCCTAGAGTCGGGCGCGATCTGAGCCTCGAGCCGAGCAAAGAGCAGAGCCGATCCCTGAGCCCAGCCAAAAGCCGAGAGCAGACAAGCCCAGAGCCGAGCCTCGAGCCCAGCCTAGAGCCGAGTCCAGAGACGAGCCCAGAGCCGAGCCTCGAGCCGAGCCCCGAGCCCAGCCGAGCACAGAGCCCAGAGTCGAGCCTCGACGACGAGCCCCGAGACAATCCCCAAGCCCAGCCTAGAGCCGAGGCGAGCCGAGTCCAGAGCCAAACCCAGAGCAGAGCCCCGAGCTTAGCTTAGAGCCGAGCCGAGACCAGATCATAGCCTAGAGCCGAGCGCAGCGCAAAGCATCTAGCCGAGCCCCGAGCCCAGCCGAGCCCCGAGCCCAGAGCCGAGCCTCGAGACGAGCCCCGAGAAAATCCCCAAGCCCAGACTAGAGCCGAGGCGAGCCGAGTCCAGAGCCGAAGGGAGATCAGAGCCCCGAGACCAGCCTAGAGCCGAGCCGAGTCCAGAGACGAAGTACGAGCGCAGCCTAGAGCCGAGTAGAGAGCCGAGCCCAGAGACGAGCCTCGAGCCGAGCCCCGAGCCCAGCCGAGCCCCGAGCCCAGAGCCGAGGGCCGAGACGAGCCCCGAGACAATCCCCAAGCCCAGCTTAGAGCCGAGGCGAGCCGAGTCCAGAGCCGAACCCAGATCCGAGCCCCGAGCCCAGCCTAGAGCCGAGCCGAGCCCGGAGCCCAGCCTAGAGCCGAGCCCTGAGCCGAGCCTCGAGCCGAGCCCCGAGCCCAGCCGAGCACAGAGCCCAGAGCCGAGCCTCGAGACGAGCCCCGAGACAATCCCCAAGCCCAGCCTAGAGCCGAGGCGAACCGAGTCCAGAGCCGAACACAGATCCGAGCCCCGAGCACAGCCTAGAGCCGAGCCGAGTCCAGAGCCGAGCCCAGAGTCGGGCGCGAGCTGAGCCTCGAGCCTAGCCAAGAGCAGAGCCGATCATTTTGGCCAGCCCAAAGCCGAGAGCAGACAATTCCAGAGCCGAACCTCGAGCCCAGCCTAGAGCCGAGCCGAGTCCAGAGCCGAGCCCAGAGTCGGGCGAGATCTGAGCCTCGAGCCGAGCCAAGAGCAGAGCCGATACCTGAGCTCAGCCCAAAGCCGAGAGAAAACAAGTCCAGAGCCGAGCCTCGATCCCAGCCTAGAGCCGAGTCCAGAGCGGAGCCCAGAGCCGAGCCTCGAGACGAGCCCCGAGACAATCCCCAAGCCCAGCCTAGAGCCGAGTCGAGCCGAGTCCAGAGCCGAAGCGAGATCAGAGCCCCGAGCTCAGCCTAGAGCCGAGCCCAGTCCAGAGCCGAGGTACGAGCGCAGCCTAGAGCCGAGTAGAGAGCCGAGCCCAGAGCCGAGCCTCGAGCCGAGCCCCGAGCACAGCCGAGCACAGAGCCCAGATCCGAGCCTCGGGACGAGCCCCGAGACAATCCCCAAACCCAGCCTAGAGCCGAGGCGAGCCGAGTCCAGAGCCGAACCTAGATCCGAGCCCCGAGCCCAGCCTAGAGCCGAGCCGAGCCCAGAGCCCATCCTAGAGGTGAGCCCAGAGTCGAGTATCGAGCCGAGCCTCGAGCCGAGCCCCGAGCCCAGCCGAGCACAGAGCCCAGAGCCGAGCCTCGAGACGAGCCCCGAGACAATCCCCAAGCCCAGACTAGAGCCGAGGCGAGCCGAGTCCAGAGCCGAACCCAGATCCGAGCCCCGAGCCCATCCTAGAGCCGAGGCGAGCCGAGTCCAGAGCCGAACCCAGACCCGAGCCCCGAGCCCAGCCTAGATCCGAGCCGAGGCCAGAGCCCAGCCTAGAGCCGAGCCCAGAGCCGAGCCTCGACCCGAGCCCCGAGCCCAGCCGAGCCCCGAGCCCAGAGCAGAGCCTCGAGATAAGCCCCGAGACAAGCCCCAAGCCCAGCCTAGAGCCGAGCCGAGCCCAGAGCCCAGCCTAGAGCCGAGCCGAGTCCAGAGCCGAGGTACGAGCGCAGCCTAGAGCCGAGCCGAGCCCGGAGCCCATCCTAGAGCCGAGCCCTGAGCCGAGCCCCGAGCCGAGCCCCGAGCCCAGCCGAGCACAGAGCCCAGAGCCGAGCCTCGAGACGAGCCCCGAGACAATCCCCAAGCCCAGCCTAGAGACGAGGCGAGCCGAGTCCAGAGCCGAACCCAGATCCGAGCCCCGAGCACAGCCTGGAGCCGAGCCGAGTCCAGAGCCGAGCCCAGAGTCGGGCGCGAGCAGAGCCTCGAGCCTAGCCAAGAGCAGAGCCGATCATTTGGCCCAGCCCAAATCCGAGAGCAGACAATTCCAGAGCCGAGCCTCGAGCCCAGACTAGAGCCGAGCCGAGTCCAGAGCCGAACCCAGATCCGAGCCCCGAGCCCAGCCTAGAGCCGAGCCGAGCCCGGAGACCAGCCTAGAGCAGAGCCCTGAGCCGAGCCTCGAGCCGAGCCCCGAGCCCAGCCGCGCCCAGAGCCCAGAGCCGAGCCTCGAGACGAGCCCCGAGACAATCCCGAAGCCCAGCCTAGAGCCGAGGCGAGCCGAGTCCAGAGCCGAACCCAGAGCCGAGCCTCGAGCCCAGCCTAGAGCCGAGCCGAGTCCAGAGCCGAGGTACGAGCGCAGCCTAGAGCCGAGTAGAGAGCCGAGCCCAGAGCCGAGCCTCGAGCCGAGCCCAGAGCACAGCCGAACACAGAGCCCAGATCCGAGCCTCGAGACGATCCCCGAGAGAATCACCAAGCACAGACTAGAGCCGAGGCGAGCCGAGTGCAGAGCCTAACCCAGATCCGAGCCCCGAGCGCAGCCTAGAGCCGAGCCGAGTCCAGACCATAGCCTAGAGCCGAGCCCAGCGCCAAGCATCGAGCCGAGCCCCGAGCCCAGCCGAGCACAGAGCCCAGAGCCGAGCCTCGAGACGAGCCCCGAGACAATCCCCAAGCCCAGCCTAGAGCCGAGGCGAGCCGAGTCCAGAGCCGAAGCGAGATCAGAGCCCCGAGCCCAGCCTAGAGCCGAGCCGAGTCCAGAGCCGAGGTACGAGCGCAGCCTAGAGCCGAGTAGAGAGCCGAGCCCAGAGCCGAGCCTCGAGCCGAGCCCCCAGCCCAGCCGAGCACAGAGCCCAGAGCCGAGCCTCGAGACGAGCCCCGAGACAATCCCCAAGCCCAGCTTAGAGCCGAGTCGAGCCGAGTCCAGAGCCGAACCCAGATCCGAGGCCCGAGCCCAGCCTAGAGCCGAGCCGAGCCCGGAGCCCAGCCTAGAGCCGAGCCCTGAGCCGAGCCCCGAGCCGAGCCCCGAGCCCAGCCGAGCACAGAGCCCAGAGCCGAGCCTCGAGACGAGCCCCGAGACAATCCCCAAGCCCAGCCTAGAGCCGAGTCGAGCCTAGTCCAGAGCCGAACCCAGATCCGAGCCCCGAGCCCAGCCTAGAGGCGAGGCGAGCCGAGTCCAGAGCCGAACCCAGATCCGAGCCCCGAGCACAGCCTAGAGCCGAGACGAGTCCAGAGCCGAGCCCAGAGTCGGGCGCGATCTGAGCCTCGAGCCGAGCCATGAGCAGAGCCGATCCCTGAGCCCAGCCCAAAGCTGAGAGCAGACAAGCCCAGAGCCGAGCCTCGAGCCCAGCCTAGAGCCGAGTACAGAGCCGAGCCCAGAGCCGAGCCTCGAGCCGAGCCCCGAGCCCAGCCGAGCCCAGAGCCCAGATCCGAGCCTCGAGTCGAGCCCCGAGACAATCCCCAAGCCCAGCCTAGAGCCGAGGCGAGCCGAGTCCAGAGCCGAACACAGATCCGAGCCCCGATCCCAGCCTAGAGCCGAGACGAGCCCGGAGCCCAGCCTAGAGACGAGCCCTGAGTCGAGCCCAGAGCCGAGCCCCGAGCCCAGCCGAGCCCAGAGCCGAGAGCCGAGCCTCGAGACGAGCCCCGAGACAATCCCCAAGCCCAGCCTAGAGCCGAGGCGAGCCGAGTCCAGAGCCGAAACCAGATCCGAGCCTCGAGCCCAGCCTAGAGCCGAGCCGAGCCCGGAGCCCAGCCTAGAGCCGAGCCCTGAGCCGGGCCCCGAGCCGAGCCCCGAGCCCAGCCGAGCACAGAGCCCAGAGCCCAGCCTCGAGCCGAGCCCCGAGACAATCCCCAAGCCAAGCCTAGAGCCGAGGCGAGGCCAGAGCCCAGCCTAGAGCCGAGCCCAGAGCCGAGCTTCGACCCGAGCCCCGAGCACAGCCGAGCCCCGAGCCCAGAGCCGAGCCTCGAGATGAGCCCCGAGAAAATCCCCAAGCCCAGCCTAGAGCCGAGCCGAGCCCAGAGCCCAGCCTAGATGCGAGCCCAGAGCCGAGTATCGAGCCGAGAATCGAGTCGAGCCCCGAGCCCAGATCCGAGCCTCGAGACGAGCCCCGAGACAATCCCCAAGCCCAGCCTAGAGCCGAGGCGAGCCGAGTCCAGAGCCGAACCGAGATCCGAGCCCCGAGCACAGCCTAGAGCCGAGCCGAGTCCAGAGCCGAGGTACGAGCGCAGCCTAGAGCCGAGTAGAGAGCCGAGCACAGAGTCGAGCCTCGAGCCGAGCCCCGAGCACAGCCGAGCACAGAGCCCAGAGCCGAGCCTCGAGACGAGCCCCGAGACAATCCCCAAGCCCAGCCTAGAGCCGAGGCGAGCCGAGTCTAGAGCCGAACCCAGATCCGAGCACCGAGCGCAGCCTAGAGCCGAGCCGATCCCAGAGCATAGCCTAGAGCCGAGGCCAGCGCCGGGCATCGAGCCGAGCCCCAAGCCCAGCCGAGCACAGAGCACAGAGCCGAGCCTCGACGACGAGCCCCGATACAATCCCCAAGCCCAGCCTAGAGCCGAGGCGAGCCGAGTCCAGAGCCGAAGCGAGATCAGAGCCCCGAGCCCAGCCTAGAGCCGAGCCGAGTCCAGAGACGAGGTACGAGCGCAGCCTAGAGCCGAGTAGAGAGCCGAGCCCAGAGCCGAGCCTCGAGCCGAGCCCCGAGCACAGCCGAGCACAGAGCCCAGATCCGAGCCTCGGGACGAGCCCCGAGACAATCCCCAAACCCAGCCTAGAGCCGAGGCGAGCCGAGTCCAGAGCCGAACCCAGATCCGAGCCCCGAGCCCATCCTAGAGCCGAGGCGAGCCGAGTCCAGAGCCGAATCCAGATCCGAGCCCCGAGCCCAGCCTAGAGCCGAGCCGAGGCCAGAGCCCAGCCTAGAGCCGAGCCCAGAGCCGAGCCTCTACCCGACCCCGAGCCCAGCCGAGCCCCGAGCCCAGAGCCGAGCCTCGAGATGAGCCCCGAGACAATCCCCAAGCCCAGCCTAGAGCCGAGGCGAGCCGAGTCCAGAGCCGAACCCAGATCCGAGCCTCGAGCCCAGCCTAGAGCCGAGCCGAGTCCAGACCATAGCCTAGAGCCGAGCACAGCGCCAAGCATCGAGCCGAGCCCCGAGCCCAGCCGAGCACAGAGTCCAGAGCCGAGTCTCGAGACGAGCCCCGAGACAATCCCCAAGCCCAGCCTAGATCCGAGCCGAGCCCAGAGCCCAGCCTAGAGGCGAGCCCAGAGCCGAGTATCGAGCCGAGAATCGAGTCGAGCCCCGAGCCCAGATCCGAGCCTCGAGAAGAGCCCCGAGACAATCCCCAAGCCCAGCCTAGAGCCGAGGCGAGCCGAGTCCAGAGCCGAAGCGAGATCCGAGCCCCGAACCCAGCCTAGAGCCGAGACGAGTCCAGAGCCGAGCCCAGAGTCGGGCGCGATCTGAGCCTCGAGCCGAGCCAAGATCAGAGCCGATCCCTGAGCCCAGCCCAAAGCCGAGAGCAGACAAGCCCAGAGCCGAGCCTCGAGCCCAGCCTAGAGCTGAGTCCAGAGCCGAGCCCAGAGCCGAGCCTCGAGCCGAGCCCCGAGCCCAGCCGAGCACAGAGCCCAGATCCGAGCCTCGAGACGAGCCCCGAGACAATCCCCAAGCCCAGCCTAGAGCCGAGGCAAGCCGAGTCCAGAGCCCAACCCAAAGCCGAGCCCCGAGCTTAGCCTAGAGCCGAGCCGAGCCCAGACCATAGCCTAGAGCCTCGAGATGAGCCCCGAGACAATCCCCAAGCCCAGCCTAGAGCCGAGGCGAGCCGAGTCCAGAGCCGAAGCGAGATCAGAGCCCCGAGCCCAGCCTAGAGCCGAGCCGAGTCCAGAGCCGAGGTACGAGCGCAGCCTAGAGCCGAGTAGAGAGCCGAGCCCAGAGCCGAGCCTCCAGCCGAGCCCCGAGCCCAGCCGAGCCCCCAGTCCAGAGCCGAGCCCCGAGACGAGCCCCGAGACAATCCCCAAGCCCAGCCTAGAGCCGAGGCGAGCCGAGTCCAGAGCCGAACACAGATCCGAGCCCCGAGCCCAGCCTAGAGCCGAGCCGAGCCCAGAGCCCAGCCTAGAGGGGAGCCCAGAGTCGAGTATCGAGCCGAGCCTCGACCCGAGCCCCGAGCCCAGCCGAGCACAGAGCCCAGAGCCGAGCCTCGAGACGAGCCCCGAGACAATTCCCAAGCCCTGCCTAGAGCCGAGGCGAGCCGAGTCCAGAGCCGAACCCAGAGCCGAGCCCCGAGCCCAGCCGAGCCCCGAGCCCAGATCCGAGCCTCGAGACGAGCCCCGAGACAATCCCCAAGCCCAGCCTAGAGCCGAGGCGAGCCGAGTCCAGAGCCGAACCGAGATCCGAGCCCCGAGACCAGCCTAGAGCCGAGACGAGTCCAGAGCCGAGCCCAGAGTCGGGCGCGATCTGAGCCTCGAGCCGAGCCATGAGCAGAGCCGATCCCTGAGCCCAGCCCAAAGCCGAGAGCAGACAAGCCCAGAGCCGAGCCTCGAGCCCAGCCTAGAGCCGAGTACAGAGCCGAGCCCAGAGCCGAGCCTCGAGCCGAGACCCGAGCACAGCCTAGAGCCGAACCGAGCCCGGAGCCCAGCCTAGAACCGAGCCCTGAGCCGAGCCTCGAGCCGAGACCCGAGCACAGCCGATCCCAGAGACCAGAGCCGAGCCTTGAGACGAGACCCGAGACAATCCCCAAGCCCAGCCTGGAGCCGAGGCGAGCCGAGTCTAGAGCCGAACCCAGATCCGAGCACCGAGCGCAGTCTAGAGCCGAGCCGATCCCAGAGCATAGCCTAGAGCCGAGGCCAGCGCCGGGCATCGAGCCGAGCCCCGAGCCCAGCCGAGCACAGAGCACAGAGCCGAGCCTCGACGACGAGCCCCGAGACAATACCCAAGCCCAGCCTAGAGCCGAGGCGAGCCGAGTCCAGAGCCGAAGCGAGATCAGAGCCCCGAGCCCAGCCTAGAGCCGAGCCGAGTACAGAGACGAGGTACGAGCGCAGCCTAGAGCCGAGTAGAGAGCCGAGCCCAGAGCCGAGCCTCGAGCCGAGCCCCGAGCACAGCCGAGCACAGAGCCCAGATCCGAGCCTCGGGACGAGCCCCGAGACAATCCTCAAACCCAGCCTAGAGCCGAGGCGAGCCGAGTCCAGAGCCGAACCCAGATCCGAGCCCCGAGCCCATCCTAGAGCCGAGGCGAGCCGAGTCCAGAGCCGAATCCAGATCCGAGCCCCGAGCCCAGCCTAGAGCCGAGCCGAGGCCAGAGCCCAGCCTAGAGCCGAGCCCAGAGCCGAGCCTCGACCCGAGCCCCGAGCCCAGCCGAGCCCCGAGCCCAGAGCCGAGCCTTGAGATGAGCCCCGAGACAATCCCCAAGCCCAGCCTAGAGCCGAGGCGAGCCGAGTCCAGAGCCGAACCCAGATCCGAGCCTCGAGCCCAGCCTAGAGCCAAGCCGAGTCCAGACCATAGCCTAGAGCCGAGCACAGCGCCAAGCATCGAGCCGAGCCCCGAGCCCAGCCGAGCCCCGAGCCCAGAGCCGAGCCTCGAGCCGAGCCCCGAGCCCAGCCGAGCCCCGAGCCCAGAGCCGAGCCTCGAGACGAGCCCCGAGACAATCCTCAAGCCCAGCTTAGAGCCGAGTCGAGCCGAGTCCAGAGCCGAACCCAGATCCGAGCCCCGAGCCCAGCCTAGAGCCGAGCCGAGACCGGAGTCCAGCCTAGAGCCGAGCCCTGAGCCCGGCCCCGAGCAGAGCCCCGAGCCCAGCCGAGCCCAGAGCCCAGAGCCGAGCCTCGAGACGAGCCCCGAGACAATCCCCAAGCCCAGCCTAGAGCCGAGGCGAGCCGAGTCCAGAGCCGAACCCAGATCCGAGCCCCGAGCACAGCCTAGAGCCGAGCCGAGTCCAGAGCCGAGCCCAGAGTCTGGCGCGATCTGAGACTCGAGCCGAGCCAAGAGCAGAGCCGATCCCTGAGCCCAGCCCAAAGCCGAGAGCAGACAAGCCCAGAGCCGAGCCTCGAGCCCAGCCTAGAGCCGAGTCCAGAGCCGAGCCCAGAGCCGAGCCTCGAGCCGAGCCCCGAGCCCAGCCGAGCCCAGAGCTCAGAGCCGAGTCTCAAGACGAGCCCCGAGACAATCCCCAAGCGCAGCCTAGAGCCGAGGCGAGCCGAGTCCAGAGCCGAACCCAGATCCGAGCCCCGAGCCCAGCCTAGAGCCGAGCCGAGCCCGGAGCCCAGCCTAGAGCCGAGCCCTGAGCCGAGCCTCGAGCCGAGCCCCGAGCCCAGCCGAGCCCCGAGCCCAGAGCCGAGCCTCGAGACGAGCCCCGAGACAATCCCCAAGCCCAGCCTAGAGCCGAGGCGAGCCGAGTCCAGAGCCGAAGCGAGATCAGAGCCCCGAGCCCAGCCTAGAGCCGAGCCGAGTCCAGAGCCGAGGTACGAGCGCAGCCTAGAGCCGAGTAGAGAGCCGAGCCCAGAGCCGAGCCTCGAGCCGAGCCCCGAGCACAGCCGAGCACAGAGCCCAGATCCGAGCCTCGGGACGAGCCCCGAGACAATCCCCAAGCCCAGACTAGAGCCGAGGCGAGCCGAGTCCAGAGCCGAAACCAGATCCGAGCCCCGAGCTTAGCCTAGAGTCGAGCCGAACCCAGACCATAGCCTAGAGCCGAGCCAAGCGCCAAGCATCGAGCCTAGCCCCGAGCCCAGCCGAGCACAGAGCCCAGAGCCGAGCCTCGAGACGAGCCCCAAGACAATCCCCAAGCCCAGCTTAGAGCCGAGGCGAGCCGAGTCCAGAGCCGAACCCAGATCCGAGCCCCGAGCCCAGCCTAGAGCCGAGTCGAGCCTAGTCCAGAGCCGAACCCAGATCCGAGCCCCGAGCCCAGCCTAGAGGCGAGGCGAGCCGAGTCCAGAGCCGAACCGAGATCCGAGCCCCGAGCACAGCCTAGAGCCGAGACGAGTCCAGAGCCGAGCCCAGAGTCGGGCGCGATCTGAGCCTCAAGCCGAGCCATGAGCAGAGCCGATCCCTGAGCCCAGCCCAAAGCCGAGAGCAGACAAGCCCAGAGCCGAGCCTCGAGCCCAGCCTAGAGCCGAGTACAGAGCCGAGCCCAGAGCCGAGCCTCGAGCCGAGCCCCGAGCCCAGCCGAGCCCAGAGCCCAGATCCGAGCCTCGAGACGAGCCCCGAGACAATCCCCAAGCCCAGCCTAGAGCCGAGGCGAGCCGAGTCCAGAGCCGAACCCAGATCCGAGCCCCGAGCCCAGCCTAGAGCCGAGCCGAGCCCGGAGCCGAGCCTAGAGACGAGCCCTGAGCCGAGCCTCGAGCCGAGCCCCGAGCCCAGCCGAGCCCAGAGCCGAGAGCCGAGCCTCGAGACGAGCCCCGAGACAATCCCCAAGCCCAGCCTAGAGCCGAGGCGAGCCGAGTCCAGAGCCGAACACAGATCCGAGCCTCGAGCCCAGCCTAGAGCCGAGCCGAGCCCGGAGCCCAGCCTAGAGCCGAGCCCTGAGCCGGGCCCCGAGCCGAGCCCCGAGCCCAGCCGAGCACAGAGCCCAGAGCCCAGCCTCGAGCCGAGCCCCGAGACAATCCCCAAGCCCAGCCTAGAGCCGAGGCGAGGCCAGAGCCCAGCCTAGAGCCGAGCCCAGAGCCGAGCCTCGACCCGAGCCCCGAGCCCAGCCGAGCCCCGAGCCCAGAGCCGAGCCTCGAGATGAGCCCCGAGACAAGCCCCAAGCCCAGCCTAGAGCCGAGCCGAGCCCAGAGCCCAGCCTAGATGCGAGCCCAGAGCCGAGTATCGAGCCGAGAATCGAGTCGAGCCCCGAGCCCAGATCCGAGCCTCGAGACGAGCCCCGAGACAATCCCCAAGCCCAGCCTAGAGCCGAGGCGAGCCGAGTCCAGAGCCGAACCGAGATCCGAGCCCCGAGCACAGCCTAGAGCCGAGCCGAGTCCAGAGCCGAGGTACGAGCGCAGCCTAGAGCCGAGTAGAGAGCCGAGCACAGAGTCGAGCCTCGAGCCGAGACCCGAGCCCAGCCGAGCACAGAGCCCAGAGCCGAGCCTCGAGACGAGCCCCGAGACAATCCCCAAGCCCAGCCTAGAGCCGAGGCGAGCCGAGTCTAGAGCCGAACCCAGATCCGAGCACCGAGCGCAGCCTAGAGCCGAGCCGATCCCAGAGCATAGCCTAGAGCCGAGGCCAGCGCCGGGCATCGAGCCGAGCCCCGAGCCCAGCCGAGCACAGAGCACAGAGCCGAGCCTCGACGACGAGCCCCGAGACAATCCCCAAGCCCAGCCTAGAGCCGAGGCGAGCCGATTCCAGAGCCGAAGCGAGATCAGAGCCCCGAGCCCAGCCTAGAGCCGAGCCGAGTCCAGAGACGAGGTACGAGCGCAGCCTAGAGCCGAGTAGAGAGCCGAGCCCAGAGCCGAGCCTCGAGCCGAGCCCCGAGCACAGCCGAGCACAGAGCCCAGATCCGAGCCACGGGACGAGCCCCGAGACAATGCCCAAACCCAGCCTAGAGCCGAGGCGAGCCGAGTCCAGAGCCGAACCCAGATCCGAGCCCCGAGCCCATCCTAGAGCCGAGGCGAGCCGAGTCCAGAGCCGAATCCAGATCCGAGCCCCGAGCCCAGCCTAGATCCGAGGCGAGGCCAGAGCCCAGCCTAGAGCCGAGCCCAGAGCCGAGCCTCGACCCGAGCCCCGAGCCCAGCCGAGCCCCGAGCCCAGAGCCCAGCCTCGAGATGAACCCCGAGACAATCCCCAAGCCCAGCCTAGAGCCGAGGCGAGCCGAGTCCAGAGCCGAACCCAGATCCGAGCCTCGAGCCCAGCCTAGAGCCGAGCCGAGTCCAGACCATAGCCTAGAGCCTTGCACAGCGCCAAGCATCGAGCCGAGCCCCGAGTCCAGCCGAGCCCCGAGCCCAGAGCCGAGCCTCGAGACGAGCCCCGAGACAATCCCCAAGCCCAGCCTAGAGCCGAGGCGAGCCGAGTCCAGAGCCGAAGCGAGATCAGAGCCCCGAGCCCAGCCTAGAGCCGAGCCGAGTCCAGAGCCGAGGTACGAGCGCAGCCTAGAGCCGAGTACAGAGCCGAGCCCAGAGCCGAGCCTCGAGCCGAGCCCCGAGCCCAGCCGAGCCCCGAGCCCAGAGCCGAGCCTCGAGACGAGCCCCGAGACAATCCCCAAGCCCAGCTTAGAGCCGAGTCGAGCCGAGTCCAGAGCCGAACCCAGATCCGAGCCCCGAGCCCAGCCTAGAGCCGAGCCGAGCCCGGAGCCCAGCCTAGAGCCGAGCCCTGAGCCCGGCCCCGAGCAGAGCCCCGAGCCCAGCCGAGCACAGAGCCCAGAGCCGAGCCTCGAGACGAGCCCCGAGACAATCCCCAAGCCCAGCCTAGAGCCGAGGCGAGCCGAGTCCAGAGCCGAACCCAGACCCGAGCCCCGAGCACAGCCTAGAGCCGAGCCGAGTCCCGAGCCGAGCCCAGAGTCTGGCGCGATCTGAGACTCGAGCCGAGCCAAGAGCAGAGCCGATCCCTGAGCGCAGCCCAAAGCCGAGAGCAGAGAAGCCCAGAGCCGAGCCTCGAGCCCAGCCTAGAGCCGAGTCCAGAGCCGAGCCCAGAGCCGAGCCTCGAGCCGAGCCCCGAGCCCAGCCGAGCCCAGAGCTCAGAGCCGAGTCTCAAGACGAGCCCCGAGACAATCCCCAAGCCCAGCCTAGAGCCGAGGCGAGCCGAGTCCAGAGCCGAACCCAGATCCGAGCCCCGAGCCCAGCCTAGAGCCGAGCCGAGCCCGGAGCCCAGCCTAGAGCCGAGCCCTGAGCCGAGCCTCGAGCCGAGCCCCGAGCCCAGCCGAGCCCCGAACCCAGAGCCGAGCCTCGAGACGAGCCCCGAGACAATCCCCAAGCCCAGCCTAGAGCCGAGGCGAGCCGAGTCCAGAGCCGAAGCGAGATCAGAGCCCCGAGCCCAGCCTAGAGCCGAGCCGAGTCCAGAGCCGAGGTACGAGCGCAGCCTAGAGCCGAGTAGAGAGCCGAGCCCAGAGCGGAGCCTCGAGCCGAGCCCCGAGCCCAGCCGAGCCCCGAGCCCAGAGCCGAGCCTCGAGACGAGCCCCGAGACAATCCTCAAGCCCAGCTTAGAGCCGAGTCGAGCCGAGTCCAGAGCCGAACCCAGATCCGAGCCCCGAGCCCAGCCTAGAGCCGAGCCGAGACCGGAGTCCAGCCTAGAGCCGAGCCCTGAGCCCGGCCCCGAGCAGAGCCCCGAGCCCAGCCGAGCCCAGAGCCCAGAGCCGAGCCTCGAGACGAGCCCCGAGACAATCCCCAAGCCCAGCCTAGAGCCGAGGCGAGCCGAGTCCAGAGCCGAACCCAGATCCGAGCCCCGAGCACAGCCTAGAGCCGAGCCGAGTCCAGAGCCGAGCCCAGAGTCTGGCGCGATCTGAGACTCGAGCCGAGCCAAGAGCAGAGCCGATCCCTGAGCCCAGCCCAAAGCCGAGAGCAGACAAGCCCAGAGCCGAGCCTCGAGCCCAGCCTAGAGCCGAGTCCAGAGCCGAGCCCAGAGCCGAGCCTCGAGCCGAGCCCCGAGCCCAGCCGAGCCCAGAGCTCAGAGCCGAGTCTCAAGACGAGCCCCGAGACAATCCCCAAGCCCAGCCTAGAGCCGAGGCGAGCCGAGTCCAGAGCCGAACCCAGATCCGAGCCCCGAGCCCAGCCTAGAGCCGAGCCGAGCCCGGAGCCCAGCCTAGAGCCGAGCCCTGAGCCGAGCCTCGAGCCGAGCCCCGAGCCCAGCCGAGCCCCGAGCCCAGAGCCGAGCCTCGAGACGAGCCCCGAGACAATCCCCAAGCCCAGCCTAGAGCCGAGGCGAGCCGAGTCCAGAGCCGAAGCGAGATCAGAGCCCCGAGCCCAGCCTAGAGCCGAGCCGAGTCCAGAGCCGAGGTACGAGCGCAGCCTAGAGCCGAGTAGAGAGCCGAGCCCAGAGCCGAGCCTCGAGCCGAGCCCCGAGCACAGCCGAGCACAGAGCCCAGATCCGAGCCTCGGGACGAGCCCCGAGACAATCCCCAAGCCCAGACTAGAGCCGAGGCGAGCCGAGTCCAGAGCCGAAACCAGATCCGAGCCCCGAGCTTAGCCTAGAGTCGAGCCGAACCCAGACCATAGCCTAGAGCCGAGCCAAGCGCCAAGCATCGAGCCTAGCCCTGAGCCCAGCCGAGCACAGAGCCCAGAGCCGAGCCTCGAGACGAGCCCCAAGACAATCCCCAAGCCCAGCTTAGAGCCGAGGCGAGCCGAGTCCAGAGCCGAACCCAGATCCGAGCCCCGAGCCCAGCCTAGAGCCGAGTCGAGCCTAGTCCAGAGCCGAACCCAGATCCGAGCCCCGAGCCCAGCCTAGAGGCGAGGCGAGCCGAGTCCAGAGCCGAACCGAGATCCGAGCCCCGAGCACAGCGTAGAGCCGAGACGAGTCCAGAGCCGAGCCCAGAGTCGGGCGCGATCTGAGCCTCAAGCCGAGCCATGAGCAGAGCCGATCCCTGAGCCCAGCCCAAAGCCGAGAGCAGACAAGCCCAGAGCCGAGCCTCGAGCCCAGCCTAGAGCCGAGTACAGAGCCGAGCCCAGAGCCGAGCCTCGAGCCGAGCCCCGAGCCCAGCCGAGCCCAGAGCCCAGATCCGAGCCTCGAGACGAGCCCCGAGACAATCCCCAAGCCCAGCCTAGTGCCGAGGCGAGCCGAGTCCAGAGCCGAACCCAGATCCGAGCCCCGAGCCCAGCCTAGAGCCGAGCCGAGCCCGGAGCCGAGCCTAGAGACGAGCCCTGAGCCGAGCCTCGAGCCGAGCCCCGAGCCCAGCCGAGCCCAGAGCCGAGAGCCGAGCCTCGAGACGAGCCCCGAGACAATCCCCAAGCCCAGCCTAGAGCCGAGGCGAGCCGAGTCCAGAGCCGAACACAGATCCGAGCCTCGAGCCCAGCCTAGAGCCGAGCCGAGCCCGGAGCCCAGCCTAGAGCCGAGCCCTGAGCCGGGCCCCGAGCCGAGCCCCGAGCCCAGCCGAGCACAGAGCCCAGAGCCCAGCCTCGAGCCGAGCCCCGAGACAATCCCCAAGCCCAGCCTAGAGCCGAGGCGAGGCCAGAGCCCAGCCTAGAGCCGAGCCCAGAGCCGAGCCTCGACCCGAGCCCCGAGCCCAGCCGAGCCCCGAGCCCAGAGCCGAGCCTCGAGATGAGCCCCGAGACAAGCCCCAAGCCCAGCCTAGAGCCGAGCCGAGCCCAGAGCCCAGCCTAGATGCGAGCCCAGAGCCGAGTATCGAGCCGAGAATCGAGTCGAGCCCCGAGCCCAGATCCGAGCCTCGAGACGAGCCCCGAGACAATCCCCAAGCCCAGCCTAGAGCCGAGGCGAGCCGAGTCCAGAGCCGAACCCAGATCCGAGCCTCGAGCCCAGCCTAGAGCCAAGCCGAGTCCAGACCATAGCCTAGAGCCGAGCACAGCGCCAAGCATCGAGCCGAGCCCCGAGCCCAGCCGAGCCCCGAGCCCAGAGCCGAGCCTCGAGCCGAGCCCCGAGCCCAGCCGAGCCCCGAGCCCAGAGCCGAGCCTCGAGACGAGCCCCGAGACAATCCTCAAGCCCAGCTTAGAGCCGAGTCGAGCCGAGTCCAGAGCCGAACCCAGATCCGAGCCCCGAGCCCAGCCTAGAGCCGAGCCGAGACCGGAGTCCAGCCTAGAGCCGAGCCCTGAGCCCGGCCCCGAGCAGAGCCCCGAGCCCAGCCGAGCCCAGAGCCCAGAGCCGAGCCTCGAGACGAGCCCCGAGACAATCCCCAAGCCCAGCCTAGAGCCGAGGCGAGCCGAGTCCAGAGCCGAACCCAGATCCGAGCCCCGAGCACAGCCTAGAGCCGAGCCGAGTCCAGAGCCGAGCCCAGAGTCTGGCGCGATCTGAGACTCGAGCCGAGCCAAGAGCAGAGCCGATCCCTGAGCCCAGCCCAAAGCCGAGAGCAGACAAGCCCAGAGCCGAGCCTCGAGCCCAGCCTAGAGCCGAGTCCAGAGCCGAGCCCAGAGCCGAGCCTCGAGCCGAGCCCCGAGCCCAGCCGAGCCCAGAGCTCAGAGCCGAGTCTCAAGACGAGCCCCGAGACAATCCCCAAGCCCAGCCTAGAGCCGAGGCGAGCCGAGTCCAGAGCCGAACCCAGATCCGAGCCCCGAGCCCAGCCTAGAGCCGAGCCGAGCCCGGAGCCCAGCCTAGAGCCGAGCCCTGAGCCGAGCCTCGAGCCGAGCCCCGAGCCCAGCCGAGCCCCGAGCCCAGAGCCGAGCCTCGAGACGAGCCCCGAGACAATCCCCAAGCCCAGCCTAGAGCCGAGGCGAGCCGAGTCCAGAGCCGAAGCGAGATCAGAGCCCCGAGCCCAGCCTAGAGCCGAGCCGAGTCCAGAGCCGAGGTACGAGCGCAGCCTAGAGCCGAGTAGAGAGCCGAGCCCAGAGCCGAGCCTCGAGCCGAGCCCCGAGCACAGCCGAGCACAGAGCCCAGATCCGAGCCTCGGGACGAGCCCCGAGACAATCCCCAAGCCCAGACTAGAGCCGAGGCGAGCCGAGTCCAGAGCCGAAACCAGATCCGAGCCCCGAGCTTAGCCTAGAGTCGAGCCGAACCCAGACCATAGCCTAGAGCCGAGCCAAGCGCCAAGCATCGAGCCTAGCCCCGAGCCCAGCCGAGCACAGAGCCCAGAGCCGAGCCTCGAGACGAGCCCCAAGACAATCCCCAAGCCCAGCTTAGAGCCGAGGCGAGCCGAGTCCAGAGCCGAACCCAGATCCGAGCCCCGAGCCCAGCCTAGAGCCGAGTCGAGCCTAGTCCAGAGCCGAACCCAGATCCGAGCCCCGAGCCCAGCCTAGAGGCGAGGCGAGCCGAGTCCAGAGCCGAACCGAGATCCGAGCCCCGAGCACAGCCTAGAGCCGAGACGAGTCCAGAGCCGAGCCCAGAGTCGGGCGCGATCTGAGCCTCAAGCCGAGCCATGAGCAGAGCCGATCCCTGAGCCCAGCCCAAAGCCGAGAGCAGACAAGCCCAGAGCCGAGCCTCGAGCCCAGCCTAGAGCCGAGTACAGAGCCGAGCCCAGAGCCGAGCCTCGAGCCGAGCCCCGAGCCCAGCCGAGC
This sequence comes from Athene noctua, assembly GCF_965140245.1. Lineage (NCBI taxonomy): Eukaryota > Metazoa > Chordata > Aves > Strigiformes > Strigidae > Athene > Athene noctua. The sequence continues at coordinate 33,948 of NW_027437593.1, forward strand.
CCAGAGCCCAGATCCGAGCCTCGAGACGAGCCCCGAGACAATCCCCAAGCCCAGCCTAGAGCCGAGGCGAGCCGAGTCCAGAGCCGAAGCGAGATCAGAGCCCCGAGCCCAGCCTAGAGCCGAGCCGAGTCCAGAGCCGAGGTACGAGCGCAGCCTAGAGCCGAGTAGAGAGCCGAGCCCAGAGCGGAGCCTCGAGCCGAGCCCCGAGCCCAGCCGAGCACAGAGCCCAGAGCCGAGACTCGAGATGAGCCCCGAGACAAGCCCCAAGCCCAGCCTAGAGCCGAGCCGAGCCCAGAGCCCAGCCTAGAGGCGAGCCCAGAGCCGAGTATCGAGCCGAGAATCGAGTCGAGCCCCGAGCCCAGATCCGAGCCTCGAGACGAGCCCCGAGACAATCCCCAAGCCCAGCCTAGAGCCGAGGCGAGCCGAGTCCAGAGCCGAACCGAGATCCGAGCCCCGAACCCAGCCTAGAGCCGAGACGAGTCCAGAGCCGAGCCCAGAGTCGGGCGCGATCTGAGTCTCGAGCCGAGCCAAGAGCAGAGCCGATCCCTGAGCCCAGCCCAAAGCCGAGAGCAGACAAGCCCAGAGCCGAGCCTCGAGCCCAGCCTAGAGCCGAGTCCAGAGCCGAGCCCAGAGCCGAGCCTGGAGCCGAGCCCCGAGCCCAGCCGAGCACAGAGCCCAGAGCCGAGTCTCAAGAAGAGCCCCGAGACAATCCCCAAGCCCAGCCTAGAGCCGAGGCGAGCCGAGTCCAGAGCCGAACCCAGATCCGAGCCCCGAGCCCAGCCTAGAGCCGAGACGAGTCCAGAGCCGAGCCTAGAGTCGGGCGCGATCTGAGCCTCGAGCCGAGCCAAGAGCAGAGCCGATCCCTGAGCCCAGCCAAAAGCCGAGAGCAGACAAGCCCAGAGCCGAGCCTCGAGCCCAGCCTAGAGCCGAGTCCAGAGCCGAGCCCAGAGCCGAGCCTCGAGCCGAGCCGCGAGCCCAGCCGAGCACAGAGCCCAGAGCCGAGCCTCGACGACGAGCCCCGAGACAATCCCCAAGCCCAGCCTAGAGCAGAGGCGAGCCGAGTCCAGAGCCGAACCCAGAGCCGAGCCCCGAGCTTAGCCTAGAGCCGAGCCGAGCCCAGACCATAGCCTAGAGCCGATCCCAGCGCAAAGCATCTAGCCGAGTCCCGAGCCCAGCCGAGCACAGAGCCCAGAGCCGAGCCTCGAGACGAGCCCCGAGAAAATACCCAAGCCCAGACTAGAGCCGAGGCGAGCCGAGTCCAGAGCCGAAGCGAGATCAGAGCCCCGAGACCAGCCTAGAGCCGAGCCGAGTCCAGAGACGAAGTACGAGCGCAGCCTAGAGCCGAGTAGAGATCCGAGCCCAGAGACGAGCCTCGAGCCGAGCCCCGAGCCCAGCCGAGCCCCGAGCCCAGAGCCGAGCGCCGAGACGAGCCCCGAGACAATCCCCAAGCCCAGCTTAGAGCCGAGGCGAGCCGAGTCCAGAGCCGAACCCAGATCCGAGGCCCGAGCCCAGCCTAGAGCCGAGCCGAGCCCGGAGCCCAGCCTAGAGCCGAGCCCTGAGCCGAGCCTCGAGCCGAGCCCCGAGCCCAGCCGAGCACAGAGCCCAGAGCCGAGCCTCGAGACGAGCCCCGAGACAATCCCCAAGCCCAGCCTAGAGCCGAGGCGAGCCGAGTCCAGAGCCGAACCCAGATCCGAGCCCCGAGCACAGCCTAGAGCCGAGCCGAGTCCAGAGCCGAGCCCAGAGTCGGGCGCGAGCTGAGCCTCGAGCCTAGCCAAGAGCAGAGCCGATCATTTTGGCCAGCCCAAAGCCGAGAGCAGACAATTCCAGAGCCGAACCTCGAGCCCAGCCTAGAGTCGAGCCGAGTCCAGAGCCGAGCCCAGAGTCGGGGAGATCTGAACCTCGAGCCGAGCCAAGAGCAGAGCCGATACCTGAGCTCAGCCCAAAGCCGAGAGAAGACAAGCCCAGAGCCGAGCCTCGAGCCCAGCCTAGAGCCGAGTCCAGAGCCGAGCCCAGAGCCGAGCCTCGAGCCGAGCCGCGAGCCCAGCCGAGCACAGAGCCCAGAGCCGAGCCTCGACGACGAGCCCCGAGACAATCCCCAAGCCCAGCCTAGAGCAGAGGCGAGCCGAGTCCAGAGCCGAACCCAGATCCGAGCCTCGAGCCCAGCCTAGAGCCGAGCCGAGTCCAGACCATAGCCTAGAGCCGAGCACAGCGCCAAGAATCGAGACGGGCCCCGAGCCCAGCCGAGCACAGAGCCCAGAGCCGAGCCTCGATGACGAGCCCCGAGACAATCCCCAAGCCCAGCCTAGAGCCGAGGCTTGCCGAGTCCAGAGCCGAAGCGAGATCAGAGCCCCGAGCCCAGCCGAGAGCCGAGCCGAGTCCAGAGCCGAGGTACGAGCGCAGCCTAGAGCCGAGTAGAGAGCCGAGCCCAGAGCCGAGCCTCGAGCCGAGCCCCGAGCACAGCCGAGCACAGAGCCCAGATCCGAGCCTCGGGACGAGCCCCGAGACAATCCCCAAACCCAGCCTAGAGCCGAGGCGAGCCGAGTCCAGAGCCGAACCTAGATCCGAGCCCCGAGCCCAGCCTAGAGCCGAGCCGAGCCCAGAGCCCAGCCTAGAGGTGAGCCCAGAGTCGAGTATCGAGCCGAGCCTCGAGCCGAGCCCCGAGCCCAGCCGAGCACAGAGCCCAGAGCCGAGCCTCGAGACGAGCCCCGAGACAATCCCCAAGCCCAGACTAGAGCCGAGGCGAGCCGAGTCCATAGCCGAACCCAGATCCGAGCCCCGAGCCCATCCTAGAGCCGAGGCGAGCCGAGTCCAGAGCCGAACCCAGATCCGAGCCCCGAGCCCAGCCTAGAGCCGAGCCGAGGCCAGAGCCCAGCCTAGAGCCGAGCCCAGAGCCGAGCCTCTACCCGAGCCCCGAGCCCAGCCGAGCCCAGAGCCCAGAGCCGAACCTCGAGACGATCCCCGAGACAATCCCCAAGCCCAGCCTAGAGCCGAGGCGAGCCGAGTCCAGAGCCGAACCGAGATCCGAGCCCCGAGCACAGCCTAGAGCCGAGCCGAGTCCAGAGCCGAGCCCAGAGTCGGGCGCGATCTGAGCCTCGAGCCGTGCCAAGAGCAGAGCCGATCACTGAGCCCAGCCCAAAGCCGAGAGCAGACAAGCCCAGAGCCGAGCCTCGAGCCCAGCCTAGAGCCGAGTCCAGAGCCGAGCCCAGAGCCGAGCCTCGAGCCGAGCCCCGAGCCCGGCCGAGCACAGAGGTCAGAGCCGAGTCTCAAGACGAGCCCCGAGACAATCCCCAAGCCCAGCCTAGAGCCGAGGCGAGCCGAGTCCAGAGCCGAACCCAGATCCGAGCCCCGAGCCCAGCCTAGAGCCGAGCCGAGCCCGGAGCTCAGCCTAGAGCCGAGCCCTGAGCCGAGCCTCGAGCCGAGCATCGAGCCCAGCCTAGAGCCGAGCCGAGTCCAGAGCCGAGGTACGAGCGCTGCCTATAGCCGAGTAGAGAGCCGAGCCCAGAGCACAGCCGAACACAGAGCCCAGATCCGAGCCTCGAGACGAGCCCCGATACAATCCCCAAACCCAGACTAGAGCCGACGCGAGCCGAGTCCAGAGCCGAACCCAGATCCGAGCCCCGAGCTTAGCCTAGAGCCGAGCCGAGCCCAGACCATAGCCTAGAGCCGAGCCCAGCGCCAAGCATCGAGCCGAGCCCCGAGCCCAGCCGAGCCCAGAGCCGAGCCTCGAGACGAGCCCCGAGACAATCCCCAAGCCCAGCCTAGATCCGAGGCAAGCCGAGTCCAGAGCCGAAGCGAGATCAGAGCCCCGAGCCCAGCCTAGAGCCGAGCCGAGTCCAGAGCCCAGGTACGAGCGCAGCCTAGAGCCGAGCCGAGCCCGGAACCCAGCCTAGAGCCGAGCCCTGAGCCGAGCCCCGAGCCGAGCCCCGAGCCCGGCCGAGCACAGAGCCCAGAGCCGATCCTCGTGACGAGCCCCGAGACAATCCCCAAGCCCAGCCTAGAGCCGAGGCGAGCCGAGTCCAGAGCCGAACCCAGATCCGAGCCCCGAGCACAGCCTAGAGCCGAGCCGAGTCCAGAGCCGAGCCCAGAGTCGGGCGCGAGCAGAGCCTCGAGCCTAGCCAAGAGCAGAGCCGATCATTTGGCCCAGCCCAAAGCCGAGAGCAGACAATTCCAGAGCCGAGCCTCGAGCCCAGCCTAGAGCCGAGCCGAGTCCAGAGCCGAGCCCAGAACCGAGCCCCGAGCCCAGCCTAGAGCCGATCCGAGCCCGGAGCCCTGCCTAGAGCCGAGCCCTGAGCCGAGCCTCGAGCCGAGCCCCGAGCCCAGCCGAGCACATATCCCAGTGCCGAGCCTCGAGACGAGCCCCGAGAAAATCCCCAAGCCCAGCCTAGAGCCGAGGCGAGCCGAGTCCAGAGCCGAAGCGAGATCAGAGCCCCGAGCCCAGCCTAGAGCCGAGCCGAGTCCAGAGCCGAGGTACTAGCGCAGCCTAGAGCCGAGTAGAGAGCCAAGCCCAGAGCCGAGCCTCGAGCCGAGCCCCGAGCCCAGCCGAGCCCCGAGCCCAGATCCGAGCCTCGAGACGAGCCCCGAGACAATCCCCAAGCCCAGCCTAGAGCCGAGGCGAGCCGAGTCCAGAGCCGAAGCGAGATCCGAGCCCCGAGCCCAGCCTAGAGCCGAGCCGAGCCCAGAGCCCATCCTAGAGGCGAGCCCAGAGTCGAGTATCGAGCCGAGCCTCGAGCCGAGCCCCGAGCCCATCCTAGAGCCGAGGCGAGCCGAGTCCAGAGCCGAACCCAGATCCGAGCCCCGAGCCCAGCCTAGAGCCGAGCCGAGGCCAGATCCCAGCCTAGAGCCGAGCCCAGAGTCGAGCCTCGACCCGAGCCCCGAGCCCTGCCGAGCCCCGAGCCCAGAGCCGAGCCTCGAGATGAGTCCCGAGACAAGCCCCAAGCCCAGCCTAGAGCCGAGCCGAGCCCAGAGCCCAGCCTAGAGGCGAGCCCAGAGCCGAGTATCGAACCGAGAATAGAGTCGAGCCCCGAGCCCAGATTCGAGCCTCGAGACGAGCCCCGAGACAATCCCCAAGCCCAGCCTAGAGCCGAGGCGAGCCGAGTCCAGAGCCGAACCGAGATCCGAGCCCCGAGCACAGCCTAGAGCCGAGCCGAGTCCAGAGCAGAGCCCAGAGTCGGGCGCGATCTGAGCCTCGAGCCGTGCCAAGAGCAGAGCCGATCACTGAGCCCAGCCCAAAGCCGAGAGCAGACAAGCCCAGAGCCGAGCCTCGAGCCCAACCTAGAGCCGAGTCCAGAGCCGAGCCCAGAGCCGAGCCTCGAGCCGAGCCCCGAGCCCGGCCGAGCACAGAGGTCAGAGCCGAGTCTCAAGACGAGCCCCGAGACAATCCCCAAGCCCAGCCTAGAGCCGAGGCGAGCCGAGTCCAGAGCCGAACCCAGATCCGAGCCCCGAGCCCAGCCTAGAGCCGAGCCGAGCCCGGAGCTCAGCCTAGAGCCGAGCCCTGAGCCGAGCCTCGAGCCGAGCATCGAGCCCAGCCTAGAGCCGAGCCGAGTCCAGAGCCGAGGTACGAGCGCTGCCTATAGCCGAGTAGAGAGCCGAGCCCAGAGCACAGCCGAACACAGAGCCCAGATCCGAGCCTCGAGACGAGCCCCGATACAATCCCCAAACCCAGACTAGAGCCGACGCGAGCCGAGTCCAGAGCCGAACCCAGATCCGAGCCCCGAGCTTAGCCTAGAGCCGAGCCGAGCCCAGACCATAGCCTAGAGCCGAGCCCAGCGCCAAGCATCGAGCCGAGCCCCGAGCCCAGCCGAGCCCAGAGCCCAGAGCCGAGCCTCGAGACGAGCCCCGAGACAATCCCCAAGCCCAGCCTAGATCCGAGGCAAGCCGAGTCCAGAGCCGAAGCGAGATCAGAGCCCCGAGCCCAGCCTAGAGCCGAGCCGAGTCCAGAGCCGAGGTACGAGCGCAGCCTAGAGCCGAGCCGAGCCCGGAGCCCAGCCTAGAGCCGAGCCCTGAGCCGAGCCCCGAGCCGAGCCCCGAGCCCGGCCGAGCACAGAGCCCAGAGCCGATCCTCGTGACGAGCCCCGAGACAATCCTCAAGCCCAGCCTAGAGCCGAGGCGAGCCGAGTCCAGAGCCGAACCCAGATCCGAGCCCCGAGCCCAGCCTAGAGCCGAGCCGAGGCCAGATCCCAGCCTAGAGCCGAGCCCAGAGTCGAGCCTCGACCCGAGCCCCGAGCCCTGCCGAGCCCCGAGCCCAGAGCCGAGCCTCGAGATGAGCCCCGAGACAAACCCCAAGCCCAGCCTAGAGCCGAGCCTAGCCCAGAGCCCAGCCTAGAGGCGAGCCCAGAGCCGAGTATCGAGCCGAGAATCGAGTCGAGCCCCGAGCCCAGATCCGAGCCTCGAGACGAGCCCCGAGACAATCCCCAAGCCCAGCCTAGAGCCGAGGCGAGCCGAGTCCAGAGCCGAAGCGAGATCCGAGCCCCGAGCCCAGCCTAGAGCCGAGAAGAGTCCACAGCCGAGCCCAGAGTCGGGCGCGATCTGAGCCTCGAGCCGAGCCAAGATCAGAGCCGATCCCTGAGCCCAGCCCAAAGCCGAGAGCAGACAAGCCCAGAGCCGAGCCTCGAGCCCAGCCTAGAGCCGAGTCCAGAGCCGAGCCCAGAGCCGAGCCTCGAGACGAGCCCCGAGCCCAGCCGAGCACAGAGCCCAGAGCCGAGCCTCGAGACGAGCCCCGAGACAATCCCCAAGCCCAGCCTAGAGCCGAGGCGAGCCGAGTCCAGAGCCGAACCCAAAGCCGAGCCCCGAGCTTAGCCTAGAGCCGAGCCGAGCCCAGACCATAGCCTAGAGCCGATCCCAGCGCCAAGCATCTAGCCGAGCCCCCAGCCCAACCGAGCACAGAGCCCAGAGCCGAGTCTCGAGACGAGACCCGAGACAATCCCCAAGCCCAGCCTATAGCCGAGGCGAGCCGAGTCCAGAGCCGAAGCGAGATCAGAGACCCGAGCCCAGCCTAGAGCCGAGCCGAGTCCAGAGCCGAGGTACGAGCGCAGCCTAGAGCCGAGTAGAGAGCCGAGCCCAGAGCCGAGCCTCGAGCCGAACCCCGAGCCCAGCCGAGCCCCGAGTCCAGAGCCGAGCCCCGAGACGAGCCCCGAGACAATCCCCAAGCCCAGCTTAGAGCCGAGGCGAGCCGAGTCCAGAGCCGAACCCAGATCCGAGCCCCGAGCCCAGCCTAGAGCCGAGGCGAGCCGAGTCCAGAGCCGAAGCGAGGTCAGAGCCCCGAGCCCAGCCTAGAGCCGAGCCGAGTCCAGAGCCGATGTACAAGCGCAGCCTAGAGCCGAGTAGAGAGCCGAGCACAGAGCCGAGCCTCGAGCCGAGCCCCGAGCACAGCCGAGCAGAGCCCAGATCCGAGCCTCGAGACGAGCCCCGAGACAATCCCCAAGCCCAGCCTAGAGCCGAGGCGAGCCGAGTCCAGAGCCGAAGCGAGATCCGAGCCCCGAGCCCAGCCTAGAGCCGAGCCGAGTCCAGAGCCGAGGTACAAGCGCAGCCTAGAGCCGAGTAGAGAGCCGAGCCCAGAGCCGAGCCTCGAGCCGAGCCCCGAGCACAGCCGAGCACAGAGCCCAGATCCGAGCCTCGAGACGAGCCCCGAGACAATCCCCAAGCCCAGCCTAGAGCCGAGGCGAGCCGAGTCCAGAGCCGAACCCAGATCCGAGCCCCGAGCCCAGCCTAGAGCCGAGCCGAGCCCAGAGCCCAGCCTAGAGGCGAGTCCATAGTCGAGTATCGAGCCGAGCCTCGAGCCGAGCCCCGAGCCCAGCCGAGCACAGAGCCCAGAGCCGAGCCTCGAGACGAGCCCCGAGACAATCCCCAAGCCCAGACGAGAGCCGATCCGAGCCGTGTCCAGAGCCGAAGCGAGATCCGAGCCCCGAGCACAGCCTAGAGCCGAGACGAGTCCAGAGCCGAGCCCAGAGTCGGGCGCGATCTGAGCCTCGAGCCGAGCCATGAGCAGAGCCGATCCCTGAGCCCAGCCCAAAGCCGAGAGCAGACAAGCCCAGAGCCGAGCCTCGAGACCAGCCTAGAGCCGAGTCCAGAGCAGAGCCCAGAGCCGAGCCTCGAGCCGAGCCCCGAGCCCAGCCGAGCACAGAGCACACAGCCGAGTCTCAAGACGAGCCCCGAGACAATCCCCAAGCCCAGCCTAGAGCCGAGGCGAGCCGAGTCCAGAGCCGAACCCAGATCCGAGCCCCGAGCCCAGCCTAGAGCCGAGCCGAGCCCGGAGACCAGCCTAGAGCAGAGCCCTGAGCCGAGCCTCGAGCCGAGCCCCGAGCCCAGCCGAGCCCAGAGCCCAGAGCCGAGCCTCGAGACGAGCCCCGAGACAATCCCGAAGCCCAGCCTAGAGCCGAGGCGAGCCGAGTCCAGAGCCGAACCCAGAGCCGAGCCTCGAGCCCAGCCTAGAGCCGAGCCGAGTCCAGAGCCGAGGTACGAGCGCAGCCTAGAGCCGAGTAGAGAGCCGAGCCCAGAGCCGAGCCTCGAGCCGAGCCCAGAGCACAGCCGAACACAGAGCCCAGATCCGAGCCTCGAGACGAGACCCGAGACAATCCCCAAGCCCAGACTAGAACCGAGGCGAGCCGAGTCCAGAGCCTAACCCAGATCCGAGCCCCGAGCGAAGCCTAGAGCCGAGCCTAGTCCAGACCATAGCCTAGAGCCGAGCCCTGAGCCGAGCCCCGAGCCGAGCCCCGAGCCCAGCCGAGCACAGAGCCCAGAGCCGAGCCTCGAGACGAGCCCCGAGACAATCCCCAAGCCCAGCCTAGAGCCGAGGCGAGCCGAGTCCAGAGCCGAAGCGAGATCCGAGCCCCGAGCCCAGCCTAGAGCCGAGCCGAGTCCAGAGCCGAGGTACAAGCGCAGCCTAGATCCGAGTAGAGAGTCGAGCCCAGAGCCGAGCCCCGAGCCGAGCCCCGAGCCCAGCCGAGCACAGAGCCCAGAGCCGAGCCTCGAGACGAGCCCCGAGACAATCCCCAAGCCCAGCCTAGAGCCGAGGAGAGCCGAGTCCAGAGCCGAACCCAGATCCGAGCCCCGAGCACAGCCTAGAGCCGAGCCGAGTCCAGAGCCGAGCCCAGAGTCGGGCGCGAGCTGAGCCTCGAGCCTAGCCAAGAGCAGAGCCGATCATTTGGGCCAGCCCAAAGCCGAGAGCAGACAATTCCAGAACCGAGCCCCGAGCCCAGCCTAGAGCCTAGACGAGCCCGGAGTCCAGCGTAGAGCCGAGCCCTGAGCCGAGCCTCGAGCCGAGCCCCGAGCCCAGCCGAGAGCCGAGCCGAGACCAGATCCGAGCCCAGAACCGAGCCCCGAGCCCAGCCGAGCACATATCCCAGTGCCGAGCCTCGAGACGAGCCCCGAGAAAATCCCCAAGCCCAGCCTAGAGCCGAGGCGAGCCGAGTCTAGAGCCGAACCCAGATCCGAGCACCGAGCGCAGCCTAGAGCCGAGCCGAGCCCAGAGCCGAGCCTCGAGCCGAGCCCCGAGCCCAGCCGAGCACAGAGACCAGAGCCGAGCCTCGAGACGAGCCCCGAGACAATCCCCAAGCCCAGCCTAGAGCCGAGGCGAGCCGAGTCCAGAGCCGAACCCAGATCCGAGCCCCGAGCCCAGCCTAGAGCCGAGCTGAGCCCAGAGCCCAGCCTAGAAGCGAGCCCAGAGTCGAGTATCGAGCCGAGCCTCGAGCCGAGCCCCGAGCCCAGCCGAGCACAGAGCCCAGAGCCGAGCCTCGAGACGAGCCCCGAGACAATCCCCAAGCCCAGCCTAGAGCCGAGGAGAGCCGAGTCCAGAGCCGAACACAGATCCGAGCCCCGAGCCCATCCTAGAGCCGAGGTGAGCCGAGTCCAGAGCCGAATCCAGATCCGAGCCCCGAGCCCAGCCTAGAGCCGAGCCGAGGCCAGAGCCCAGCCTAGAGCCGAGCCCAGAGCCGAGCCTCGACCCGAGCCCCGAGCCCAGCCGAGCCCCGAGCCCAGAGCCGAGCCTCGAGACGAGCCCCGAGACAATACCCAAGCCCAGCTTAGAGCCGAGTCGAGCCGAGTCCAGAGCCGAACCCTGATCCGAGCCCCGAGCCCAGTCTAGAGCCGAGCCGAGCCCGGAGACCAGCCTAGATCCGAGCCCTGAGCCGAGCCCCGAGCCGAGCCCCGAGCCCAGCCGAGCACAGAGCCCAGAGCCGAGCCTCGAGACGAGCCCCGAGACAATCCCCAAGCCCAGCCTAGAGCCGAGTCGAGCCGATTCCAGAGCCGAACCCAGATCCGAGCCCCGAGCCCAGCCTAGAGCCGAGCCGAGCCCGGAGCCCAGCCTAGAGACGAGCCCTGAGCCTGGCCCCGAGCCGAGCCCCGAGCCCAGCCGAGCACAGAGCCCAGAGCCCAGCCTCGAGCCGAGCCCCGAGACAATCCCCAAGCCCAGCTTAGAGCCGAGTCGAGCCGAGTCCAGAGCCGAACCGAGATCCGAGCCCCGAGCACAGCCTAGAGCCGAGCCGAGTCCAGAGCCGAGCCCAGAGTCGGGCGCGAGCTGAGCCTCGAGCCTAGCCAAGAGCAGAGACGATCATTTGGGCCAGCCCAAAGCCGCGAGCAGACAATTCCAGAACCGAGCCCCGAGCCCAGCCTAGAGCCGAGCCGAGCCCGGAGCCCAGCCAAGAGCCGAGCCTTGAGCCGAGCCTCGAGCCGAGCCCCGAGCCCAGCCGAGCACATATCCCAGTGCCGAGCCTCGAGACGAGCCCCGAGAAAATCCCCAAGCCCAGCCTAGAGCCGAGGCGAGCCGAGTCCAGAGCCGAAGCGAGATCAGAGCCCCGAGCCCAGCCTAGAGCCGAGCCGAGTCCAGAGACGAGGTACGAGCGCAGCCTAGAGCCGAGTAGAGAGCCTAGCCCAGAGCCCAGCCTCGAGCCGAGCCACGAGACAATCCCCAAGCCCAGCCTAGAGCCGAGGCGAGCCGAGTCCAGAGCCGAACCCAGATCCGAGCCCCGAGTCCAGCCTAGAGCCGAGGCGAGGCCAGAGCCCAGCCGAGCCCCGAGCCCAGAGCCGAGCCTCGAGATGAGCCCCGAGACAAGCCCCAAGCCCAGCCTAGAGCCGAGCCGAGCCCAGAGCCCAGCCTAGATGCGAGCCCAGAGCCGAGTATCGAGCCGAGAATCGAGTCGAGCCCCTAGCCCAGATCCGAGCCTCGAGACGAGCCCCGAGACAATCCCCAAGCCCAGCCTAGAGCCGAGGCGAGCCGAGTCCAGAGCCGAGCCCAGAGCCGAGCCTCGAGCCGAGCCCCGAGCCCAGCCGAGCACAGAGCCCAGAGCCGAGCCTCGAGACGAGCCCCGAGACAATCCCCAAGCCCAGCCTAGAGCCGAGGCGAGCCGAGTCCAGAGCCGAACCCAGATCCGAGCCCCGAGCCCAGCCTAGAGCCGAGACGAGTCCAGAGCCGAGCCTAGAGTCGGGCGCGATCTGAGCCTCGAGCCGAGCAAAGAGCAGAGCCGATCCCTGAGCCCAGCCAAAAGCCGAGAGCAGACAAGCCCAGAGCCGAGCCTCGAGCCCAGCCTAGAGCCGAGTCCAGAGCCGAGCCCAGAGCCGAGCCTCGAGCCGAGCCCCGAGCCCAGCCGAGCACAGAGCCCAGAGTCGAGCCTCGACGACGAGCCCCGAGACAATCCCCAAGCCCAGCCTAGAGCCGAGGCGAGCCGAGTCCAGAGCCAAACCCAGAGCAGAGCCCCGAGCTTAGCTTAGAGCCGAGCCGAGACCAGATCATAGCCTAGAGCCGAGCGCAGCGCAAAGCATCTAGCCGAGCCCCGAGCCCAGCCGAGCACAGAGCCCAGAGCCGAGCCTCGAGACGAGCCCCGAGAAAATCCCCAAGCCCAGACTAGAGCCGAGGCGAGCCGAGTCCAGAGCCGAAGCGAGATCAGAGCCCCGAGACCAGCCTAGAGCCGAGCCGAGTCTAGAGATGAAGTACGAGCGCAGCCTAGAGCCGAGTAGAGAGCCGAGCCCAGAGACGAGCCTCGAGCCGAGCCCCGAGCCCAGCCGAGCCCCGAGCCCAGAGCCGAGGGCCGAGACGAGCCCCGAGACAATCCCCAAGCCCAGCTTAGAGCCGAGGCGAGCCGAGTCCAGAGCCGAACCCAGATCCGAGCCCCGAGCCCAGCCTAGAGCCGAGCCGAGCCCGGAGCCCAGCCTAGAGCCGAGCCCTGAGCCGAGCCTCGAGCCGAGCCCCGAGCCCAGCCGAGCACAGAGCCCAGAGCCGAGCCTCGAGACGAGCCCCGAGACAATCCCCAAGCCCAGCCTAGAGCCGAGGCGAACCGAGTCCAGAGCCGAACACAGATCCGAGCCCCGAGCACAGCCTAGAGCCGAGCCGAGTCCAGAGCCGAGCCCAGAGTCGGGCGCGAGCTGAGCCTCGAGCCTAGCCAAGAGCAGAGCCGATCATTTTGGCCAGCCCAAAGCCGAGAGCAGACAATTCCAGAGCCGAACCTCGAGCCCAGCCTAGAGCCGAGCCGAGTCCAGAGCCGAGCCCAGAGTCGGGCGAGATCTGAGCCTCGAGCCGAGCCAAGAGCAGAGCCGATACCTGAGCTCAGCCCAAAGCCGAGAGAAGACAAGTCCAGAGCCGAGCCTCGATCCCAGCCTAGAGCCGAGTCCAGAGCGGAGCCCAGAGCCGAGCCTCGAGACGAGCCCCGAGACAATCCCCAAGCCCAGCCTAGAGCCGAGGCGAGCCGAGTCCAGAGCCGAAGCGAGATCAGAGCCCCGAGCTCAGCCTAGAGCCGAGCCGAGTCCAGAGCCGAGGTACGAGCGCAGCCTAGAGCCGAGTAGAGAGCCGAGCCCAGAGCCGAGCCTCGAGCCGAGCCCCGAGCACAGCCGAGCACAGAGCCCAGATCCGAGCCTCGGGACGAGCCCCGAGACAATCCCCAAACCCAGCCTAGAGCCGAGGCGAGCCGAGTCCAGAGCCGAACCTAGATCCGAGCCCCGAGCCCAGCCTAGAGCCGAGCCGAGCCCAGAGCCCATCCTAGAGGTGAGCCCAGAGTCGAGTATCGAGCCGAGCCTCGAGCCGAGCCCCGAGCCCAGCCGAGCACAGAGCCCAGAGCCGAGCCTCGAGACGAGCCCCGAGACAATCCCCAAGCCCAGACTAGAGCCGAGGCGAGCCGAGTCCAGAGCCGAACCCAGATCCGAGCCCCGAGCCCATCCTAGAGCCGAGGCGAGCCGAGTCCAGAGCCGAACCCAGACCCGAGCCCCGAGCCCAGCCTAGATCCGAGCCGAGGCCAGAGCCCAGCCTAGAGCCGAGCCCAGAGCCGAGCCTCGACCCGAGCCCCGAGCCCAGCCGAGCCCCGAGCCCAGAGCAGAGCCTCGAGATAAGCCCCGAGACAAGCCCCAAGCCCAGCCTAGAGCCGAGCCGAGCCCAGAGCCCAGCCTAGAGCCGAGCCGAGTCCAGAGCCGAGGTACGAGCGCAGCCTAGAGCCGAGCCGAGCCCGGAGCCCATCCTAGAGCCGAGCCCTGAGCCGAGCCCCGAGCCGAGCCCCGAGCCCAGCCGAGCACAGAGCCCAGAGCCGAGCCTCGAGACGAGCCCCGAGACAATCCCCAAGCCCAGCCTAGAGACGAGGCGAGCCGAGTCCAGAGCCGAACCCAGATCCGAGCCCCGAGCACAGCCTGGAGCCGAGCCGAGTCCAGAGCCGAGCCCAGAGTCGGGCGCGAGCAGAGCCTCGAGCCTAGCCAAGAGCAGAGCCGATCATTTGGCCCAGCCCAAAGCCGAGAGCAGACAATTCCAGAGCCGAGCCTCGAGCCCAGCCTAGAGCCGAGCCGAGTCCAGAGCCGAACCCAGATCCGAGCCCCGAGCCCAGCCTAGAGCCGAGCCGAGCCCGGAGACCAGCCTAGAGCAGAGCCCTGAGCCGAGCCTCGAGCCGAGCCCCGAGCCCAGCCGCGCCCAGAGCCCAGAGCCGAGCCTCGAGACGAGCCCCGAGACAATCCCGAAGCCCAGCCTAGAGCCGAGGCGAGCCGAGTCCAGAGCCGAACCCAGAGCCGAGCCTCGAGCCCAGCCTAGAGCCGAGCCGAGTCCAGAGCCGAGGTACGAGCGCAGCCAAGAGCCGAGTAGAGAGCCGAGCCCAGAGCCGAGCCTCGAGCCGAGCCCAGAGCACAGCCGAACACAGAGACCAGAGCCGAGCCTCGAGACGATCCCCGAGAGAATCACCAAGCCCAGACTAGAGCCGAGGCGAGCCGAGTGCAGAGCCTAACCCAGATCCGAGCCCCGAGCGCAGCCTAGAGCCGAGCCGAGTCCAGACCATAGCCTAGAGCCGAGCCCAGCGCCAAGCATCGAGCCGAGCCCCGAGCCCAGCCGAGCACAGAGCCCAGAGCCGAGCCTCGAGACGAGCCCCGAGACAATCCCCAAGCCCAGCCTAGAGCCGAGGCGAGCCGAGTCCAGAGCCGAAGCGAGATCAGAGCCCCGAGCCCAGCCTAGAGCCGAGCCGAGTCCAGAGCCGAGGTACGAGCGCAGCCTAGAGCCGAGTAGAGAGCCGAGCCCAGAGCCGAGCCTCGAGCCGAGCCCCCAGCCCAGCCGAGCCCCGAGACCAGAGCCGAGCCTCGAGACGAGCCCCGAGACAATACCCAAGCCCAGCTTAGAGCCGAGTCGAGCCGAGTCCAGAGCCGAACCCTGATCCGAGCCCCGAGCCCAGTCTAGAGCCGAGCCGAGCCCGGAGACCAGCCTAGATCCGAGCCCTGAGCCGAGCCCCGAGCCGAGCCCCGAGCCCAGCCGAGCACAGAGCCCAGAGCCGAGCCTCGAGACGAGCCCCGAGACAATCCCCAAGCCCAGCCTAGAGCCGAGTCGAGCCGATTCCAGAGCCGAACCCAGATCCGAGCCCCGAGCCCAGCCTAGAGCCGAGCCGAGCCCGGAGCCCAGCCTAGAGACGAGCCCTGAGCCTGGCCCCGAGCCGAGCCCCGAGCCCAGCCGAGCACAGAGCCCAGAGCCCAGCCTCGAGCCGAGCCCCGAGACAATCCCCAAGCCCAGCTTAGAGCCGAGTCGAGCCGAGTCCAGAGCCGAACCGAGATCCGAGCCCCGAGCACAGCCTAGAGCCGAGCCGAGTCCAGAGCCGAGCCCAGAGTCGGGCGCGAGCTGAGCCTCGAGCCTAGCCAAGAGCAGAGACGATCATTTGGGCCAGCCCAAAGCCGCGAGCAGACAATTCCAGAACCGAGCCCCGAGCCCAGCCTAGAGCCGAGCCGAGCCCGGAGCCCAGCCAAGAGCCGAGCCCTGAGCCGAGCCTCGAGCCGAGCCCCGAGCCCAGCCGAGCACATATCCCAGTGCCGAGCCTCGAGACGAGCCCCGAGAAAATCCCCAAGCCCAGCCTAGAGCCGAGGCGAGCCGAGTCCAGAGCCGAAGCGAGATCAGAGCCCCGAGCCCAGCCTAGAGCCGAGCCGAGTCCAGAGCCGAGGTACGAGCGCAGCCTAGAGCCGAGTAGAGAGCCTAGCCCAGAGCCCAGCCTCGAGCCGAGCCACGAGACAATCCCCAAGCCCAGCCTAGAGCCGAGGCGAGCCGAGTCCAGAGCCGAACCCAGATCCGAGCCCCGAGTCCAGCCTAGAGCCGAGGCGAGGCCAGAGCCCAGCCGAGCCCCGAGCCCAGAGCCGAGCCTCGAGATGAGCCCCGAGACAAGCCCCAAGCCCAGCCTAGAGCCGAGCCGAGCCCAGAGCCCAGCCTAGATGCGAGCCCAGAGCCGAGTATCGAGCCGAGAATCGAGTCGAGCCCCTAGCCCAGATCCGAGCCTCGAGACGAGCCCCGAGACAATCCCCAAGCCCAGCCTAGAGCCGAGGCGAGCCGAGTCCAGAGCCGAGCCCAGAGCCGAGCCTCGAGCCGAGCCCCGAGCCCAGCCGAGCACAGAGCCCAGAGCCGAGCCTCGAGACGAGCCCCGAGACAATCCCCAAGCCCAGCCTAGAGCCGAGGCGAGCCGAGTCCAGAGCCGAACCCAGATCCGAGCCCCGAGCCCAGCCTAGAGCCGAGACGAGTCCAGAGCCGAGCCTAGAGTCGGGCGCGATCTGAGCCTCGAGCCGAGCAAAGAGCAGAGCCGATCCCTGAGCCCAGCCAAAAGCCGAGAGCAGACAAGCCCAGAGCCGAGCCTCGAGCCCAGCCTAGAGCCGAGTCCAGAGCCGAGCCCAGAGCCGAGCCTCGAGCCGAGCCCCGAGCCCAGCCGAGCACAGAGCCCAGAGTCGAGCCTCGACGACGAGCCCCGAGACAATCCCCAAGCCCAGCCTAGAGCCGAGGCGAGCCGAGTCCAGAGCCAAACCCAGAGCAGAGCCCCGAGCTTAGCTTAGAGCCGAGCCGAGACCAGATCATAGCCTAGAGCCGAGCGCAGCGCAAAGCATCTAGCCGAGCCCCGAGCCCAGCCGAGCACAGAGCCCAGAGCCGAGCCTCGAGACGAGCCCCGAGAAAATCCCCAAGCCCAGACTAGAGCCGAGGCGAGCCGAGTCCAGAGCCGAAGCGAGATCAGAGCCCCGAGACCAGTCTAGAGCCGAGCCGAGTCTAGAGATGAAGTACGAGCGCAGCCTAGAGCCGAGTAGAGAGCCGAGCCCAGAGACGAGCCTCGAGCCGAGCCCCGAGCCCAGCCGAGCCCCGAGCCCAGAGCCGAGGGCCGAGACGAGCCCCGAGACAATCCCCAAGCCCAGCTTAGAGCCGAGGCGAGCCGAGTCCAGAGCCGAACCCAGATCCGAGCCCCGAGCCCAGCCTAGAGCCGAGCCGAGCCCGGAGCCCAGCCTAGAGCCGAGCCCTGAGCCGAGCCTCGAGCCGAGCCCCGAGCCCAGCCGAGCACAGAGCCCAGAGCCGAGCCTCGAGACGAGCCCCGAGACAATCCCCAAGCCCAGCCTAGAGCCGAGGCGAACCGAGTCCAGAGCCGAACACAGATCCGAGCCCCGAGCACAGCCTAGAGCCGAGCCGAGTCCAGAGCCGAGCCCAGAGTCGGGCGCGAGCTGAGCCTCGAGCCTAGCCAAGAGCAGAGCCGATCATTTTGGCCAGCCCAAAGCCGAGAGCAGACAATTCCAGAGCCGAACCTCGAGCCCAGCCTAGAGCCGAGCCGAGTCCAGAGCCGAGCCCAGAGTCGGGCGAGATCTGAGCCTCGAGCCGAGCCAAGAGCAGAGCCGATACCTGAGCTCAGCCCAAAGCCGAGAGAAGACAAGTCCAGAGCCGAGCCTCGATCCCAGCCTAGAGCCGAGTCCAGAGCGGAGCCCAGAGCCGAGCCTCGAGACGAGCCCCGAGACAATCCCCAAGCCCAGCCTAGAGCCGAGGCGAGCCGAGTCCAGAGCCGAAGCGAGATCAGAGCCCCGAGCTCAGCCTAGAGCCGAGCAGAGTCCAGAGCCGAGGTACGAGCGCAGCCTAGAGCCGAGTAGAGAGCCGAGCCCAGAGCCGAGCCTCGAGCCGAGCCCCGAGCACAGCCGAGCACAGAGCCCAGATCCGAGCCTCGGGACGAGCCCCGAGACAATCCCCAAACCCAGCCTAGAGCCGAGGCGAGCCGAGTCCAGAGCCGAACCTAGATCCGAGCCCCGAGCCCAGCCTAGAGCCGAGCCGAGCCCAGAGCCCATCCTAGAGGTGAGCCCAGAGTCGAGTATCGAGCCGAGCCTCGAGCCGAGCCCCGAGCCCAGCCGAGCACAGAGCCCAGAGCCGAGCCTCGAGACGAGCCCCGAGACAATCCCCAAGCCCAGACTAGAGCCGAGGCGAGCCGAGTCCAGAGCCGAACCCAGATCCGAGCCCCGAGCCCATCCTAGAGCCGAGGCGAGCCGAGTCCAGAGCCGAACCCAGACCCGAGCCCCGAGCCCAGCCTAGATCCGAGCCGAGGCCAGAGCCCAGCCTAGAGCCGAGCCCAGAGCCGAGCCTCGACCCGAGCCCCGAGCCCAGCCGAGCCCCGAGCCCAGAGCAGAGCCTCGAGATAAGCCCCGAGACAAGCCCCAAGCCCAGCCTAGAGCCGAGCCGAGCCCAGAGCCCAGCCTAGAGCCGAGCCGAGTCCAGAGCCGAGGTACGAGCGCAGCCTAGAGCCGAGCCGAGCCCGGAGCCCATCCTAGAGCCGAGCCCTGAGCCGAGCCCCGAGCCGAGCCCCGAGCCCAGCCGAGCACAGAGCCCAGAGCCGAGCCTCGAGACGAGCCCCGAGACAATCCCCAAGCCCAGCCTAGAGACGAGGCGAGCCGAGTCCAGAGCCGAACCCAGATCCGAGCCCCGAGCACAGCCTGGAGCCGAGCCGAGTCCAGAGCCGAGCCCAGAGTCGGGCGCGAGCAGAGCCTCGAGCCTAGCCAAGAGCAGAGCCGATCATTTGGCCCAGCCCAAAGCCGAGAGCAGACAATTCCAGAGCCGAGCCTCGAGCCCAGCCTAGAGCCGAGCCGAGTCCAGAGCCGAACCCAGATCCGAGCCCCGAGCCCAGCCTAGAGCCGAGCCGAGCCCGGAGACCAGCCTAGAGCAGAGCCCTGAGCCGAGCCTCGAGCCGAGCCCCGAGCCCAGCCGCGCCCAGAGCCCAGAGCCGAGCCTCGAGACGAGCCCCGAGACAATCCCGAAGCCCAGCCTAGAGCCGAGGCGAGCCGAGTCCAGAGCCGAACCCAGAGCCGAGCCTCGAGCCCAGCCTAGAGCCGAGCCGAGTCCAGAGCCGAGGTACGAGCGCAGCCAAGAGCCGAGTAGAGAGCCGAGCCCAGAGCCGAGCCTCGAGCCGAGCCCAGAGCACAGCCGAACACAGAGCCCAGATCCGAGCCTCGAGACGATCCCCGAGAGAATCACCAAGCCCAGACTAGAGCCGAGGCGAGCCGAGTGCAGAGCCTAACCCAGATCCGAGCCCCGAGCGCAGCCTAGAGCCGAGCCGAGTCCAGACCATAGCCTAGAGCCGAGCCCAGCGCCAAGCATCGAGCCGAGCCCCGAGCCCAGCCGAGCACAGAGCCCAGAGCCGAGCCTCGAGACGAGCCCCGAGACAATCCCCAAGCCCAGCCTAGAGCCGAGGCGAGCCGAGTCCAGAGCCGAAGCGAGATCAGAGCCCCGAGCCCAGCCTAGAGCCGAGCCGAGTCCAGAGCCGAGGTACGAGCGCAGCCTAGAGCCGAGTAGAGAGCCGAGCCCAGAGCCGAGCCTCGAGCCGAGCCCCCAGCCCAGCCGAGCACAGAGCCCAGAGCCGAGCCTCGAGACGAGCCCCGAGACAATCCCCAAGCCCAGCTTAGAGCCGAGTCGAGCCGAGTCCAGAGCCGAACCCAGATCCGAGCCCCGAGCCCAGCCTAGAGCCGAGCCGAGCCCGGAGCCCAGCCTAGAGCCGAGCCCTGAGCCGAGCCCCGAGCCGAGCCCCGAGCCCAGCCGAGCACAGAGCCCAGAGCCGAGCCTCGAGACGAGCCCCGAGACAATCCCCAAGCCCAGCCTAGAGCCGAGGCGAGCCGAGTCCAGAGCCGAACCCAGATCCGAGCCCCGAGCACAGCCTAGAGCCGAGCCGAGTCCAGAGCCGAGCCCAGAGTCGGGCGCGAGCTGAGCCTCGAGCCCAGCCAAGAGCAGAGCAGATCATTTGGGCCAGCCCAAAGCCGAGAGCAGACAATTCCAGAACCGAGCCCCGAGCCCAGCCTAGAGCCTAGACGAGCCCCGAGTCCAGCGTAGAGCCGAGCCCTGAGCCGAGCCTCGAGCCGAGCCCCGAGCCCAGCCGAGAGCCGAGCCGAGTCCAGATCCGAGCCCAGAACCGAGCCCCGAGCCCAGCCTAGAGCGGAGCCGAGCCCGGAGCCCAGCGTAGAGCGTAGAGCCGAGCCCTGAGCTGAGCCTCGAGCCGAGCCCCGAGCCCAGCCGAGCACATATCCCAGTGCCGAGCCTCGAGACGAGCCCCGAGAAAATCCCCAAGCCCAGCCTAGAGCCGAGGCGAGCCGAGTCTAGAGCCGAACCCAGATCCGAGCACCGAGCGCAGCCTAGAGCCGAGCCGAGCCCAGAGCCGAGCCTCGAGCCGAGCCCCGAGCCCAGCCGAGCACAGAGACCAGAGCCGAGCCTCGAGACGAGCCCCGAGACAATCCCCAAGCCCAGCCTAGAGCCGAGGCGAGCCGAGTCCAGAGCCGAACCCAGATCCGAGCCCCGAGCCCAGCCTAGAGCCGAGCCGAGCCCAGAGCCCAGCCTAGAAGCGAGCCCAGAGTCGAGTATCGAGCCGAGCCTCGAGCCGAGCCCCGAGCCCAGCCGAGCACAGAGCCCAGAGCCGAGCCTCGAGACGAGCCCCGAGACAATCCCCAAGCCCAGCCTAGAGCCGAGGCGAGCCGAGTCCAGAGCCGAACCCAGATCCGAGCCCCGAGCCCATCCTACAGCCGAGGCGAGTCGAGTCCAGAGCCGAACCCAGATCCGAGCCCCGAGCACAGCCTGGAGCCGAGCCGAGTCCAGAGCCGAGCCCAGAGTCGGGCGCGAGCAGAGCCTCGAGCCTAGCCAAGAGCAGAGCCGATCATTTGGCCCAGCCCAAAGCCGAGAGCAGACAATTCCAGAGCCGAGCCTCGAGCCCAGCCTAGAGCCGAGCCGAGTCCAGAGCCGAACCCAGATCCGAGCCCCGAGCCCAGCCTAGAGCCGAGCCGAGCCCGGAGACCAGCCTAGAGCAGAGCCCTGAGCCAAGCCTCGAGCCGAGCCCCGAGCCCAGCCGCGCCCAGAGCCCAGAGCCGAGCCTCGAGACGAGCCCCGAGACAATCCCGAAGCCCAGCCTAGAGCCGAGGCGAGCCGAGTCCAGAGCCGAACCCAGAGCCGAGCCTCGAGCCCAGCCTAGAGCCGAGCCGAGTCCAGAGCCGAGGTACGAGCGCAGCCTAGAGCCGAGTAGAGAGCCGAGCCCAGAGCCGAGCCTCGAGCCGAGCCCAGAGCACAGCCGAACACAGAGCCCAGATCCGAGCCTCGAGACGAGCCCCGAGAGAATCACCAAGCCCAGACTAGAGCCGAGGCGAGCCGAGTGCAGAGCCTAACCCAGATCCGAGCCCCGAGCGCAGCCTAGAGCCGAGCCGAGTCCAGACCATAGCCTAGAGCCGAGCCCAGCGCCAAGCATCGAGCCGAGCCCCGAGCCCAGCCGAGCACAGAGCCCACAGCCGAGCCTCGAGACGAGCCCCGAGACAAACCCCAAGCCCAGCCTAGAGCCGAGGCGAGCCGAGTCCAGAGCCGAAGCGATATCAGAGCCCCGAGCCCAGCCTAGAGCCGAGCCTAGTCCAGAGCCGAGGTACGAGCGCAGCCTAGAGCCGAGTAGAGAGCCGAGCCCAGAGCCGAGCCTCGAGCCGAGCCCCGAGCCCAGCCGAGCACAGAGCCCAGAGCCGAGCCTCGAGACGAGCCCCGAGACAATCCCCAAGCCCAGCTTAGAGCCGAGTCGAGCCGAGTCCAGAGCCGAACCCAGATCCGAGGCCCGAGCCCAGCCTAGAGCCGAGCCGAGCCCGGAGCCCAGCCTAGAGCCGAGCCCTGAGCCGAGCCCCGAGCCGAGCCCCGAGCCCAGCCGAGCACAGAGCCCAGAGCCGAGCCTCGAGACGAGCCCCGAGACAATCCCCAAGCCCAGCCTAGAGCCGAGGCGAGCCGAGTCCAGAGCCGAACCCAGATCCGAGCCCCGAGCACAGCCTAGAGCCGAGCCGAGTCCAGAGCCGAGCCCAGAGTCGGGCGCGAGCTGAGCCTCGAGCCTAGCCAAGAGCAGAGCCGATCATTTGGGCCAGCCCAAAGCCGAGAGCAGACAATTCCAGAACCGAGCCCCGAGCCCAGCCTAGAGCCTAGACTAGCCCCGAGTCCAGCGTAGAGCCGAGCCCTGAGCCGAGTCTCGACCCGAGCCCCGAGCCCAGCCGAGCCCCGAGCCCAGAGCCGAGCCTCGAGACGAGCCCCGAGACAATCCCCAAGCCCAGCTTAGAGCCGAGTCGAGCCGAGTCCAGAGCCGAACCCACATCCGAGAACCCCGAGCCCAGCCTAGATCCGAGCCGAGCCCGGAGCCCAGCCTAGATCCGAGCCCTGAGCCGAGCCCCGAGCCGAGCCCCGAGCACAGCCGAGCACAGAGCCCAGAGCCGAGCCTCGAGACGAGCCCCGAGACAATACCCAAGCCCAGCTTAGAGCCGAGTCGAGCCGAGTCCAGAGCCGAACCCAGATCCGAGCCCCCAGCCCAGCCTAGAGCCGAGCCGAGACCGGAGCCCAGCATAGAGCCGAGCCCTGAGCGGGGCCCCGAGCCGAGCCCCGAGCCCAGCCGAGAACAGAACCCAGAGCCCAGCCTCGAGCCGAGCCCCGAGACAATCCCCAAGCCCAGCCTAGAGCCGAGGCGAGGCCAGAGCCCAGCCTAGAGCCGAGCCCAGAGCCGAGCCTCGACCCGAGCCCCGAGCCCAGCCGAGCCCCGAGCCCAGAGCCGAGCCTCGAGATGAGCCCCGAGACAAGCCCCAAGCCCAGCCTAGAGCCGAGCCGAGCCCAGAGCCCAGCCTAGATGTGAGCCCAGAGCCGAGTATCGAGCCGAGAATCGAGTCGAGCCCCGAGCCCAGATCCGAGCCTCGAGACGAGCCCCGAGACAATCCCCAAGCCCAGCCTAGAGCCGAGGCGAGCCGAGTCCAGAGCCGAACCGAGATCCGAGCCCCGAGCACAGCCTAGAGCCGAGCCGAGTCCAGAGCCGAGGTACGAGCGCAGCCTAGAGCCGAGTAGAGAGCCGAGCACAGAGTCGAGCCTCGAGCCGAGCCCCGAGCACAGCCGAGCACAGAGCCCAGAGCCGAGCCTCGAGACGAGCCCCGAGACAATCCCCAAGCCCAGCCTAGAGCCGAGGCGAGCCGAGTCTAGAGCCGAACCCAGATCCGAGCACCGAGCGCAGCCTAGAGCCGAGCCGATCCCAGAGCATAGCCTAGAGCCGAGCACAGAGTCGAGCCTCGAGCCGAGCCCCGAGCACAGCCGAGCACAGAGCCCAGAGCCGAGCCTCGACGACGAGCCCCGAGACAATCCCCAAGCCCAGCCTAGAGCCGAGGCGAGCCGAGTCCAGAGCCGAAGCGAGATCAGAGCCCCGAGCCCAGCCTAGAGCCGAGCCGAGTCCAGAGACGAGGTACGAGCGCAGCCTAGAGCCGAGTAGAGAGCCGAGCCCAGAGCCGAGCCTCGAGCTTAGCCCCGAGCACAGCCGAGCACAGAGCCCAGATCCGAGCCTCGGGAAGAGCCCCGAGACAATCCCCAAACCCAGCCTAGAGCCGAGGCGAGCCGAGTCCAGAGCCGAACCTAGATCCGAGCCCCGAGCCCAGCCTAGAGCCGAGCCGAGCCCAGAGCCCAGCCTAGAGGTGAGCCCAGAGTCGAGTATCGAGCCTAGCCTCGAGCCGAGCCCCGAGCCCAGCCGAGCACAGAGCCCAGAGCCGAGCCTCGAGACGAGCCCCGAGACAATCCCCAAGCCCAGACTAGAGCCGAGGCGAGCCGAGTCCAGAGCCGAACCCAGATCCGAGCCCCGAGCCCATCCTAGAGCCGAGGCGAGCCGAGTCCAGAGCCGAATCCAGATCCGAGCCCCGAGCCCAACCTAGAGCCGAGCCGAGGCCAGAGCCCAGCCTAGAGCCGAGCCCAGAGCCGAGCCTCGAGACGAGCCCCGAGCCCAGCCGAGCCCCGAGCCCAGAGCCGAGCCTCGAGACGAGCCCCGAGACAATACCCAAGCCCAGCTTAGAGCCGAGTCGAGCCGAGTCCAGAGCCGAACCCAGATCCGAGCCCCGAGCCCAGCCTAGAGCCGAGCCGAGCCCGGAGCCCTGCCTAGATCCGAGCCCTGAGCCGAGCCCCGAGCCGAGCCCCGAGCCCAGCCGAGCACAGAGCCCAGAGCCGAGCCTCGAGACGAGCCCCGAGACAATCCCCAAGCCCAGCCTAGAGCCGAGGCGAGCCGAGTCCAGAGCCGAAGCGAGATCAGAGCCCCGAGCCCAGCCTAGAGCCGAGCCGAGTCCAGAGCCGAGGTACGAGCGCAGCCTAGAGCCGAGTAGAGAGCCGAGCCCAGAGCCGAGCCTCGAGCCGAGCCCCCAGCCCAGCCGAGCACAGAGCCCAGAGCCGAGCCTCGAGACGAGCCCCGAGACAATCCCCAAGCCCAGCTTAGAGCCGAGTCGAGCCGAGTCCAGAGCCGAACCCAGATCCGAGGCCCGAGCCCAGCCTAGAGCCGAGCCGAGCCCGGAGCCCAGCCTAGAGCCGAGCCCTGAGCCGAGCCCCGAGCCGAGCCCCGAGCCCAGCCGAGCACAGAGCCCAGAGCCGAGCCTCGAGACGAGCCCCGAGACAATCCCCAAGCCCAGCCTAGAGCCGAGGCGAGCCGAGTCCAGAGCCGAACCCAGATCCGAGCCCCGAGCACAGCCTAGAGCCGAGCCGAGTCCAGAGCCGAGCCCAGAGTCGGGCGCGAGCTGAGCCTCGAGCCCAGCCAAGAGCAGAGCAGATCATTTGGGCCAGCCCAAAGCCGAGAGCAGACAATTCCAGAACCGAGCCCCGAGCCCAGCCTAGAGCCTAGACGAGCCCCGAGTCCAGCGTAGAGCCGAGCCCTGAGCCGAGCCTCGAGCCGAGCCCCGAGCCCAGCCGAGAGCCGAGCCGAGTCCAGATCCGAGCCCAGAACCGAGCCCCGAGCCCAGCCTAGAGCGGAGCCGAGCCCGGAGCCCAGCGTAGAGCGTAGAGCCGAGCCCTGAGCTGAGCCTCGAGCCGAGCCCCGAGCCCAGCCGAGCACATATCCCAGTGCCGAGCCTCGAGACGAGCCCCGAGAAAATCCCCAAGCCCAGCCTAGAGCCGAGGCGAGCCGAGTCTAGAGCCGAACCCAGATCCGAGCACCGAGCGCAGCCTAGAGCCGAGCCGAGCCCAGAGCCGAGCCTCGAGCCGAGCCCCGAGCCCAGCCGAGCACAGAGACCAGAGCCGAGCCTCGAGACGAGCCCCGAGACAATCCCCAAGCCCAGCCTAGAGCCGAGGCGAGCCGAGTCCAGAGCCGAACCCAGATCCGAGCCCCGAGCCCAGCCTAGAGCCGAGCCGAGCCCAGAGCCCAGCCTAGAAGCGAGCCCAGAGTCGAGTATCGAGCCGAGCCTCGAGCCGAGCCCCGAGCCCAGCCGAGCACAGAGCCCAGAGCCGAGCCTCGAGACGAGCCCCGAGACAATCCCCAAGCCCAGCCTAGAGCCGAGGC
Source organism: Athene noctua (assembly GCF_965140245.1). Taxonomy (NCBI): domain Eukaryota; kingdom Metazoa; phylum Chordata; class Aves; order Strigiformes; family Strigidae; genus Athene; species Athene noctua. Next base: position 58,931 of record NW_027437593.1, read on the forward strand.
GAGCCGAGTCCAGAGCCGAACCCAGATCCGAGCCCCGAGCCCATCCTACAGCCGAGGCGAGTCGAGTCCAGAGCCGAACCCAGATCCGAGCCCCGAGCACAGCCTGGAGCCGAGCCGAGTCCAGAGCCGAGCCCAGAGTCGGGCGCGAGCAGAGCCTCGAGCCTAGCCAAGAGCAGAGCCGATCATTTGGCCCAGCCCAAAGCCGAGAGCAGACAATTCCAGAGCCGAGCCTCGAGCCCAGCCTAGAGCCGAGCCGAGTCCAGAGCCGAACCCAGATCCGAGCCCCGAGCCCAGCCTAGAGCCGAGCCGAGCCCGGAGACCAGCCTAGAGCAGAGCCCTGAGCCAAGCCTCGAGCCGAGCCCCGAGCCCAGCCGCGCCCAGAGCCCAGAGCCGAGCCTCGAGACGAGCCCCGAGACAATCCCGAAGCCCAGCCTAGAGCCGAGGCGAGCCGAGTCCAGAGCCGAACCCAGAGCCGAGCCTCGAGCCCAGCCTAGAGCCGAGCCGAGTCCAGAGCCGAGGTACGAGCGCAGCCTAGAGCCGAGTAGAGAGCCGAGCCCAGAGCCGAGCCTCGAGCCGAGCCCAGAGCACAGCCGAACACAGAGCCCAGATCCGAGCCTCGAGACGAGCCCCGAGAGAATCACCAAGCCCAGACTAGAGCCGAGGCGAGCCGAGTGCAGAGCCTAACCCAGATCCGAGCCCCGAGCGCAGCCTAGAGCCGAGCCGAGTCCAGACCATAGCCTAGAGCCGAGCCCAGCGCCAAGCATCGAGCCGAGCCCCGAGCCCAGCCGAGCACAGAGCCCACAGCCGAGCCTCGAGACGAGCCCCGAGACAAACCCCAAGCCCAGCCTAGAGCCGAGGCGAGCCGAGTCCAGAGCCGAAGCGATATCAGAGCCCCGAGCCCAGCCTAGAGCCGAGCCTAGTCCAGAGCCGAGGTACGAGCGCAGCCTAGAGCCGAGTAGAGAGCCGAGCCCAGAGCCGAGCCTCGAGCCGAGCCCCGAGCCCAGCCGAGCACAGAGCCCAGAGCCGAGCCTCGAGACGAGCCCCGAGACAATCCCCAAGCCCAGCTTAGAGCCGAGTCGAGCCGAGTCCAGAGCCGAACCCAGATCCGAGGCCCGAGCCCAGCCTAGAGCCGAGCCGAGCCCGGAGCCCAGCCTAGAGCCGAGCCCTGAGCCGAGCCCCGAGCCGAGCCCCGAGCCCAGCCGAGCACAGAGCCCAGAGCCGAGCCTCGAGACGAGCCCCGAGACAATCCCCAAGCCCAGCCTAGAGCCGAGGCGAGCCGAGTCCAGAGCCGAACCCAGATCCGAGCCCCGAGCACAGCCTAGAGCCGAGCCGAGTCCAGAGCCGAGCCCAGAGTCGGGCGCGAGCTGAGCCTCGAGCCTAGCCAAGAGCAGAGCCGATCATTTGGGCCAGCCCAAAGCCGAGAGCAGACAATTCCAGAACCGAGCCCCGAGCCCAGCCTAGAGCCTAGACTAGCCCCGAGTCCAGCGTAGAGCCGAGCCCTGAGCCGAGTCTCGACCCGAGCCCCGAGCCCAGCCGAGCCCCGAGCCCAGAGCCGAGCCTCGAGACGAGCCCCGAGACAATCCCCAAGCCCAGCTTAGAGCCGAGTCGAGCCGAGTCCAGAGCCGAACCCACATCCGAGAACCCCGAGCCCAGCCTAGATCCGAGCCGAGCCCGGAGCCCAGCCTAGATCCGAGCCCTGAGCCGAGCCCCGAGCCGAGCCCCGAGCACAGCCGAGCACAGAGCCCAGAGCCGAGCCTCGAGACGAGCCCCGAGACAATACCCAAGCCCAGCTTAGAGCCGAGTCGAGCCGAGTCCAGAGCCGAACCCAGATCCGAGCCCCCAGCCCAGCCTAGAGCCGAGCCGAGACCGGAGCCCAGCATAGAGCCGAGCCCTGAGCGGGGCCCCGAGCCGAGCCCCGAGCCCAGCCGAGAACAGAACCCAGAGCCCAGCCTCGAGCCGAGCCCCGAGACAATCCCCAAGCCCAGCCTAGAGCCGAGGCGAGGCCAGAGCCCAGCCTAGAGCCGAGCCCAGAGCCGAGCCTCGACCCGAGCCCCGAGCCCAGCCGAGCCCCGAGCCCAGAGCCGAGCCTCGAGATGAGCCCCGAGACAAGCCCCAAGCCCAGCCTAGAGCCGAGCCGAGCCCAGAGCCCAGCCTAGATGTGAGCCCAGAGCCGAGTATCGAGCCGAGAATCGAGTCGAGCCCCGAGCCCAGATCCGAGCCTCGAGACGAGCCCCGAGACAATCCCCAAGCCCAGCCTAGAGCCGAGGCGAGCCGAGTCCAGAGCCGAACCGAGATCCGAGCCCCGAGCACAGCCTAGAGCCGAGCCGAGTCCAGAGCCGAGGTACGAGCGCAGCCTAGAGCCGAGTAGAGAGCCGAGCACAGAGTCGAGCCTCGAGCCGAGCCCCGAGCACAGCCGAGCACAGAGCCCAGAGCCGAGCCTCGAGACGAGCCCCGAGACAATCCCCAAGCCCAGCCTAGAGCCGAGGCGAGCCGAGTCTAGAGCCGAACCCAGATCCGAGCACCGAGCGCAGCCTAGAGCCGAGCCGATCCCAGAGCATAGCCTAGAGCCGAGCACAGAGTCGAGCCTCGAGCCGAGCCCCGAGCACAGCCGAGCACAGAGCCCAGAGCCGAGCCTCGACGACGAGCCCCGAGACAATCCCCAAGCCCAGCCTAGAGCCGAGGCGAGCCGAGTCCAGAGCCGAAGCGAGATCAGAGCCCCGAGCCCAGCCTAGAGCCGAGCCGAGTCCAGAGACGAGGTACGAGCGCAGCCTAGAGCCGAGTAGAGAGCCGAGCCCAGAGCCGAGCCTCGAGCTTAGCCCCGAGCACAGCCGAGCACAGAGCCCAGATCCGAGCCTCGGGAAGAGCCCCGAGACAATCCCCAAACCCAGCCTAGAGCCGAGGCGAGCCGAGTCCAGAGCCGAACCTAGATCCGAGCCCCGAGCCCAGCCTAGAGCCGAGCCGAGCCCAGAGCCCAGCCTAGAGGTGAGCCCAGAGTCGAGTATCGAGCCTAGCCTCGAGCCGAGCCCCGAGCCCAGCCGAGCACAGAGCCCAGAGCCGAGCCTCGAGACGAGCCCCGAGACAATCCCCAAGCCCAGACTAGAGCCGAGGCGAGCCGAGTCCAGAGCCGAACCCAGATCCGAGCCCCGAGCCCATCCTAGAGCCGAGGCGAGCCGAGTCCAGAGCCGAATCCAGATCCGAGCCCCGAGCCCAACCTAGAGCCGAGCCGAGGCCAGAGCCCAGCCTAGAGCCGAGCCCAGAGCCGAGCCTCGAGACGAGCCCCGAGCCCAGCCGAGCCCCGAGCCCAGAGCCGAGCCTCGAGACGAGCCCCGAGACAATACCCAAGCCCAGCTTAGAGCCGAGTCGAGCCGAGTCCAGAGCCGAACCCAGATCCGAGCCCCGAGCCCAGCCTAGAGCCGAGCCGAGCCCGGAGCCCTGCCTAGATCCGAGCCCTGAGCCGAGCCTCGAGACGAGCCCCGAGCCCAGCCGAGCACAGAGCCCAGAGCCGAGCCTCGAGACGAGCCCCGAGACAATCCCCAAGCCCAGCCTAGAGCCGAGTCGAGCCGAGTCCAGAGCCGAACCCAGATCCGAGCCCCGAGCCCAGCCTAGAGCCGAGCCGAGCCCGGAGCCCAGCATAGAGCCGAGCCCTGAGCGGGGCCCCGAGCCGAGCCCCGAGCCCAGCCGAGCACAGAACCCAGAGCCCAGCCTCGAGCCGAGCCCCGAGACAATCCCCAAGCCCAGCCTAGAGCCGAGGCGAGGCCAGAGCCCAGCCTAGAGCCGAGCCCAGAGCCGAGCCTCGACCCGAGCCCCGAGCCCAGCCGAGCCCCGAGCCCAGAGCCGAGCCTCGAGATTAGCCCCGAGACAAGCCCCAAGACCAGCCTAGAGCCGAGCCGAGCCCAGAGCCCAGCCTAGAGGCGAGCCCAGAGCCGAGTATCGAGCCGAGAATAGAGTCGAGCCCCGAGCCCAGATCCGAGCCTCGAGACGAGCGCCGAGACAATCCCCAAGCCCAGCCTAGAGCCGAGGCGAGCCGAGTCCAGAGCCGAACCGAGATCCGAGCCCCGAGCCCAGCCTAGAGCCGAGACGAGTCCAGAGCCGAGCCAAGAGTCGGGCGCGATCTGAGCCTCGAGCGGAGCCAAGAGCAGAGCCGATCCCTGAGCCCAGCCCAAAGCCGAGAGCAGACAAGCCCAGAGCCGAGCCTCGAGCCCAGCCTAGAGCCGAGTCCAGAGCCGAGCCCAGAGCCGAGCCTCGAGCCGAGCCCCGAGCCCAGCCGAGCACAGAGCCCAGAGCCGAGTCTCAAGAAGAGCCCCGAGACAATCCCCAAGCCCAGCCTAGAGCCGAGGCGAGCCGAGTCCAGAGCCGAACCCAGATCCGAGCCCCGAGCCCAGCCTAGAGCCGAGACGAGTCCAGAGCCGAGCCTAGAGTCGGGCGCGATCTGAGCCTCGAGCCGAGCAAAGAGCAGAGCCGATCCCTGAGCCCAGCCAAAAGCCGAGAGCAGACAAGCCCAGAGCCGAGCCTCGAGCCCAGCCTAGAGCCGAGTCCAGAGACGAGCCCAGAGCCGAGCCTCGAGCCGAGCCCCGAACCCAGCCGAGCACAGAGCCCAGAGCCGAGCCTCGACGACGAGCCCCGAGACAATCCCCAAGCCCAGCCTAGAGCCGAGGCGAGCCGAGTCCAGAGCCGAACCCAGATCCGAGCCCCGAGCACAGCCTGGAGCCGAGCCGAGTCCAGAGCCGAGCCCAGAGTCGGGCGCGAGCAGAGCCTCGAGCCTAGCCAAGAGCAGAGCCGATCATTTGGCCCAGCCCAAAGCCGAGAGCAGACAATTCCAGAGCCGAGCCTCGAGCCCAGCCTAGAGCCGAGCCGAGTCCAGAGCCGAACCCAGATCCGAGCCCCGAGCCCAGCCTAGAGCCGAGCCGAGCCCGGAGACCAGCCTAGAGCAGAGCCCTGAGCCGAGCCTCGAGCCGAGCCCCGATCCCAGCCGCGCCCAGAGCCCAGAGCCGAGCCTCGAGACGAGCCCCGAGACAATCCCGAAGCCCAGCCTAGAGCCGAGGCGAGCCGAGTCCAGAGCCGAACCCAGAGCCGAGCCTCGAGCCCAGCCTAGAGCCGAGCCGAGTCCAGAGCCGAGGTACGAGCGCAGCCTAGAGCCGAGTAGAGAGCCGAGCCCAGAGCCGAGCCTCGAGCCGAGCCCAGAGCACAGCCGAACACAGAGCCCAGATCCGAGCCTCGAGACGATCCCCGAGAGAATCACTAAGCCCAGACTAGAGCCGAGGCGAGCCGAGTGCAGAGCCTAACCCAGATCCGAGCCCCGAGCGCAGCCTAGAGCCGAGCCGAGTCCAGACCATAGCCTAGAGCCGAGCCCAGCGCCAAGCATCGAGCCGAGCCCCGAGCCCAGCCGAGCACAGAGCCCAGAGCCGAGCCTCGAGACGAGCCCCGAGACAATCCCCAAGCCCAGCCTAGAGCCGAGGCGAGCCGAGTCCAGAGCCGAAGCGATATCAGAGCCCCGAGCCCAGCCTAGAGCTGAGCCTAGTCCAGAGCCGAGGTACGAGCGCAGCCTAGAGCCGAGTAGAGAGCCGAGCCCAGAGCCGAACCCAGATCCGAGGCCCGAGCCCAGCCTAGAGCCGAGCCGAGCCCGGAGCCCAGCCTAGAGCCGAGCCCTGAGCCGAGCCCCGAGCCGAGCCCCGAGCCCAGCCGAGCACAGAGCCCAGAGCCGAGCCTCGAGACGAGCCCCGAGACAATCCCCAAGCCCAGCCTAGAGCCGAGGCGAGCCGAGTCCAGAGCCGAACCCAGATCCGAGCCCCGAGCACAGCCTAGAGCCGAGCCGAGTCCAGAGCCGAGCCCAGAGTCGGGCGCGAGCTGAGCCTCGAGCCTAGCCAAGAGCAGAGCCGATCATTTGGGCCAGCCCAAAGCCGAGATCAGACAATTCCAGAACCGAGCCCCGAGCCCAGCCTAGAGCCTAGACGAGCCCCGAGTCCAGCGTAGAGCCGAGCCCTGAGCCGAGCCTCGAGCCGAGCCCCGAGCCCAGCCGAGAGCCGAGCCGAGTCCAGATCCGAGCCCAGAACCGAGCCCCGAGCCCAGCCTAGAGCGGAGCCGAGCCCGGAGCCCAGGGTAGAGCGTAGAGCCGAGCCCTGAGCCGAGCCTCGAGCCGAGCCCCGAGCCCAGCCGAGCACATATCCCAGTGCCGAGCCTCGAGACGAGCCCCGAGAAAATCCCCAAGCCCAGCCTAGAGCCGAGGCGAGCCGAGTCTAGAGCCGAACCCAGATCCGAGCACCGAGCGCAGCCTAGAGCCGAGCCGAGACCAGAGCCGAGCCTCGAGCCGAGCCCCGAGCCCAGCCGAGCACAGAGACCAGAGCCGAGCCTCGAGACGAGCCCCGAGACAATCCCCAAGCCCAGCCTAGAGCCGAGGCGAGCCGAGTCCAGAGCCGAACCCAGATCCGAGCCCCGAGCCCAGCCTAGAGCCGAGCCGAGCCCAGAGCCCAGCCTAGAAGCGAGCCCAGAGTCGAGTATCGAGCCGAGCCTCGAGCCGAGCCCCGAGCCCAGCCGAGCACAGAGCCCAGAGCCGAGCCTCGAGACGAGCCCCGAGACAATCCCCAAGCCCAGCTTAGAGCCGAGTCGAGCCGAGTCCAGAGCCGAACCCAGATCCGAGGCCCGAGCCCAGCCTAGAGCCGAGCCGAGCCCGGAGCCCAGCCTAGAGCCGAGCCCAGAGCCGAGCCTCGAGCCGAGCCCCGAGCCCAGCCGAGCACAGAGCCCAGAGCCGAGCCTCGAGACGAGCCCCGAGACAATCCCCAAGCCCAGCTTAGAGCCGAGTCGAGCCGAGTCCAGAGCCGAACCCAGATCCGAGGCCCGAGCCCAGCCTAGAGCCGAGCCGAGCCCGGAGCCCAACCTAGAGCCGAGCCCTGAGCCGAGCCCCGAGCCGAGCCCCGAGCCCAGCCGAGCACAGAGCCCAGAGCCGAGCCTCGAGACGAGCCCCGAGACAATCCCCAAGCCCAGCCTAGAGCCGAGGCGAGCCGAGTCCAGAGCCGAACCCAGATCCGAGCCCCGAGCACAGCCTAGAGCCGAGCCGAGTCCAGAGCCGAGCCCAGAGTCGGGCGCGAGCTGAGCCTCGAGCCTAGCCAAGAGCAGAGCCGATCATTTGGGCCAGCCCAAAGCCGAGATCAGACAATTCCAGAACCGAGCCCCGAGCCCAGCCTAGAGCCTAGACGAGCCCCGAGTCCAGCGTAGAGCCGAGCCCTGAGCCGAGCCTCGAGCCGAGCCCCGAGCCCAGCCGAGAGCCGAGCCGAGTCCAGATCCGAGCCCAGAACCGAGCCCCGAGCCCAGCCTAGAGCGGAGCCGAGCCCGGAGCCCAGGGTAGAGCGTAGAGCCGAGCCCTGAGCCGAGCCTCGAGCCGAGCCCCGAGCCCAGCCGAGCACATATCCCAGTGCCGAGCCTCGAGACGAGCCCCGAGAAAATCCCCAAGCCCAGCCTAGAGCCGAGGCGAGCCGAGTCTAGAGCTGAACCCAGATCCGAGCACCGAGCGCAGCCTAGAGCCGAGCCGAGACCAGAGCCGAGCCTCGAGCCGAGCCCCGAGCCCAGCCGAGCACAGAGACCAGAGCCGAGCCTCGAGACGAGCCCCGAGACAATCCCCAAGCCCAGCCTAGAGCCGAGGCGAGCCGAGTCCAGAGCCGAACCCAGATCCGAGCCCCGAGCCCAGCCTAGAGCCGAGCCGAGCCCAGAGCCCAGCCTAGAAGCGAGCCCAGAGTCGAGTATCGAGCCGAGCCTCGAGCCGAGCCCCGAGCCCAGCCGAGCACAGAGCCCAGAGCCGAGCCTCGAGACGAGCCCCGAGACAATCCCCAAGCCCAGCCTAGAGCCGAGGCGAGCCGAGTCCAGAGCCGAACCCAGATCCGAGCCCCGAGCCCATCCTAGAGCCGAGGCGAGTCGAGTCCAGAGCCGAATCCAGATCCGAGCCCCGAGCCCAGCCTAGAGCCGAGCCGAGGCCAGAGCCCAGCCTAGAGCCGAGCCCAGAGCCGAGCCTCGACCCGAGCCCCGAGCCCAGCCGAGCCCCGAGCCCAGAGCCGAGCCTCGAGACGAGCCCCGAGACAATACCCAAGCCCAGCTTAGAGCCGAGTCGAGCCGAGTCCAGAGCCGAACCCACATCCGAGAACCCCGAGCCCAGCCTAGATCCGAGCCGAGCCCGGAGCCCAGCCTAGATCCGAGCCCTGAGCCGAGCCCCGAGCCGAGCCCCGAGCACAGCCGAGCACAGAGCCCAGAGCCGAGCCTCGAGACGAGCCCCGAGACAATCCCCAAGCCCAGCTTAGAGCCGAGTCGAGCCGAGTCCAGAGCCGAACCCACATCCGAGCCCCGAGCCCAGCCTAGAGCCGAGCCGAGCCCGGAGCCCAGCATAGAGCCGAGCCCTGAGCGGGGCCCCGAGCCGAGCCCCGAGCCCAGCCGAGCACAGAACCCAGAGCCCAGCCTCGAGCCGAGCCCCGAGACAATCCCCAAGCCCAGCCTAGAGCCGAGGCGAGGCCAGAGCCCAGCCTAGAGCCGAGCCCAGAGCCGAGCCTCGACCCGAGCCCCGAGCCCAGCCGAGCCCCGAGCCCAGAGCCGAGCCTCGAGATGAGCCCCGAGACAAGCCCCAAGCCCAGCCTAGAGCCGAGCCGAGCCCAGAGCATAGCCTAGAGCCGAGGCCAGCGCCGGGCATCGAGCCGAGCCCCGAGCCCAGCCGAGCACAGAGCACAGAGCCGAGCCTCGACGACGAGCCCCGAGACTATCCCCAAGCCCAGCCTAGAGCCGAGGCGAGCCGAGTCCAGAGCCGAAGCGAGATCAGAGCCCCGAGCCCAGCCTAGAGCCGAGCCGAGTCCAGAGACGAGGTACGAGCGCAGCCTAGAGCCGAGTAGAGAGCCGAGCCCAGAGCCGAGCCTCGAGCTTAGCCCCGAGCACAGCCGAGCACAGAGCCCGGAGCCGAGCCTCGAGACGAGCCCCGAGACAATCCCCAAGCCCAGACTAGAGCCGAGGCGAGCCGAGTCCATAGCCGAACCCAGATCCGAGCCCCGAGCCCATCCTAGAGCCTAGGCGAGCCGAGTCCAGAGCCGAATCCAGATCCGAGCCCCGAGCCCAACCTAGAGCCGAGCCGAGGCCAGAGCCCAGCCTAGAGCCGAGCCCAGAGCCGAGCCTCGACCCGAGCCCCGAGCCCAGCCGAGCACCCAGCCCAGAGCCGAGCCTTGAGATGAGCCCCGAGACAATCCCCAAGCCCAGCCTAGAGCCGAGGCGAGCCGAGTCCAGAGCCGAACCAAGATCCGAGCCCCGAGCCCAGCCTAGAGCGGAGCCGAGCCCGGAGCCCAGCCTAGAGCCGAGACCTGAGCCGAGCCTCGAGCCGAGCCCCGAGCCCAGCCGAGCCCCGAGCCCAGAGCCGAGCCTCGAGCCGAGCCCCGAGCCCAGCCGAGCCCCGAGCCCAGAGCCGAGCCTCGAGACGAGCCCCGAGACAATACCCAAGCCCAGCTTAGAGCCGAGTCGAGCCGAGTCCAGAGCCGAACCCAGATCCGAGCCCCGAGCCCAGCCTAGAGCCGAGCCGAGCCCGGAGCCCAGCCTAGATCCGAGCCCTGAGCCGAGCCCAGATCCGAGCCCCGAGCCCAGCCGAGCACAGAGCCAAGAGCCGAGCCTCGAGACGAGCCCCGAGACAATCCCCAAGCCCAGCCTAGAGCCGAGTCGAGCCGAGTCCAGAGCCGAACCCAGATCCGAGCCCCGAGCCCAGCCTAGAGCCGAGCCGAGCCCGGAGCCCAGCATAGAGCCGAGCCCTGAGCGGGGCCCCGAGCCGAGCCCCGAGCCCAGCCGAGCACAGAACCCAGAGCCCAGCCTCGAGCCGAGCCCCGAGACAATCACCAAGCCCAGCCTAGAGCCGAGGCGAGGCCAGAGCCCAGCCTAGAGCCGAGCCCAGAGCCGAGCCTCGACCCGAGCCCCGAGCCCAGCCGAGCCCCGAGCCCAGAGCCGAGCCTCGAGATTAGCCCCGAGACAAGCCCCAAGACCAGCCTAGAGCCGAGCCGAGCCCAGAGCCCAGCCTAGAGGCGAGCCCAGAGCCGAGTATCGAGCCGAGAATCGAGTCGAGCCCCGAGCCCAGATCCGAGCCTCGAGACGAGCGCCGAGACAATCCCCAAGCCCAGCCTAGAGCCGAGGCGAGCCGAGTCCAGAGCCGAACCGAGATCCGAGCCCCGAGCCCAGCCTAGAGCCGAGACGAGTCCAGAGCCGAGCCAAGAGTCGGGCGCGATCTGAGCCTCGAGCGGAGCCAAGAGCAGAGCCGATCCCTGAGCCCAGCCCAAAGCCGAGAGCAGACAAGCCCAGAGCCGAGCCTCGAGCCCAGCCTAGAGCCGAGTCCAGAGCCGAGCCCAGAGCCGAGCCTCGAGCCGAGCCCCGAGCCCAGCCGAGCACAGAGCCCAGAGCCGAGTCTCAAGAAGAGCCCCGAGACAATCCCCAAGCCCAGCCTAGAGCCGAGGCGAGCCGAGTCCAGAGCCGAACCCAGATCCGAGCCCCGAGCCCAGCCTAGAGCCGAGACGAGTCCAGAGCCGAGCCTAGAGTCGGGCGCGATCTGAGCCTCGAGCCGAGCAAAGAGCAGAAACGATCCCTGAGCCCAGCCAAAAGCCGAGAGCAGACAAGCCCAGAGCCAAGCCTCGAGCCCAGCCTAGAGCCGAGTCCAGAGACGAGCCCAGAGCCGAGCCTCGAGCCGAGCCCCGAACCCAGCCGAGCACAGAGCCCAGAGCCGAGCCTCGACGACGAGCCCCGAGACAATCCCCAATCCCAGCCTAGAGCCGAGGCGAGCCGAGTCCAGAGCCGAAGCGAGATCAGAGCCCCGAGACCAGCCTAGAGCCGAGCCGAGTCCAGAGACGAAGTACGAGCGCAGCCTAGAGCCGAGTAGAGAGCCTAGCCCAGAGACGAGCCTCGAGCCGAGCCCCGAGCCCAGCCGATCCCCGAACCCAGAGCCGAGCGCCGAGACGAGCCCCGAGACAATCCCCAAGCCCAGCTTAGAGCCGAGGCGAGCCGAGTCCAGAGGCGAACCCAGATCCGAGCTCCGAGCCCAGCCTAGAGCCGAGCCGAGCCCGGAGCCCAGCCTAGAGCCGAGCCCTGAGCCGAGCCTCGAGCCGAGCCCCGAGCCCAGCCGAGCACAGAGCCCAGAGCCGAGCCTCGAGACGAGCCCCGAGACAATCCCCAAGCCCAGCCTAGAGCCGAGGCGAGCCGAGTCCAGAGCCGAACCCAGATCCGAGCCCCGAGCACAGCCTAGAGCCGAGCCGAGTCCAGAGCCGAGCCCAGAGTCGGGCGCGAGCTGAGCCTCGAGCCTAGCCAAGAGCAGAGCCGATCATTTTGGCCAGCCCAAAGCCGAGAGCAGACAATTCCAGAGCCGAGCCTCGATCCCAGCCTAGAGCCGAGTCCAGAGCGGAGCCCAGAGCCGAGCCTCGAGACGAGCCCCGAGACAATCCCCAAGCCCAGCCTAGAGCCGAGGCGAGCCGAGTCTAGAGCCGCACCCAGATCCGAGCACCGAGCGCAGCCTAGAGCCGAGCCGATCCCAGAGCATAGCCTAGAGCCGAGGCCAGCGCCGGGCATCGAGCCGAGCCCCGAGCCCAACCGAGCACAGAGCCCAGAGCCGAGCCTCGACGACGAGCCCCGAGACAATCCCCAAGCCCAGCCTAGAGCCGAGGCGAGCCGAGTCCAGAGCCGAAGCGAGATCAGAGCCCCGAGCCCAGCCTAGAGCCGAGCCGAGTCCAGAGCCGAGGTACGAGCGCAGCCTAGAGCCGAGTAGAGAGCCGAGCCCAGAGCCGAGCCTCGAGCCGAGCCCCGAGCACAGCCGAGCACAGAGCCCAGATCCGAGCCTCGGGACGAGCCCCGAGACAATCCCCAAACCCAGCCTAGAGCCGAGGCGAGCCGAGTCCAGAGCCGAACCTAGATCCGAGCCCCGAGCCCAGCCTAGAGCCGAGCCGAGCCCAGAGCCCAGCCTAGAGGTGAGCCCAGAGTCGAGTATCAAGCCGAGCCTCGAGCCGAGCCCCGAGCCCAGCCGAGCACAGAGCCCAGAGCCGAGCCTCGAGACGAGCCCCGAGACAATCCCCAAGCCCAGACTAGAGCCGAGGCGAGCCGAGTCCATAGCCGAACCCAGATCCGAGCCCCGAGCCCATCCTAGAGCCGAGGCGAGCCGAGTCCAGAGCCGAATCCAGATCCGAGCCCCGAGCCCAACCTAGAGCCGAGCCGAGGCCAGAGCCCAGCCTAGAGCCGAGCCCAGAGTCGAGCCTCGACCCGAGCCCCGAGCCCAGCCGAGCACCCAGCCCAGAGCCGAGCCTTGAGATGAGCCCCGAGACAATCCCCAAGCCCAGCCTAGAGCCGAGGCGAGCCGAGTCCAGAGCCGAACCAAGATCCGAGCCCCGAGCCCAGCCTAGAGCGGAGCCGAGCCCGGAGCCCAGCCTAGAGCCGAGCCCTGAGCCGAGCCTCGAGCCGAGCCCCGAGCCCAGCCGAGCCCCGAGCCCAGAGCCGAGCCTCGAGACGAGCCCCGAGCCCAGCCGAGCCCCGAGCCCAGAGCCGAGCCTCGAGACGAGCCCCGAGACAATACCCAAGCCCAGCTTAGAGCCGAGTCGAGCCGAGTCCAGAGCCGAACCCAGATCCGAGCCCCGAGCCCAGCCTAGAGCCGAGCCGAGCCCGGAGCCCAGCCTAGATCCGAGCCCTGAGCCGAGCCCAGATCCGAGCCCCGAGCCCAGCCGAGCACAGAGCCCAGAGCCGAGCCTCGAGACGAGCCCCGAGACAATCCCCAAGCCCAGCCTAGAGCCGAGTCGAGCCGAGTCCAGAGCCGAACCCAGATCCGAGCCCCGAGCCCAGCCTAGAGCCGAGCCGAGCCCGGAGCCCAGCATAGAGCCGAGCCCTGAGCGGGGCCCCGAGCCGAGCCCCGAGCCCAGCCGAGCACAGAACCCAGAGCCCAGCCTCGAGCCGAGCCCCGAGACAATCCCCAAGCCCAGCCTAGATCCGAGCCGAGCCCAGAGCCCAGCCTAGAGGCGAGCCCAGAGCCGAGTATCGAGCCGAGAATCGAGTCGAGCCCCGAGCCCAGATCCGAGCCTCGAGAAGAGCCCCGAGACAATCCCCAAGCCCAGCCTAGAGCCGAGGCGAGCCGAGTCCAGAGCCGAACCGAGATCCGAGCCCCGAGCCCAGCCTAGAGCCGAGACGAGTCCAGAGCCGAGCCAAGAGTCGGGCGCGATCTGAGCCTCGAGCGGAGCCAAGAGCAGAGCCGATCCCTGAGCCCAGCCCAAAGCCGAGAGCAGACAAGCCCAGAGCCGAGCCTCGAGCCCAGCCTAGAGCCGAGTCCAGAGCCGAGCCCAGAGCCGAGCCTCGAGCCGAGCCCCGAGCCCAGCCGAGCACAGAGCCCAGAGCCGAGTCTCAAGAAGAGCTCCGAGACAATCCCCAAGCCCAGCCTAGAGCCGAGGCGAGCCGAGTCCAGAGCCGAACCCAGATCCGAGCCCCGAGCCCAGCCTAGAGCCGAGCCGAGGCCAGAGCCCAGCCTAGAGCCGAGCCCAGAGCCGAGCCTCGACCCGAGCCCCGAGCCCAGCCGAGCACCCAGCCCAGAGCCGAGCCTTGAGATGAGCCCCGAGACAATCCCCAAGCCCAGCCTAGAGCCGAGGCGAGCCGAGTCCAGAGCCGAACCAAGATCCGAGCCCCGAGCCCAGCCTAGAGCGGAGCCGAGCCCGGAGCCCAGCCTAGAGCCGAGCCCTGAGCCGAGCCTCGAGCCGAGCCCCGAGCCCAGCCGAGCCCCGAGCCCAGAGCCGAGCCTCGAGACGAGCCCCGAGCCCAGCCGAGCCCCGAGCCCAGAGCCGAGCCTCGAGACGAGCCCCGAGACAATACCCAAGCCCAGCTTAGAGCCGAGTCGAGCCGAGTCCAGAGCCGAACCCAGATCCGAGCCCCGAGCCCAGCCTAGAGCCGAGCCGAGCCCGGAGCCCAGCCTAGATCCGAGCCCTGAGCCGAGCCCAGATCCGAGCCCCGAGCCCAGCCGAGCACAGAGCCCAGAGCCGAGCCTCGAGACGAGCCCCGAGACAATCCCCAAGCCCAGCCTTGAGCCGAGTCGAGCCGAGTCCAGAGCCGAACCCAGATCCGAGCCCCGAGCCCAGCCTAGAGCCGAGCCGAGCCCGGAGCCCAGCATAGAGCCGAGCCCTGAGCGGGGCCCCGAGCCGAGCCCCGAGCCCAGCCGAGCACAGAACCCAGAGCCCAGCCTCGAGCCGAGCCCCGAGACAATCCCCAAGCCCAGCCTAGATCCGAGCCGAGCCCAGAGCCCAGCCTAGAGGCGTGCCCAGAGCCGAGTATCGAGCCGAGAATCGAGTCGAGCCCCGAGCCCAGATCCGAGCCTCGAGAAGAGCCCCGAGACAATCCCCAAGCCCAGCCTAGAGCCGAGGCGAGCCGAGTCCAGAGCCGAACCGAGATCCGAGCCCCGAGCCCAGCCTAGAGCCGAGACGAGTCCAGAGCCGAGCCAAGAGTCGGGCGCGATCTGAGCCTCGAGCGGAGCCAAGAGCAGAGCCGATCCCTGAGCCCAGCCCAAAGCCGAGAGCAGACAAGCCCAGAGCCGAGCCTCGAGCCCAGCCTAGAGCCGAGTCCAGAGCCGAGCCCAGAGCCGAGCCTCGAGCCGAGCCCCGAGCCCAGCCGAGCACAGAGCCCAGAGCCGAGTCTCAAGAAGAGCCCCGAGACAATCCCCAAGCCCAGCCTAGAGCCGAGGCGAGCCGAGTCCAGAGCCGAACCCAGATCCGAGCCCCGAGCCCAGCCTAGAGCCGAGACGAGTCCAGAGCCGAGCCTAGAGTCGGGCGCGATCTGAGCCTCGAGCCGAGCAAAGAGCAGAAACGATCCCTGAGCCCAGCCAAAAGCCGAGAGCAGACAAGCCCAGAGCCGAGCCTCGAGCCCAGCCTAGAGCCGAGTCCAGAGACGAGCCCAGAGCCGAGCCTCGAGCCGAGCCCCGAACCCAGCCGAGCACAGAGCCCAGAGCCGAGCCTCGACGACGAGCCCCGAGACAATCCCCAATCCCAGCCTAGAGCCGAGGCGAGCCGAGTCCAGAGCCGAAGCGAGATCAGAGCCCCGAGACCAGCCTAGAGCCGAGCCGAGTCCAGAGACGAAGTACGAGCGCAGCCTAGAGCCGAGTAGAGAGCCGAGCCCAGAGACGAGCCTCGAGCCGAGCCCCGAGCCCAGCCGAGCCCCGAACCCAGAGCCGAGCGCCGAGACGAGCCCCGAGACAATCCCCAAGCCCAGCCTAGAGCCGAGGCGAGCCGAGTCTAGAGCCGCACCCAGATCCGAGCACCGAGCGCAGCCTAGAGCCGAGCCGATCCCAGAGCATAGCCTAGAGCCGAGGCCAGCGCCGGGCATCGAGCCGAGCCCCGAGCCCAGCCGAGCACAGAGCCCAGAGCCGAGCCTCGACGACGAGCCCCGAGACAATCCCCAAGCCCAGCCTAGAGCCGAGGCGAGCCGAGTCCAGAGCCGAAGCGAGATCAGAGCCCCGAGCCCAGCCTAGAGCCGAGCCGAGTCCAGAGCCGAGGTACGAGCGCAGCCTAGAGCCGAGTAGAGAGCCGAGCCCAGAGCCGAGCCTCGAGCCGAGCCCCGAGCACAGCCGAGCACAGAGCCCAGATCCGAGCCTCGGGACGAGCCCCGAGACAATCCCCAAACCCAGCCTAGAGCCGAGGCGAGCCGAGTCCAGAGCCGAACCTAGATCCGAGCCCCGAGCCCAGCCTAGAGCCGAGCCGAGGCCAGAGCCCAGCCTAGAGCCGAGCCCAGAGCCGAGCCTCGAGCCCATCATAGAGCCGAGGCGAGCCGAGTCCAGAGCCGAACCCAGACCCGAGCCCCGAGCCCAGCCTAGATCCGAGCCGAGGCCAGAGCCCAGCCTAGAGCCGAGCCCAGAGCCGAGCCTCGACCCGAGCCCCGAGCCCAGCCGAGCCCCGAGCCCAGAGCCGAGCCTCGAGATAAGCCCCGAGACAAGCCCCAAGCCCAGCCTAGAGCCGAGCCGAGCCCAGAGCCCAGCCTAGAGGCGAGCCCAGAGCCGAGTATCGAGCCGAGAATCGAGTCGAGCCCCGAGCCCAGATTCGAGCCTCGAGACGAGCCCCGAGACAATCCCCAAGCCTAGCCTAGAGCCGAGGCGAGCCGAGTCCAGAGCCGAACAGAGATCCGAGCCCCGAGCCCAGCCTAGAGCCGAGACGAGTCCAGAGCCGAGCCCAGAGTCGGGCGCGATCTGAGCCTCGAGCCGTGCCAAGAGCAGAGCCGATCCCTGAGCCCAGCCCAAAGCCGAGAGCAGACAAGCCCAGAGCCGAGCCTCGAGCCCAGCCTAGAGCCGAGTCCAGAGCCGAGCCCAGAGCCGAGCCTCGAGACGAGCCCCGAGCCCGGCCGAGCACAGAGCTCAGAGCCGAGTCTCAAGACGAGCCCCGAGACAATCCCCAAGCCCAGCCTAGAGCCGAGGCGAGCCGAGTCCAGAGCCGAACCCAGATCCGAGCCCCGAGCCCAGCCTAGAGCCGAGCCGAGCCCGGAGCTCAGCCTAGAGCCGTGCCCTGAGCCGAGCCTCGAGCCGAGCCTCGAGCCCAGCCTAGAGCCGAGCCGAGTCCAGAGCCGAGGTACGAGCGCAGCCTAGAGCCGAGTAGAGAGCCGAGCCCAGAGCACAGCCGAACACAGAGCCCAGATCCGAGCCTCGAGACGAGCACCCGAGACAATCACCAAGCCCAGACTAGAGCCGACGCGAGCCGAGTACAGAGCCGAACCCAGATCCGAGCCCCGAGCTTAGCCTAGAGCCGAGCCGAGCCCAGACCATAGCCTAGAGCCGAGCCCAGCGCCAAGCATCGAGCCGAGCCCCGAGCACAGCCGAGCACAGAGCCCAGAGCCGAGCCTCGAGACGAGCCCCGAGACAATCCCCAAGCCCAGCCTAGAGCCGAGGCAAGCCGAGTCCAGAGCCGAAGCGAGATCAGAGCCCCGAGCCCAGCCTAGAGCCGAGCCGAGTCCAGAGCCGAGGTACGAGCGCAGCCTAGAGCCGAGCCGAGCCCGGAGCCCAGCCTAGAGCCGAGCCCTGAGCCGAGCCCCGAGCCGAGCCCCGAGCCGAGCCCCGAGGACAGCCGAGCACAGAGCCCAGAGCCGAGCCTCGAGACGAGCCCCGAGACAATCCCCAAGCCCAGCCTAGAGACGAGGCGAGCCGAGTCCAGAGCCGAACCCAGATCCGAGCCCCGAGCACAGCATAGAGCCGAGCCGAGTCCAGAGCCGAGCCCAGAGTCGGGCGCGAGCAGAGCCTCGAGCCTAGCCAAGAGCAGAGCCGATCATTTGGCCCAGCCCAAAGCCGAGAGCAGACAATTCCAGAGCCGAGCCTCGAGCCCAGCCTAGAGCCGAGCCGAGTCCAGAGCCGAGCCCCGGACCGAGCCCCGAGCCCAGCCTAGAGCCGAGCCGAGCTCGGAGCCCAGCCTAGAGCCGAGCCCTGAGCCGAGCCTCGAGCCGAGCCCCGAGCCCAGCCGAGCACATATCCCAGTGCCGAGCCTCGAGACGAGCCCCGAGAAAATCCCCAAGCCCAGCCTAGAGCCGAGGCGAGCCGAGTCCAGAGCCGAAGCGAGATCAGAGCCCCGAGCCCAGCCTAGAGCCGAGCCGAGTCCAGAGCCGAGGTACGAGCGCAGCCTAGAGCCGAGTAGAGAGCCGAGCCACGAGCCGAGCCTCGAGCCGAGCCCCGAGCACAGCCGAGCACAGAGCCCAGATCCGAGCCTCGAGACGAGCCCCGAGACAATCCCCAAGCCCAGCCTAGAGCCGAGGCGAGCCGAGTCCAGAGCCGAACCCAGATCCGAGCCCCGAGCCCAGCCTAGAGCCGAGCCGAGGACAGAGCCCA
Source organism: Athene noctua (assembly GCF_965140245.1). Lineage (NCBI taxonomy): Eukaryota > Metazoa > Chordata > Aves > Strigiformes > Strigidae > Athene > Athene noctua. The sequence goes on from NW_027437593.1 coordinate 76,731, forward strand.
GCCTAGAGCCGAGCCCAGAGTCGAGCCTCGACCCGAGCCCCGAGCCCTGCCGAGCCCCGAGCCCCGAGCCGAGCCTCGAGATGAGCCCCGAGACAATCCCCAAGCCCAGCCTAGAGCCGAGCCCAGAGCCGAGTATCGAGCCGAGAATCGAGTCGAGCCCCGAGCCCAGATCCGAGCCTCGAGACGAGCCCCGAGACAATCCCCAAGCCCAGCCTAGAGCCGAGGCGAGCCGAGTCCAGAGCCGAACCGAGATCCGAGCCCCGAGCCCAGCCTAGAGCCGAGACGAGTCCAGAGCCGAGCCCAGAGTCGGGCGCGATCTGAGCCTCGAGCCGAGCCAAGATCAGAGCCGATCCCTGAGCCCAGCCCAAAGCCGAGAGCAGACAAGCCCAGAGCCGAGCCTCGAGCCCAGCCTAGAGCCGAGTCCAGAGCCGAGCCCAGAGCCGAGCCTCGAGCCGAGCCCCGAGACAATCCCCAAGCCCAGCCTAGAGCCGAGGCGAGCCGAGTCCAGAGCCGAAGCGAGATCAGAGCCCCGAGCTCAGCCTAGAGCCGAGCCGAGTCCAGAGCCGAGGTACGAGCGCAGCCTAGAGCCGAGTAGAGAGCCGAGCCCAGAGCCGAGCCTCGAGCCGAGCCCCGAGCACAGCCGAGCACAGAGCCCAGATCCGAGCCTCGGGACGAGCCCCGAGACAATCCCCAAACCCAGCCTAGAGCCGAGGCGAGCCGAGTCCAGAGCCGAACCTAGATCCGAGCCCCGAGCCCAGCCTAGAGCCGAGCCGAGCCCAGAGCCCATCCTAGAGGTGAGCCCAGAGTCGAGTATCGAGCCGAGCCTCGAGCCGAGCCCCGAGCCCAGCCGAGCACAGAGCCCAGAGCCGAGCCTCGAGACGAGCCCCGAGACAATCCCCAAGCCCAGACTAGAGCCGAGGCGAGCCGAGTCCAGAGCCGAACCCAGATCCGAGCCCCGAGCCCATCCTAGAGCCGAGGCGAGCCGAGTCCAGAGCCGAACCCAGACCCGAGCCCCGAGCCCAGCCTAGATCCGAGCCGAGGCCAGAGCCCAGCCTAGAGCCGAGCCCAGAGCCGAGCCTCGACCCGAGCCCCGAGCCCAGCCGAGCCCCGAGCCCAGAGCAGAGCCTCGAGATAAGCCCCGAGACAAGCCCCAAGCCCAGCCTAGAGCCGAGCCGAGCCCAGAGCCCAGCCTAGAGCCGAGCCGAGTCCAGAGCCGAGGTACGAGCGCAGCCTAGAGCCGAGCCGAGCCCGGAGCCCATCCTAGAGCCGAGCCCTGAGCCGAGCCCCGAGCCGAGCCCCGAGCCCAGCCGAGCACAGAGCCCAGAGCCGAGCCTCGAGACGAGCCCCGAGACAATCCCCAAGCCCAGCCTAGAGACGAGGCGAGCCGAGTCCAGAGCCGAACCCAGATCCGAGCCCCGAGCACAGCCTGGAGCCGAGCCGAGTCCAGAGCCGAGCCCAGAGTCGGGCGCGAGCAGAGCCTCGAGCCTAGCCAAGAGCAGAGCCGATCATTTGGCCCAGCCCAAAGCCGAGAGCAGACAATTCCAGAGCCGAGCCTCGAGCCCAGCCTAGAGCCGAGCCGAGTCCAGAGCCGAGGTACGAGCGCAGCCTAGAGCCGAGTAGAGAGCCGAGCCCAGAGCCGAGCCTCGAGCCGAGCCCCCAGCCCAGCCGAGCACAGAGCCCAGAGCCGAGCCTCGAGACGAGCCCCGAGACAATCCCCAAGCCCAGCTTAGAGCCGAGTCGAGCCGAGTCCAGAGCCGAACCCAGATCCGAGGCCCGAGCCCAGCCTAGAGCCGAGCCGAGCCCGGAGCCCAGCCTAGAGCCGAGCCCTGAGCCGAGCCCCGAGCCGAGCCCCGAGCCCAGCCGAGCACAGAGCCCAGAGCCGAGCCTCGAGACGAGCCCCGAGACAATCCCCAAGCCCAGCCTAGAGCCGAGGCGAGCCGAGTCCAGAGCCGAACCCAGATCCGAGCCCCGAGCACAGCCTAGAGCCGAGCCGAGTCCAGAGCCGAGCCCAGAGTCGGGCGCGAGCTGAGCCTCGAGCCCAGCCAAGAGCAGAGCCGATCATTTGGGCCAGCCCAAAGCCGAGAGCAGACAATTCCAGAACCGAGCCCCGAGCCCAGCCTAGAGCCTAGACGAGCCCCGAGTCCAGCGTAGAGCCGAGCCCTGAGCCGAGCCTCGAGCCGAGCCCCGAGCCCAGCCGAGAGCCGAGCCGAGTCCAGATCCGAGCCCAGAACCGAGCCCCGAGCCCAGCCTAGAGCGGAGCCGAGCCCGGAGCCCAGCGTAGAGCGTAGAGCCGAGCCCTGAGCCGAGCCTCGAGCCGAGCCCCGAGCCCAGCCGAGCACATATCCCAGTGCCGAGCCTCGAGACGAGCCCCGAGAAAATCCCCAAGCCCAGCCTAGAGCCGAGGCGAGCCGAGTCTAGAGCCGAACCCAGATCCGAGCACCGAGCGCAGCCTAGAGCCGAGCCGAGCCCAGAGCCGAGCCTCGAGCCGAGCCCCGAGCCCAGCCGAGCACAGAGACCAGAGCCGAGCCTCGAGACGAGCCCCGAGACAATCCCCAAGCCCAGCCTAGAGCCGAGGCGAGCCGAGTCCAGAGCCGAACCCAGATCCGAGCCCCGAGCCCATCCTACAGCCGAGGCGAGTCGAGTCCAGAGCCGAACCCAGATCCGAGCCCCGAGCACAGCCTGGAGCCGAGCCGAGTCCAGAGCCGAGCCCAGAGTCGGGCGCGAGCAGAGCCTCGAGCCTAGCCAAGAGCAGAGCCGATCATTTGGCCCAGCCCAAAGCCGAGAGCAGACAATTCCAGAGCCGAGCCTCGAGCCCAGCCTAGAGCCGAGCCGAGTCCAGAGCCGAACCCAGATCCGAGCCCCGAGCCCAGCCTAGAGCCGAGCCGAGCCCGGAGACCAGCCTAGAGCAGAGCCCTGAGCCAAGCCTCGAGCCGAGCCCCGAGCCCAGCCGCGCCCAGAGCCCAGAGCCGAGCCTCGAGACGAGCCCCGAGACAATCCCGAAGCCCAGCCTAGAGCCGAGGCGAGCCGAGTCCAGAGCCGAACCCAGAGCCGAGCCTCGAGCCCAGCCTAGAGCCGAGCCGAGTCCAGAGCCGAGGTACGAGCGCAGCCTAGAGCCGAGTAGAGAGCCGAGCCCAGAGCCGAGCCTCGAGCCGAGCCCAGAGCACAGCCGAACACAGAGCCCAGATCCGAGCCTCGAGACGATCCCCGAGAGAATCACCAAGCCCAGACTAGAGCCGAGGCGAGCCGAGTGCAGAGCCTAACCCAGATCCGAGCCCCGAGCGCAGCCTAGAGCCGAGCCGAGTCCAGACCATAGCCTAGAGCCGAGCCCAGCGCCAAGCATCGAGCCGAGCCCCGAGCCCAGCCGAGCACAGAGCCCAGAGCCGAGCCTCGAGACGAGCCCCGAGACAATCCGCAAGCCCAGCCTAGAGCCGAGGCGAACCGAGTCCAGAGCCGAAGCGATATCAGAGCCCCGAGCCCAGCCTAGAGCCGAGCCTAGTCCAGAGCCGAGGTACGAGCGCAGCCTAGAGCCGAGTAGAGAGCCGAGCCCAGAGCCGAGCCTCGAGCCGAGCCCCGAGCCCAGCCGAGCACAGAGCCCAGAGCCGAGCCTCGAGACGAGCCCCGAGACAATCCCCAAGCCCAGCTTAGAGCCGAGTCGAGCCGAGTCCAGAGCCGAACCCAGATCCGAGGCCCGAGCCCAGCCTAGAGCCGAGCCGAGCCCGGAGCCCAGCCTAGAGCCGAGCCCTGAGCCGAGCCCCGAGCCGAGCCCCGAGCCCAGCCGAGCACAGAGCCCAGAGCCGAGCCTCGAGACGAGCCCCGAGACAATCCCCAAGCCCAGCCTAGAGCCGAGGCGAGCCGAGTCCAGAGCCGAACCCAGATCCGAGCCCCGAGCACAGCCTAGAGCCGAGCCGAGTCCAGAGCCGAGCCCAGAGTCGGGCGCGAGCTGAGCCTCGAGCCTAGCCAAGAGCAGAGCCGATCATTTGGGCCAGCCCAAAGCCGAGAGCAGACAATTCCAGAACCGAGCCCCGAGCCCAGCCTAGAGCCTAGACGAGCCCCGAGTCCAGCGTAGAGCCGAGCCCTGAGCCGAGTCTCGACCCGAGCCCCGAGCCCAGCCGAGCCCCGAGCCCAGAGCCGAGCCTCGAGACGAGCCCCGAGACAATCCCCAAGCCCAGCTTAGAGCCGAGTCGAGCCGAGTCCAGAGCCGAACCCACATCCGAGAACCCCGAGCCCAGCCTAGATCCGAGCCGAGCCCGGAGCCCAGCCTAGATCCGAGCCCTGAGCCGAGCCCCGAGCCGAGCCCCGAGCACAGCCGAGCACAGAGCCCAGAGCCGAGCCTCGAGACGAGCCCCGAGACAATACCCAAGCCCAGCTTAGAGCCGAGTCGAGCCGAGTCCAGAGCCGAACCCAGATCCGAGCCCCCAGCCCAGCCTAGAGCCGAGCCGAGACCGGAGCCCAGCATAGAGCCGAGCCCTGAGCGGGGCCCCGAGCCGAGCCCCGAGCCCAGCCGAGAACAGAACCCAGAGCCCAGCCTCGAGCCGAGCCCCGAGACAATCCCCAAGCCCAGCCTAGAGCCGAGGCGAGGCCAGAGCCCAGCCTAGAGCCGAGCCCAGAGCCGAGCCTCGACCCGAGCCCCGAGCCCAGCCGAGCCCCGAGCCCAGAGCCGAGCCTCGAGATGAGCCCCGAGACAAGCCCCAAGCCCAGCCTAGAGCCGAGCCGAGCCCAGAGCCCAGCCTAGATGTGAGCCCAGAGCCGAGTATCGAGCCGAGAATCGAGTCGAGCCCCGAGCCCAGATCCGAGCCTCGAGACGAGCCCCGAGACAATCCCCAAGCCCAGCCTAGAGCCGAGGCGAGCCGAGTCCAGAGCCGAACCGAGATCCGAGCCCCGAGCACAGCCTAGAGCCGAGCCGAGTCCAGAGCCGAGGTACGAGCGCAGCCTAGAGCCGAGTAGAGAGCCGAGCACAGAGTCGAGCCTCGAGCCGAGCCCCGAGCACAGCCGAGCACAGAGCCCAGAGCCGAGCCTCGAGACGAGCCCCGAGACAATCCCCAAGCCCAGCCTAGAGCCGAGGCGAGCCGAGTCTAGAGCCGAACCCAGATCCGAGCACCGAGCGCAGCCTAGAGCCGAGCCGATCCCAGAGCATAGCCTAGAGCCGAGCACAGAGTCGAGCCTCGAGCCGAGCCCCGAGCACAGCCGAGCACAGAGCCCAGAGCCGAGCCTCGACGACGAGCCCCGAGACAATCCCCAAGCCCAGCCTAGAGCCGAGGCGAGCCGAGTCCAGAGCCGAAGCGAGATCAGAGCCCCGAGCCCAGCCTAGAGCCGAGCCGAGTCCAGAGACGAGGTACGAGCGCAGCCTAGAGCCGAGTAGAGAGCCGAGCCCAGAGCCGAGCCTCGAGCTTAGCCCCGAGCACAGCCGAGCACAGAGCCCAGATCCGAGCCTCGGGAAGAGCCCCGAGACAATCCCCAAACCCAGCCTAGAGCCGAGGCGAGCCGAGTCCAGAGCCGAACCTAGATCCGAGCCCCGAGCCCAGCCTAGAGCCGAGCCGAGCCCAGAGCCCAGCCTAGAGGTGAGCCCAGAGTCGAGTATCGAGCCTAGCCTCGAGCCGAGCCCCGAGCCCAGCCGAGCACAGAGCCCAGAGCCGAGCCTCGAGACGAGCCCCGAGACAATCCCCAAGCCCAGACTAGAGCCGAGGCGAGCCGAGTCCAGAGCCGAACCCAGATCCGAGCCCCGAGCCCATCCTAGAGCCGAGGCGAGCCGAGTCCAGAGCCGAATCCAGATCCGAGCCCCGAGCCCAACCTAGAGCCGAGCCGAGGCCAGAGCCCAGCCTAGAGCCGAGCCCAGAGCCGAGCCTCGAGACGAGCCCCGAGCCCAGCCGAGCCCCGAGCCCACAGCCGAGCCTCGAGACGAGCCCCGAGACAATACCCAAGCCCAGCTTAGAGCCGAGTCGAGCCGAGTCCAGAGCCGAACCCAGATCCGAGCCCCGAGCCCAGCCTAGAGCCGAGCCGAGCCCGGAGCCCAGCATAGAGCCGAGCCCTGAGCGGGGCCCCGAGCCGAGCTCCGAGCCCAGCCGAGCACAGAACCCAGAGCCCAGCCTCGAGCCGAGCCCCGAGACAATCCCCAAGCCCAGCCTAGAGCCGAGGCGAGGCCAGAGCCCAGCCTAGAGCCGAGCCCAGAGCCGAGCCTCGACCCGAGCCCCGAGCCCAGCCGAGCCCCGAGCCCAGAGCCGAGCCTCGAGATTAGCCCCGAGACAAGCCCCAAGACCAGCCTAGAGCCGAGCCGAGCCCAGAGCCCAGCCTAGAGGCGAGCCCAGAGCCGAGTATCGAGCCGAGAATCGAGTCGAGCCCCGAGCCCAGATCCGAGCCTCGAGACGAGCGCCGAGACAATCCCCAAGCCCAGCCTAGAGCCGAGGCGAGCCGAGTCCAGAGCCGAACCGAGATCCGAGCCCCGAGCCCAGCCTAGAGCCGAGACGAGTCCAGAGCCGAGCCAAGAGTCGGGCGCGATCTGAGCCTCGAGCGGAGCCAAGAGCAGAGCCGATCCCTGAGCCCAGCCCAAAGCCGAGAGCAGACAAGCCCAGAGCCGAGCCTCGAGCCCAGCCTAGAGCCGAGTCCAGAGCCGAGCCCAGAGCCGAGCCTCGAGCCGAGCCCCGAACCCAGCCGAGCACAGAGCCCAGAGCCGAGTCTCAAGAAGAGCCCCGAGACAATCCCCAAGCCCAGCCTAGAGCCGAGGCGAGCCGAGTCCAGAGCCGAACCCAGATCCGAGCCCCGAGCCCAGCCTAGAGCCGAGACGAGTCCAGAGCCGAGCCTAGAGTCGGGCGCGATCTGAGCCTCGAGCCGAGCAAAGAGCAGAGCCGATCCCTGAGCCCAGCCAAAAGCCGAGAGCAGACAAGCCCAGAGCCGAGCCTCGAGCCCAGCCTAGAGCCGAGTCCAGAGACGAGCCCAGAGCCGAGCCTCGAGCCGAGCCCCGAACCCAGCCGAGCACAGAGCCCAGAGCCGAGCCTCGACGACGAGCCCCGAGACAATCCCCAATCCCAGCCTAGAGCCGAGGCGAGCCGAGTCCAGAGCCGAACCCAGATCCGAGCCCCGAGCACAGCCTGGAGCCGAGCCGAGTCCAGAGCCGAGCCCAGAGTCGGGCGCGAGCAGAGCCTCGAGCCTAGCCAAGAGCAGAGCCGATCATTTGGCCCAGCCCAAAGCCGAGAGCAGACAATTCCAGAGCCGAGCCTCGAGCCCAGCCTAGAGCCGAGCCGAGTCCAGAGCCGAACCCAGATCCGAGCCCCGAGCCCAGCCTAGAGCCGAGCCGAGCCCGGACACCAGCCTAGAGCAGAGCCCTGAGCCGAGCCTCGAGCCGAGCCCCGATCCCAGCCGCGCCCAGAGCCCAGAGCCGAGCCTCGAGACGAGCCCCGAGACAATCCCGAAGCCCAGCCTAGAGCCGAGGCGAGCCGAGTCCAGAGCCGAACCCAGAGCCGAGCCTCGAGCCCAGCCTAGAGCCGAGCCGAGTCCAGAGCCGAGGTACGAGCGCAGCCTAGAGCCGAGTAGAGAGCCGAGCCCAGAGCCGAGCCTCGAGCCGAGCCCAGAGCACAGCCGAACACAGAGCCCAGATCCGAGCCTCGAGACGATCCCCGAGAGAATCACCAAGCCCAGACTAGAGCCGAGGCGAGCCGAGTGCAGAGCCTAACCCAGATCCGAGCCCCGAGCGCAGCCTAGAGCCGAGCCGAGTCCAGACCATAGCCTAGAGCCGAGCCAGCGCCAAGCATCGAGCCGAGCCCCGAGCCCAGCCGAGCACAGAGCCCAGAGCCGAGCCTCGAGACGAGCCCCGAGACAATCCCCAAGCCCAGCCTAGAGCCGAGGCGAGCCGAGTCCAGAGCCGAAGCGATATCAGAGCCCCGAGCCCAGCCTAGAGCTGAGCCTAGTCCAGAGCCGAGGTACGAGCGCAGCCTAGAGCCGAGTAGAGAGCAGAGCCCAGAGCCGAGCCTCGAGCCGAGCCCCGAGCCCAGCCGAGCACAGAGCCCAGAGCCGAGCCTCGAGACGAGCCCCGAGACAATCCCCAAGCCCAGCTTAGAGCCGAGTCGAGCCGAGTCTAGAGCCGAACCCAGATCCGAGGCCCGAGCCCAGCCTAGAGCCGAGCCGAGCCCGGAGCCCAGCCTAGAGCCGAGCCCTGAGCCGAGCCCCGAGCCGAGCCCCGAGCCCAGCCGAGCACAGAGCCCAGAGCCGAGCCTCGAGACGAGCCCCGAGGCAATCCCCAAGCCCAGCCTAGAGCCGAGGCGAGCCGAGTCCAGAGCCGAACCCAGATCCGAGCCCCGAGCACAGCCTAGAGCCGAGCCGAGTCCAGAGCCGAGCCCAGAGTCGGGCGCGAGCTGAGCCTCGAGCCTAGCCAAGAGCAGAGCCGATCATTTGGGCCAGCCCAAAGCCGAGATCAGACAATTCCAGAACCGAGCCCCGAGCCCAGCCTAGAGCCTAGACGAGCCCCGAGTCCAGCGTAGAGCCGAGCCCTGAGCCGAGCCTCGAGCCGAGACCCGAGCCCAGCCGAGAGCCGAGCCGAGTCCAGATCCGAGCCCAGAACCGAGCCCCGAGCCCAGCCTAGAGCGGAGCCGAGCCCGGAGCCCAGGGTAGAGCGTAGAGCCGAGCCCTGAGCCGAGCCTCGAGCCGAGCCCCGAGCCCAGCCGAGCACATATCCCAGTGCCGAGCCTCGAGACGAGCCCCGAGAAAATCCCCAAGCCCAGCCTAGAGCCGAGGCGAGCCGAGTCTAGAGCCGAACCCAGATCCGAGCACCGAGCGCAGCCTAGAGCCGAGCCGAGCCCAGAGCCCAGCCTCGAGCCGAGCCCCGAGCCTAGCCGAGCACAGAGACCAGAGCCGAGCCTCGAGACGAGCCCCGAGACAATCCCCAAGCCCAGCCTAGAGCCGAGGCGAGCCGAGTCCAGAGCCGAACCCAGATCCGAGCCCCGAGCCCAGCCTAGAGCCGAGCCGAGCCCAGAGCCCAGCCTAGAAGCGAGCCCAGAGTCGAGTATCGAGCCGAGCCTCGAGCCGAGCCCCGAGCCCAGCCGAGCACAGAGCCCAGAGCCGAGCCTCGAGACGAGCCCCGAGACAATCCCCAAGCCCAGCTTAGAGCCGAGTCGAGCCGAGTCCAGAGCCGAACCCAGATCCGAGGCCCGAGCCCAGCCTAGAGCCGAGCCGAGCCCGGAGCCCAGCCTAGAGCCGAGCCCAGAGCCGAGCCTCGAGCCGAGCCCCGAGCCCAGCCGAGCACAGAGCCCAGAGCCGAGCCTCGAGACGAGCCCCGAGACAATCCCCAAGCCCAGCTTAGAGCCGAGTCGAGCCGAGTCCAGAGCCGAACCCAGATCCGAGGCCCGAGCCCAGCCTAGAGCCGAGCCGAGCCCGGAGCCCAGCCTAGAGCCGAGCCCTGAGCCGAGCCCCGAGCCGAGCCCCGAGCCCAGCCGAGCACAGAGCCCAGAGCCGAGCCTCGAGACGAGCCCCGAGACAATCCCCAAGCCCAGCCTAGAGCCGAGGCGAGCCGAGTCCAGAGCCGAACCCAGATCCGAGCCCCGAGCACAGCCTAGAGCCGAGCCGAGTCCAGAGCCGAGCCCAGAGTCGGGCGCGAGCTGAGCCTCGAGCCTAGCCAAGAGCAGAGACGATCATTTGGGCCAGCCCAAAGCCGAGAGCAGACAATTCCAGAACCGAGCCCCGAGCCCAGCCTAGAGCCGAGCCGATCCCGGAGCCCAGCCAAGAGCCGAGCCCTGAGCCGAGCCTCGAGCCGAGCCCCGAGCCCAGCCGAGAGCCGAGCCGAGTCCAGATCCGAGCCCAGAACCGAGCCCCGAGCCCAGCCTAGAGCGGAGCCGAGCCCGGAGCCCAGGGTAGAGCGTAGAGCCGAGCCCTGAGCCGAGCCTCGAGCCGATCCCCGAGCCCAGCCGAGCACATATCCCAGTGCCGAGCCTCGAGACGAGCCCCGAGAAAATCCCCAAGCCCAGCCTAGAGCCGAGGCGAGCCGAGTCTAGAGCCGAACCCAGATCCGAGCACCGAGCGCAGCCTAGAGCCGAGCCGAGCCCAGAGCCGAGCCTCGAGCCGAGCCCCGAGCCCAGCCGAGCACAGAGACCAGAGCCGAGCCTCGAGACGAGCCCCGAGACAATCCCCAAGCCCAGCCTAGAGCCGAGGCGAGCCGAGTCCAGAGCCGAACCCAGATCCGAGCCCCGAGCCCAGCCTAGAGCCGAGCCGAGCCCAGAGTCCAGCCTAGAAGCGAGCCCAGAGTCGAGTATCGAGCCGAGCCTCGAGCCGAGCCCCGAGCCCAGCCGAGCACAGAGCCCAGAGCCGAGCCTCGAGACGAGCCCCGAGACAATCCCCAAGCCCAGCCTAGAGCCGAGGCGAGCCGAGTCCAGAGCCGAACCCAGATCCGAGCCCCGAGCACAGCCTAGAGCCGAGCCGAGTCGAGTCCAGAGCCGAATCCAGATCCGAGCCCCGAGCCCAGCCTAGAGCCGAGCCGAGGCCAGAGCCCAGCCTAGAGCCGAGCCCAGAGCCGAGCCTCGACCCGAGCCCCGAGCCCAGCCGAGCCCCGAGCCCAGAGCCGAGCCTCGAGACGAGCCCCGAGACAATACCCAAGCCCAGCTTAGAGCCGAGTCGAGCCGAGTCCAGAGCCGAACCCACATCCGAGAACCCCGAGCCCAGCCTAGATCCGAGCCGAGCCCGGAGCCCAGCCTAGATCCGAGCCCTGAGCCGAGCCCCGAGCCGAGCCCCGAGCACAGCCGAGCACAGAGCCCAGAGCCAAGCCTCGAGACGAGCCCCGAGACAATCCCCAAGCCCAGCTTAGAGCCGAGTCGAGCCGAGTCCAGAGCCGAACCCACATCCGAGCCCCGAGCCCAGCCTAGAGCCGAGCCGAGCCCGGAGCCCAGCATAGAGCCGAGCCCTGAGCGGGGCCCCGAGCCGAGCCCCGAGCCCAGCCGAGCACAGAACCCAGAGCCCAGCCTCGAGCCGAGCCCCGAGACAATCCCCAAGCCCAGCCTAGAGCCGAGGCGAGGCCAGAGCCCAGCCTAGAGCCGAGCCCAGAGCCGAGCCTCGACCCGAGCCCCGAGCCCAGCCGAGCCCCGAGCCCAGAGCCGAGCCTCGAGATGAGCCCCGAGACAAGCCCCAAGCCCAGCCTAGAGCCGAGCCGAGCCCAGAGCATAGCCTAGAGCCGAGGCCAGCGCCGGGCATCGAGCCGAGCCCCGAGCCCAGCCGAGCACAGAGCACAGAGCCGAGCCTCGACGACGAGCCCCGAGACTATCCCCAAGCCCAGCCTAGAGCCGAGGCGAGCCGAGTCCAGAGCCGAAGCGAGATCAGAGCCCCGAGCCCAGCCTAGAGCCGAGCCGAGTCCAGAGACGAGGTACGAGCGCAGCCTAGAGCCGAGTAGAGAGCCGAGCCCAGAGCCGAGCCTCGAGCTTAGCCCCGAGCACAGCCGAGCACAGAGCCCGGAGCCGAGCCTCGAGACGAGCCCCGAGACAATCCCCAAGCCCAGACTAGAGCCGAGGCGAGCCGAGTCCATAGCCGAACCCAGATCCGAGCCCCGAGCCCATCCTAGAGCCGAGGCGAGCCGAGTCCAGAGCCGAATCCAGATCCGAGCCCCGAGCCCAACCTAGAGCCGAGCCGAGGCCAGAGCCCAGCCTAGAGCCGAGCCCAGAGCCGAGCCTCGACCCGAGCCCCGAGCCCAGCCGAGCACCCAGCCCAGAGCCGAGCCTTGAGATGAGCCCCGAGACAATCCCCAAGCCCAGCCTAGAGCCGAGGCGAGCCGAGTCCAGAGCCGAACCAAGATCCGAGCCCCGAGCCCAGCCTAGAGCGGAGCCGAGCCCGGAGCCCAGCCTAGAGCCGAGACCTGAGCCGAGCCTCGAGCCGAGCCCCGAGCCCAGCCGAGCCCCGAGCCCAGAGCCGAGCCTCGAGCCGAGCCCCGAGCCCAGCCGAGCCCCGAGCCCAGAGCCGAGCCTCGAGACGAGCCCCGAGACAATACCCAAGCCCAGCTTAGAGCCGAGTCGAGCCGAGTCCAGAGCCGAACCCAGATCCGAGCCCCGAGCCCAGCCTAGAGCCGAGCCGAGCCCGGAGCCCAGCCTAGATCCGAGCCCTGAGCCGAGCCCAGATCCGAGCCCCGAGCCCAGCCGAGCACAGAGCCCAGAGCCGAGCCTCGAGACGAGCCCCGAGACAATCCCCAAGCCCAGCCTAGAGCCGAGTCGAGCCGAGTCCAGAGCCGAACCCAGATCCGAGCCCCGAGCCCAGCCTAGAGCCGAGCCGAGCCCGGAGCCCAGCATAGAGCCGAGCCCTGAGCGGGGCCCCGAGCCGAGCCCCGAGCCCAGCCGAGCACAGAACCCAGAGCCCAGCCTCGAGCCGAGCCCCGAGACAATCACCAAGCCCAGCCTAGAGCCGAGGCGAGGCCAGAGCCCAGCCTAGAGCCGAGCCCAGAGCCGAGCCTCGACCCGAGCCCCGAGCCCAGCCGAGCCCCGAGCCCAGAGCCGAGCCTCGAGATTAGCCCCGAGACAAGCCCCAAGACCAGCCTAGAGCCGAGCCGAGCCCAGAGCCCAGCCTAGAGGCGAGCCCAGAGCCGAGTATCGAGCCGAGAATCGAGTCGAGCCCCGAGCCCAGATCCGAGCCTCGAGACGAGCGCCGAGACAATCCCCAAGCCCAGCCTAGAGCCGAGGCGAGCCGAGTCCAGAGCCGAACCGAGATCCGAGCCCCGAGCCCAGCCTAGAGCCGAGACGAGTCCAGAGCCGAGCCAAGAGTCGGGCGCGATCTGAGCCTCGAGCGGAGCCAAGAGCAGAGCCGATCCCTGAGCCCAGCCCAAAGCCGAGAGCAGACAAGCCCAGAGCCGAGCCTCGAGCCCAGCCTAGAGCCGAGTCCAGAGCCGAGCCCAGAGCCGAGCCTCGAGCCGAGCCCCGAGCCCAGCCGAGCACAGAGCCCAGAGCCGAGTCTCAAGAAGAGCCCCGAGACAATCCCCAAGCCCAGCCTAGAGCCGAGGCGAGCCGAGTCCAGAGCCGAACCCAGATCCGAGCCCCGAGCCCAGCCTAGAGCCGAGACGAGTCCAGAGCCGAGCCTAGAGTCGGGCGCGATCTGAGCCTCGAGCCGAGCAAAGAGCAGAAACGATCCCTGAGCCCAGCCAAAAGCCGAGAGCAGACAAGCCCAGAGCCGAGCCTCGAGCCCAGCCTAGAGCCGAGTCCAGAGACGAGCCCAGAGCCGAGCCTCGAGCCGAGCCCCGAACCCAGCCGAGCACAGAGCCCAGAGCCGAGCCTCGACGACGAGCCCCGAGACAATCCCCAATCCCAGCCTAGAGCCGAGGCGAGCCGAGTCCAGAGCCGAAGCGAGATCAGAGCCCCGAGACCAGCCTAGAGCCGAGCCGAGTCCAGAGACGAAGTACGAGCGCAGCCTAGAGCCGAGTAGACAGCCTAGCCCAGAGACGAGCCTCGAGCCGAGCCCCGAGCCCAGCCGATCCCCGAACCCAGAGCCGAGCGCCGAGACGAGCCCCGAGACAATCCCCAAGCCCAGCTTAGAGCCGAGGCGAGCCGAGTCCAGAGGCGAACCCAGATTCGAGCTCCGAGCCCAGCCTAGAGCCGAGCCGAGCCCGGAGCCCAGCCTAGAGCCGAGCCCTGAGCCGAGCCTCGAGCCGAGCCCCGAGCCCAGCCGAGCACAGAGCCCAGAGCCGAGCCTCGAGACGAGCCCCGAGACAATCCCCAAGCCCAGCCTAGAGCCGAGGCGAGCCGAGTCCAGAGCCGAACCCAGATCCGAGCCCCGAGCACAGCCTAGAGCCGAGCCGAGTCCAGAGCCGAGCCCAGAGTCGGGCGCGAGCTGAGCCTCGAGCCTAGCCAAGAGCAGAGCCGATCATTTTGGCCAGCCCAAAGCCGAGAGCAGACAATTCCAGAGCCGAGCCTCGATCCCAGCCTAGAGCCGAGTCCAGAGCGGAGCCCAGAGCCGAGCCTCGAGACGAGCCCCGAGACAATCCCCAAGCCCAGCCTAGAGCCGAGGCGAGCCGAGTCTAGAGCCGCACCCAGATCCGAGCACTGAGCGCAGCCTAGAGCCGAGCCGATCCCAGAGCATAGCCTAGAGCCGAGGCCAGCGCCGGGCATCGAGCCGAGCCCCGAGCCCAACCGAGCACAGAGCCCAGAGCCGAGCCTCGACGACGAGCCCCGAGACAATCCCCAAGCCCAGCCTAGAGCCGAGGCGAGCCGAGTCCAGAGCCGAAGCGAGATCAGAGCCCCGAGCCCAGCCTAGAGCCGAGCCGAGTCCAGAGCCGAGGTACGAGCGCAGCCTAGAGCCGAGTAGAGAGCCGAGCCCAGAGCCGAGCCTCGAGCCGAGCCCCGAGCACAGCCGAGCACAGAGCCCAGATCCGAGCCTCGGGACGAGCCCCGAGACAATCCCCAAACCCAGCCTAGAGCCGAGGCGAGCCGAGTCCAGAGCCGAACCTAGATCCGAGCCCCGAGCCCAGCCTAGAGCCGAGCCGAGCCCAGAGCCCAGCCTAGAGGTGAGCCCAGAGTCGAGTATCAAGCCGAGCCTCGAGCCGAGCCCCGAGCCCAGCCGAGCACAGAGCCCAGAGCCGAGCCTCGAGACGAGCCCCGAGACAATCCCCAAGCCCAGACTAGAGCCGAGGCGAGCCGAGTCCATAGCCGAACCCAGATCCGAGCCCCGAGCCCATCCTAGAGCCCAGGCGAGCCGAGTCCAGAGCCGAATCCAGATCCGAGCCCCGAGCCCAACCTAGAGCCGAGCCGAGGCCAGAGCCCAGCCTAGAGCCGAGCCCAGAGCCGAGCCTCGACCCGAGCCCCGAGCCCAGCCGAGCACCCAGCCCAGAGCCGAGCCTTGAGATGAGCCCCGAGACAATCCCCAAGCCCAGCCTAGAGCCGAGGCGAGCCGAGTCCAGAGCCGAACCAAGATCCGAGCCCCGAGCCCAGCCTAGAGCGGAGCCGAGCCCGGAGCCCAGCCTAGAGCCGAGCCCTGAGCCGAGCCTCGAGCCGAGCCCCGAGCCCAGCCGAGCCCCGAGCCCAGAGCCGAGCCTCGAGACGAGCCCCGAGCCCAGCCGAGCCCCGAGCCCAGAGCCGAGCCTCGAGACGAGCCCCGAGACAATACCCAAGCCCAGCTTAGAGCCGAGTCGAGCCGAGTCGAGAGCCGAACCCAGATCCGAGCCCCGAGCCCAGCCTAGAGCCGAGCCGAGCCCGGAGCCCAGCCTAGATCCGAGCCCTGAGCCGAGCCCAGATCCGAGCCCCGAGCCCAGCCGAGCACAGAGCCCAGAGCCGAGCCTCGAGACGAGCCCCGAGACAATCCCCAAGCCCAGCCTAGAGCCGAGTCGAGCCGAGTCCAGAGCCGAACCCAGATCCGAGCCCCGAGCCCAGCCTAGAGCCGAGCCGAGCCCGGAGCCCAGCATAGAGCCGAGCCCTGAGCGGGGCCCCGAGCCGAGCCCCGAGCCCAGCCGAGCACAGAACCCAGAGCCCAGCCTCGAGCCGAGCCCCGAGACAATCCCCAAGCCCAGCCTAGATCCGAGCCGAGCCCAGAGCCCAGCCTAGAGGCGTGCCCAGAGCCGAGTATCGAGCCGAGAATCGAGTCGAGCCCCGAGCCCAGATCCGAGCCTCGAGAAGAGCCCCGAGACAATCCCCAAGCCCAGCCTAGAGCCGAGGCGAGCCGAGTCCAGAGCCGAACCGAGATCCGAGCCCCGAGCCCAGCCTAGAGCCGAGACGAGTCCAGAGCCGAGCCAAGAGTCGGGCGCGATCTGAGCCTCGAGCGGAGCCAAGAGCAGAGCCGATCCCTGAGCCCAGCCCAAAGCCGAGAGCAGACAAGCCCAGAGCCGAGCCTCGAGCCCAGCCTAGAGCCGAGTCCAGAGCCGAGCCCAGAGCCGAGCCTCGAGCCGAGCCCCGAGCCCAGCCGAGCACAGAGCCCAGAGCCGAGTCTCAAGAAGAGCCCCGAGACAATCCCCAAGCCCAGCCTAGAGCCGAGGCGAGCCGAGTCCAGAGCCGAACCCAGATCCGAGCCCCGAGCCCAACCTAGAGCCGAGCCGAGGCCAGAGCCCAGCCTAGAGCCGAGCCCAGAGCCGAGCCTCGACCCGAGCCCCGAGCCCAGCCGAGCACCCAGCCCAGAGCCGAGCCTTGAGATGAGCCCCGAGACAATCCCCAAGCCCAGCCTAGAGCCGAGGCGAGCCGAGTCCAGAGCCGAACCAAGATCCGAGCCCCGAGCCCAGCCTAGAGCGGAGCCGAGCCCGGAGCCCAGCCTAGAGCCGAGCCCTGAGCCGAGCCTCGAGCCGAGCCCCGAGCCCAGCCGAGCCCCGAGCCCAGAGCCGAGCCTCGAGACGAGCCCCGAGCCCAGCCGAGCCCCGAGCCCAGAGCCGAGCCTCGAGACGAGCCCCGAGACAATACCCAAGCCCAGCTTAGAGCCGAGTCGAGCCGAGTCCAGAGCCGAACCCAGATCCGAGCCCCGAGCCCAGCCTAGAGCCGAGCCGAGCCCGGAGCCCAGCCTAGATCCGAGCCCTGAGCCGAGCCCAGATCCGAGCCCCGAGCCCAGCCGAGCACAGAGCCCAGAGCCGAGC
This sequence comes from Athene noctua, assembly GCF_965140245.1. Classification (NCBI taxonomy): domain Eukaryota; kingdom Metazoa; phylum Chordata; class Aves; order Strigiformes; family Strigidae; genus Athene; species Athene noctua. Next base: position 93,223 of record NW_027437593.1, read on the forward strand.
CTCGAGACGAGCCCCGAGACAATCCCCAAGCCCAGCCTAGAGCCGAGTCGAGCCGAGTCCAGAGCCGAACCCAGATCCGAGCCCCGAGCCCAGCCTAGAGCCGAGCCGAGCCCGGAGCCCAGCATAGAGCCGAGCCCTGAGCGGGGCCCCGAGCCGAGCCCCGAGCCCAGCCGAGCACAGAACCCAGAGCCCAGCCTCGAGCCGAGCCCCGAGACAATCCCCAAGCCCAGCCTAGATCCGAGCCGAGCCCAGAGCCCAGCCTAGAGGCGAGCCCAGAGCCGAGTATCGAGCCGAGAATCGAGTCGAGCCCCGAGCCCAGATCCGAGCCTCGAGAAGAGCCCCGAGACAATCCCCAAGCCCAGCCTAGAGCCGAGGCGAGCCGAGTCCAGAGCCGAACCGAGATCCGAGCCCCGAGCCCAGCCTAGAGCCGAGACGAGTCCAGAGCCGAGCCAAGAGTCGGGCGCGATCTGAGCCTCGAGCGGAGCCAAGAGCAGAGCCGATCCCTGAGCCCAGCCCAAAGCCGAGAGCAGACAAGCCCAGAGCCGAGCCTCGAGCCCAGCCTAGAGCCGAGTCCAGAGCCGAGCCCAGAGCCGAGCCTCGAGCCGAGCCCCGAGCCCAGCCGAGCACAGAGCCCAGAGCCGAGTCTCAAGAAGAGCCCCGAGACAATCCCCAAGCCCAGCCTAGAGCCGAGGCGAGCCGAGTCCAGAGCCGAACCCAGATCCGAGCCCCGAGCCCAGCCTAGAGCCGAGACGAGTCCAGAGCCGAGCCTAGAGTCGGGCGCGATCTGAGCCTCGAGCCGAGCAAAGAGCAGAAACGATCCCTGAGCCCAGCCAAAAGCCGAGAGCAGACAAGCCCAGAGCCGAGCCTCGAGCCCAGCCTAGAGCCGAGTCCAGAGACGAGCCCAGAGCCGAGCCTCGAGCCGAGCCCCGAACCCAGCCGAGCACAGAGCCCAGAGCCGAGCCTCGACGACGAGCCCCGAGACAATCCCCAATCCCAGCCTAGAGCCGAGGCGAGCCGAGTCCAGAGCCGAAGCGAGATCAGAGCCCCGAGACCAGCCTAGAGCCGAGCCGAGTCCAGAGACGAAGTACGAGCGCAGCCTAGAGCCGAGTAGAGAGCCGAGCCCAGAGACGAGCCTCGAGCCGAGCCCCGAGCCCAGCCGAGCCCCGAACCCAGAGCCGAGCGCCGAGACGAGCCCCGAGACAATCCCCAAGCCCAGCCTAGAGCCGAGGCGAGCCGAGTCTAGAGCCGCACCCAGATCCGAGCACCGAGCGCAGCCTAGAGCCGAGCCGATCCCAGAGCATAGCCTAGAGCCGAGGCCAGCGCCGGGCATCGAGCCGAGCCCCGAGCCCAGCCGAGCACAGAGCCCAGAGCCGAGCCTCGACGACGAGCCCCGAGACAATCCCCAAGCCCAGCCTAGAGCCGAGGCGAGCCGAGTCCAGAGCCGAAGCGAGATCAGAGCCCCGAGCCCAGCCTAGAGCCGAGCCGAGTCCAGAGCCGAGGTACGAGCGCAGCCTAGAGCCGAGTAGAGAGCCGAGCCCAGAGCCGAGCCTCGAGCCGAGCCCCGAGCACAGCCGAGCACAGAGCCCAGATCCGAGCCTCGGGACGAGCCCCGAGACAATCCCCAAACCCAGCCTAGAGCCGAGGCGAGCCGAGTCCAGAGCCGAACCTAGATCCGAGCCCCGAGCCCAGCCTAGAGCCGAGCCGAGGCCAGAGCCCAGCCTAGAGCCGAGCCCAGAGCCGAGCCTCGAGCCCATCATAGAGCCGAGGCGAGCCGAGTCCAGAGCCGAACCCAGACCCGAGCCCCGAGCCCAGCCTAGATCCGAGCCGAGGCCAGAGCCCAGCCTAGAGCCGAGCCCAGAGCCGAGCCTCGACCCGAGCCCCGAGCCCAGCCGAGCCCCGAGCCCAGAGCCCAGCCTCGAGATAAGCCCCGAGACAAGCCCCAAGCCCAGCCTAGAGCCGAGCCGAGCCCAGAGCCCAGCCTAGAGGCGAGCCCAGAGCCGAGTATCGAGCCGAGAATCGAGTCGAGCCCCGAGCCCAGATTCGAGCCTCGAGACGAGCCCCGAGACAATCCCCAAGCCTAGCCTAGAGCCGAGGCGAGCCGAGTCCAGAGCCGAACAGAGATCCGAGCCCCGAGCCCAGCCTAGAGCCGAGCCGAGTCCAGAGCCGAGCCCAGAGTCGGGCGCGATCTGAGCCTCGAGCCGTGCCAAGAGCAGAGCCGATCCCTGAGCCCAGCCCAAAGCCGAGAGCAGACAAGCCCAGAGCCGAGCCTCGAGCCCAGCCTAGAGCCGAGTCCAGAGCCGAGCCCAGAGCCGAGCCTCGAGACGAGCCCCGAGACCGGCCGAACACAGAGCTCAGAGCCGAGTCTCAAGACGAGCCCCGAGACAATCCCCAAGCCCAGCCTAGAGCCGAGGCGAGCCGAGTCCAGAGCCGAACCCAGATCCGAGCCCCGAGCCCAGCCTAGAGCCGAGCCGAGCCCGGAGCTCAGCCTAGAGCCGTGCCCTGAGCCGAGCCTCGAGCCGAGCCTCGAGCCCAGCCTAGAGCCGAGCCGAGTCCAGAGCCGAGGTACGAGCGCAGCCTAGAGCCGAGTAGAGAGCCGAGCCCAGAGCACAGCCGAACACAGAGCCCAGATCCGAGCCTCGAGACGAGCACCCGAGACAATCACCAAGCCCAGACTAGAGCCGACGCGAGCCGAGTACAGAGCCGAACCCAGATCCGAGCCCCGAGCTTAGCCTAGAGCCGAGCCGAGCCCAGATCATAGCCTAGAGCCGAGCCCAGCGCCAAGCATCGAGCCGAGCCCCGAGCACAGCCGAGCACAGAGCCCAGAGCCGAGCCTCGAGACGAGCCCCGAGACAATCCCCAAGCCCAGCCTAGAGCCGAGGCAAGCCGAGTCCAGAGCCGAAGCGAGATCAGAGCCCCGAGCCCAGCCTAGAGCCGAGCCGAGTCCAGAGCCGAGGTACGAGCGCAGCCTAGAGCCGAGACGAGCCCGGAGCCCAGCCTAGAGCCGAGCCCTGAGCCGAGCCCCGAGCCGAGCCCCGAGCCGAGCCCCGAGGACAGCCGAGCACAGAGCCCAGAGCCGAGCCTCGAGACGAGCCCCGAGACAATCCCCAAGCCCAGCCTAGAGACGAGGCGAGCCGAGTCCAGAGCCGAACCCAGATCCGCGCCCCGAGCACAGCATAGAGCCGAGCCGAGTCCAGAGCCGAGCCCAGAGTCGGGCGCGAGCAGAGCCTCGAGCCTAGCCAAGAGCAGACCCGATCATTTGGCCCAGCCCAAAGCCGAGAGCAGACAATTCCAGAGCCGAGCCTCGAGCCCAGCCTAGAGCCGAGCCGAGTCCAGAGCCGAGCCCCGGACCGAGCCCCGAGCCCAGCCTAGAGCCGAGCCGAGCCCGGAGCCCAGCCTAGAGCCGAGCCCTGAGCCGAGCCTCGAGCCGAGCCCCGAGCCCAGCCGAGCACAGAGCCCAGAGCCGAGTCTCGAGACGAGCCCCGAGACAATCCCCAAGCCCAGCCTAGAGCCGAGGCGAGCCGAGTCCAGAGCCGAAGCGAGATCAGAGCCCCGAGCCCAGCCTAGAGCCGAGCCGAGTCCAGAGCCGAGGTACGAGCGCAGCCTAGAGCCGAGTAGAGAGCCGAGCCCAGAGCCGAGCCTCGAGCCGAGCCCCGAGCCCAGCCGAGCCCCGAGTCCAGAGCCGAGCCCCGAGACGAGCCCCGAGACAATCCCCAAGCCCAGCCTAGAGCCGAGGCGAGCCGAGTCCAGAGCCGAAGCGAGATCAGAGCCCCGAGCCCAGCCTAGAGCCGAGCCGAGTCCAGAGCCGAGGTACGAGCGCAGCCTAGAGCCGAGTACAGAGCCGAGCCCAGATCCGAGCCCCGAGCCCAGCCTAGAGCCGAGCCGAGCCCGGAGCCCAGCCTAGAGCCGAGCCCTGAGCCCGGCCCCGAGCAGAGCCCCGAGCACAGCCGAGCACAGAGCCCAGAGCCGAGCCTCGAGACGAGCCCCGAGACAATCCCCAAGCCCATCCTAGAGCCGAGGCGAGCCGAGTCCAGAGCCGAACCCAGACCCGAGCCCCGAGCACAGCCTAGAGCCGAGCCGAGTCCAGACCATAGCCTAGAGCCGAGCACAGCGCCAAGCATCGAGCCGAGCCCCGAGCCCAGCCGAGCCCCGAGCCCAGAGCCGAGCCTCGAGACGAGCCCCGAGACAATCCCCAAGCCCAGCCTAGAGCCGAGGCGAGCCGAGTCCAGAGCCGAAGCGAGATCAGAGCCCCGAGCCCAGCCTAGAGCCGAGCCGAGTCCAGAGACGAGGTACGAGCGCAGCCTAGAGCCGAGTACAGAGCCGAGCCCAGATCCGAGCCCCGAGCCCAGCCTAGAGCCGAGCCGAGCCCGGAGCCCAGCCTAGAGCCGAGCCCTGAGCCCGGCCCCGAGCAGAGCCCCGAGCCCAGCCGAGCACAGAGCCCAGAGCCGAGCCTCGAGACGAGCCCCGAGACAATCCCCAAGCCCAGCCTAGAGCCGAGGCGAGCCGAGTCCAGAGCCGAACCCAGACCCGAGCCCCGAGCACAGCCTAGAGCCGAGCCGAGTCCAGAGCCGAGCCCAGAGTCTGGCGCGATCTGAGACTCGAGCCGAGCCAAGAGCAGAGCCGATCCCTGAGCGCAGCCCAAAGCCGAGAGCAGAGAAGCCCAGAGCCGAGCCTCGAGCCCAGCCTAGAGCCGAGTCCAGAGCCGAGCCCAGAGCCGAGCCTCGAGCCGAGCCCCGAGCCCAGCCGAGCCCAGAGCTCAGAGCCGAGTCTCAAGACGAGCCCCGAGACAATCCCCAAGCCCAGCCTAGAGCCGAGGCGAGCCGAGTCCACAGCCGAACCCAGATCCGAGCCCCGAGCCCAGCCTAGAGCCGAGCCGAGCCCGGAGCCCAGCCTAGAGCCGAGCCCTGAGCCGAGCCTCGAGCCGAGCCCCGAGCCCAGCCGAGACCCGAACCCAGAGCCGAGCCTCGAGACGAGCCCCGAGACAATCCCCAAGCCCAGCCTAGAGCCGAGGCGAGCCGAGTCCAGAGCCGAAGCGAGATCAGAGCCCCGAGCCCAGCCTAGAGCCGAGCCGAGTCCAGAGACGAGGTACGAGCGCAGCCTAGAGCCGAGTAGAGAGCCGAGCCACGAGCCGAGCCTCGAGCCGAGCCCCGAGCACAGGGGAGCACAGAGCCCAGATCCGAGCCTCGAGACGAGCCCCGAGACAATCCCCAAGCCCAGCCTAGAGCCGAGGCGAGCCGAGTCCAGAGCCGAACCCAGATCCGAGCCCCGAGCCCAGCCTAGAGCCGAGCCGAGGCCAGATCCCAGCCTAGAGCCGAGCCCAGAGCCGAGCCTCGAGCCGAGCCCCGAGCCCTGCCGAGCCCCGAGCCCCGAGCCGAGCCTCGAGATGAGCCCCGAGACAATCCCCAAGCCCAGCCTAGAGCCGAGCCCAGAGCCGAGTATCGAGCCGAGAATCGAGTCGAGCCCCGAGCCCAGATCCGAGCCTCGAGACGAGCCCCGAGACAATCCCCAAGCCCAGCCTAGAGCCGAGGCGAGCCGAGTCCAGAGCCGAACCCTGATCCGAGCCCCGAGCCCAGCCTAGAGCCGAGACGAGTCCAGAGCCGAGCCCAGAGTCGGGCGCGATCTGAGCCTCGAGCCGAGCCAAGATCAGAGCCGATCCCTGAGCCCAGCCCAAAGCCGAGAGCAGACAAGCCCAGAGCCGAGCCTCGAGCCCAGCCTAGAGCCGAGTCCAGAGCCGAGCCCAGAGCCGAGCCTCGAGCCGAGCCCCGAGACAATCCCCAAGCCCAGCCTAGAGCCGAGGCGAGCCGAGTCCAGAGCCGAACCCGAAGCCGAGCCCCGAGCTTAGCCTAGAGCCGAGCCGAGCCCAGACCATAGCCTATAGCCGAGCCCAGCGCCAAGCATCTAGCCGAGCCCCGAGCCCAGCCGAGCACAGAGCCCAGAGCCGAGTCTCGAGACGAGCCCCGAGACAATCCCCAAGCCCAGCCTATAGCCGAGGCGAGCCGAGTCCAGAGCCGAAGCGAGATCAGAGCCCCGAGCCCAGCCTAGAGCCGAGCCGAGTCCAGAGCCGAGGTACGAGCGCAGCCTAGAGCCGAGTAGAGAGCCGAGCCCAGAGCCGAGCCTCGAGCCGAGCCCCGAGCCCAGCCGAGCCCCGAGTCCAGAGCCGAGCCCCGAGACGAGCCCCGAGACAATCCCCAAGCCCAGCCTAGAGCCGAGGCGAGCCGAGTCCAGAGCCGAACCCAGACCCGAGCCCCGAGCACAGCCTAGAGCCGAGCCGAGTCCAGAGCCGAGCCCAGAGTCTGGCGCGATCTGAGACTCGAGCCGAGCCAAGAGCAGAGCCGATCCCTGAGCGCAGCCCAAAGCCGAGAGCAGAGAAGCCCAGAGCCGAGCCTCGAGCCCAGCCTAGAGCCGAGTCCAGAGCCGAGCCCAGAGCCGAGCCTCGAGCCGAGCCCCGAGCCCAGCCGAGCCCAGAGCTCAGAGCCGAGTCTCAAGACGAGCCCCGAGACAATCCCCAAGCCCAGCCTAGAGCCGAGGCGAGCCGAGTCCAGAGCCGAACCCAGATCCGAGCCCCGAGCCCAGCCTAGAGCCGAGCCGAGCCCGGAGCCCAGCCTAGAGCCGAGCCCTGAGCCGAGCCTCGAGCCGAGCCCCGAGCCCAGCCGAGCCCCGAACCCAGAGCCGAGCCTCGAGACGAGCCCCGAGACAATCCCCAAGCCCAGCCTAGAGCCGAGGCGAGCCGAGTCCAGAGCCGAAGCGAGATCAGAGCCCCGAGCCCAGCCTAGAGCCGAGCCGAGTCCAGAGCCGAGGTACGAGCGCAGCCTAGAGCCGAGTAGAGAGCCGAGCCCAGAGCCGAGCCTCGAGCCGAGCCCCGAGCACAGCCGAGCACAGAGCCCAGATCCGAGCCTCGAGACGAGCCCCGAGACAATCCCCAAGCCCAGCCTAGAGCCGAGGCGAGCCGAGTCCAGAGCCGAACCCAGATCCGAGCCCCGAGCCCAGCCTAGAGCCGAGCGGAGCCCAGAGCCCAGCCTAGAGGCGAGCCCAGAGTCGAGTATCGAGCCGAGCCTCGAGCCGAGCCCCGAGCCCAGCCGAGCACAGAGCCCAGAGCCGAGCCTCGAGACGAGCGCCGAGACAATCCCCAAGCCCAGACTAGAGCCGAGGCGAGCCGAGTCCAGAGCCGAACCCAGATCCGAGCCCCGAGCCCATCCTAGAGCCGAGGCGAGCCGAGTCCAGAGCCGAACCCAGAGCCGAGCCCCGAGCCCAGCCGAGCCCCGAGCCCAGAGCCGAGCCTCGAGATGAGCCCCGAGACAATCCCCAAGCCCAGCCTAGAGCCGAGCCGAGCCCAGAGCCCAGCCTAGAGGCGAGCCCAGAGCCGAGTATCGAGCCGAGAATCGAGTCGAGCACCGAGCCCAGATCCGAGCCTCGAGACGAGCCCCGAGACAATCCCCAAGCCCAGCCTAGAGCCGAGGCGAGCCGAGTCCAGAGCCGAAGCGAGATCCGAGCCCCGAGCCCAGCCTAGATCCGAGACGAGTCCAGAGCCGAGCCCAGAGTCGGGCGCGATCTGAGCCTCGAGCCGAGCCATGAGCAGAGCCGATCACTGAGCCCAGCCCAAAGCCGAGAGCAGACAAGCCCAGAGCCGAGCCTCGAGCCCAGCCTAGAGTCGAGTCCAGAGCCGAGCCCAGAGCCGAGCCTCGAGCCGAGCCCCGAGCCCAGCCGAGCACAGAGCCCAGAGCCGAGTCTCAAGACGAGCCCCGAGACAATCCCCAAGCCCAGCCTAGAGCCGAGGCGAGCCGAGTCCAGAGCCGAACCCAGATCCGAGCCCCGAGCCCAGCCTAGAGCCGAGCAGAGCCCGGAGCCCTGCCTAGAGCCGAGCCCTGAGCCGAGCCTCGAGCCGAGACCCGAGACAATCCCCAAGCCCAGCCTAGAGCCGAGGCGAGCCGAGTCCAGAGCCGAAACCAGATCCGAGCCTCGAGCCCAGCCTAGAGCCGAGCCGAGTCCAGACCATAGCCTAGAGCCGAGCACAGCGCCAAGCATCGAGCCGAGCCCCGAGCCCAGCCGAGGCCCGAGCCCAGAGCCGCGCCTAGAGACGAGCCCCGAGACAATCCCCAAGCCCAGCCTAGAGCCGAAGCGAGCCGAGTCCAGAGGCGAAGCGAGATCAGAGCCCCGAGCCCAGCCTAGAGCCGAGCCGAGTCCAGAGCATAGCCGAACACAGAGCACAGAGCCGAGCCTCGAGACGAGCCCCGAGACAATCCTCAAGCCCAGACTAGAGCCGAGGCGAGCCGAGTCCAGAGCCTAACCCAGATCCGAGCCCCGAGCGCAGCCTAGAGCCGAGCCGAGCCCAGATCATAGCCTAGAGCCGAGCCCAGCTCCAAGCATCGAGCCGAGCCCCGAGCCCAGCCGAGCACAGAGCCCAGAGCCGAGCCTCGAGACGAGCCCCGAGACAATCCCCAAGCCCAGCCTAGAGCCGAGGCGAGCCGAGTCCAGAGCCGAAGCGAGATCAGAGCCCCGAGCCCAGCCTAGAGCCGAGCCGAGTCCAGAGCCGAGGTACGAGCGCAGCCTAGAGCCGAGTAGAGAGCCGAGCCCAGAGCCGAGCCTCGAGCCGAGCCCCGAGCCCAGTCGAGCCCCGAGCCCAGAGCCGAGCCTCGAGACGAGCCCCGAGACAATCCCCAAGCCCAGCTTAGAGCCGAGGCGAGCCGAGTCCAGAGCCGAACCCAGATCCGAGCCCCGAGCCCAGCCTAGAGCCGAGCCGAGCCCGGAGCCCAGCCTAGAGCCGAGCCCTGAGCCGAGCCCCGAGCCGAGCCCCGAGCCCAGCCGAGCACAGAGCCCAGAGCCGAGCCTCGAGACGAGCCCCGAGACAATCCCCAAGCCCAGCCTAGAGCCGAGGCGAGCCGAGTCCAGAGCCGAAGCGAGATCAGAGCCCCGAGCCCAGCCTAGAGCCGAGACGAGTCCAGAGCCGAGGTACGAGCGCAGCCTAGAGCCGAGTAGAGGACCGAGCCAGAGCCGAGCCTCGAGCCGAGCCCCGAGCCCAGCCGAGCACAGAGCCCAGAGCCGAGCCTCGAGACGAGCCCCGAGACAATCCCCAAGCCCAGCCTAGAACCGAGGCGAGCCGAGTCTAGAGCCGAACCCAGATCCGAGCACCGAGCCCAGCCTGGAGCCGAGCCGAGCCCAGAGCATAGCCTAGAGCCGAGCCCAGCGCCGGGCATCTAGCCGAGCCCAGCCGAGCACAGAGCCCAGAGCCGAGCCTCGACGACGAGCCCCGAGACAATCCCCAAGCCCAGCCTAGAGCCGAGGCGAGCCGAGTCCAGAGCCGAACCGAGATCCGAGCCCCGAGCCCAGCCTAGAGCCGAGCCGAGCCCGGAGCTCAGCCTAGAGCCGTGCCCTGAGCCGAGCCTCGAGCCGAGCCTCGAGCCCAGCCTAGAGCCGAGCCGAGTCCAGAGCCGAGGAACGAGCGCAGCCTAGAGCCGAGCCGAGCCCGGAGCCCAGCCTAGAGCCGAGCCCTGAGCCGAGCCCCGAGCCGATCCCCGAGCCCAGCCGAGCACAGAGCCCAGAGCCGAGCCTCGAGACGAGCCCCGAGACAATCCCCAAGCCCAGCCTAGAGACGAGGCGAGCCGAGTCCAGAGCCGAACCCAGATCCGAGCCCCGAGCACAGCCTGGAGCCGAGCCGAGTCCAGAGCCGAGCCCAGAGTCGGGCGCGAGCAGAGCCTCGAGCCTAGCCAAGAGCAGAGCCGATCATTTGGCCCAGCCCAAAGCCGAGAGCAGACAATTCCAGAGCCGAGCCTCGAGCCCAGCCTAGAGCCGAGCCGAGTCCAGAGCCGAACCCAGATCCGAGCCCCGAGCCCAGCCTAGAGCCGAGCCGAGCCCGGAGACCAGCCTAGAGCAGAGCCCTGAGCCGAGCCTCGAGCCGAGCCCCGAGCCCAGCCGCGCCCAGAGCCCAGAGCCGAGCCTCGAGACGAGCCCCGAGACAATCCCGAAGCCCAGCCTAGAGCCGAGGCGAGCCGAGTCCAGAGCCGAACCCAGAGCCGAGCCTCGAGCCCATCCTAGAGCCGAGCCGAGTCCAGAGCCGAGGTACGAGCGCAGCCTATAGCCGAGTAGAGAGCCGAGCCCAGAGCCGAGCCTCGAGCCGAGCCCAGAGCACAGCCGAACACAGAGCCCAGATCCGAGCCTCGAGACGATCCCCGAGAGAATCACCAAGCCCAGACTAGAGCCGAGGCGAGCCGAGTGCAGAGCCTAACCCAGATCCGAGCCCCGAGCGCAGCCTAGAGCCGAGCCGAGTCCAGACCATAGCCTAGAGCCGAGCCCAGCGCCAAGCATCGAGCCGAGCCCCGAGCCCAGCCGAGCACAGAGCCCAGAGCCGAGCCTCGAGACGAGCCCCGAGACAATCCCCAAGCCCAGCCTAGAGCCGAGGCGAGCCGAGTCCAGAGCCGAAGCGATATCAGAGCCCCGAGCCCAGCCTAGAGCCGAGCCTAGTCCAGAGCCGAGGTACGAGCGCAGCCTAGAGCCGAGTAGAGAGCCGAGCCCAGAGCCGAACCCAGATCCGAGGCCCGAGCCCAGCCTAGAGCCGAGCCGAGCCCGGAGCCCAGCCTAGAGCCGAGCCCTGAGCCGAGCCCCGAGCCGAGCCCCGAGCCCAGCCGAGCACAGAGCCCAGAGCCGAGCCTCGAGACGAGCCCCGAGACAATCCCCAAGCCCAGCCTAGAGCCGAGGCGAGCCGAGTCCAGAGCCGAACCCAGATCCGAGCCCCGAGCACAGCCTAGAGCCGAGCCGAGTCCAGAGCCGAGCCCAGAGTCGGGCGCGAGCTGAGCCTCGAGCCTAGCCAAGAGCAGAGCCGATCATTTGGGCCAGCCCAAAGCCGAGATCAGACAATTCCAGAACCGAGCCCCGAGCCCAGCCTAGAGCCTAGACGAGCCCCGAGTCCAGCGTAGAGCCGAGCCCTGAGCCGAGCCTCGAGCCGAGCCCCGAGCCCAGCCGAGAGCCGAGCCGAGTCCAGATCCGAGCCCAGAACCGAGCCCCGAGCCCAGCCTAGAGCGGAGCCGAGCCCGGAGCCCAGGGTAGAGCGTAGAGCCGAGCCCTGAGCCGAGCCTCGAGCCGAGCCCCGAGCCCAGCCGAGCACATATCCCAGTGCCGAGCCTCGAGACGAGCCCCGAGAAAATCCCCAAGCCCAGCCTAGAGCCGAGGCGAGCCGAGTCTAGAGCCGAACCCAGATCCGAGCACCGAGCGCAGCCTAGAGCCGAGCCGAGACCAGAGCCGAGCCTCGAGCCGAGCCCCGAGCCCAGCCGAGCACAGAGACCAGAGCCGAGCCTCGAGACGAGCCCCGAGACAATCCCCAAGCCCAGCCTAGAGCCGAGGCGAGCCGAGTCCAGAGCCGAACCCAGATCCGAGCCCCGAGCCCAGCCTAGAGCCGAGCCGAGCCCAGAGCCCAGCCTAGAAGCGAGCCCAGAGTCGAGTATCGAGCCGAGCCTCGAGCCGAGCCCCGAGCCCAGCCGAGCACAGAGCCCAGAGCCGAGCCTCGAGACGAGCCCCGAGACAATCCCCAAGCCCAGCTTAGAGCCGAGTCGAGCCGAGTCCAGAGCCGAACCCAGATCCGAGGCCCGAGCCCAGCCTAGAGCCGAGCCGAGCCCGGAGCCCAGCCTAGAGCCGAGCCCAGAGCCGAGCCTCGAGCCGAGCCCCGAGCCCAGCCGAGCACAGAGCCCAGAGCCGAGCCTCGAGACGAGCCCCGAGACAATCCCCAAGCCCAGCTTAGAGCCGAGTCGAGCCGAGTCCAGAGCCGAACCCAGATCCGAGGCCCGAGCCCAGCCTAGAGCCGAGCCGAGCCCGGAGCCCAACCTAGAGCCGAGCCCTGAGCCGAGCCCCGAGCCGAGCCCCGAGCCCAGCCGAGCACAGAGCCCAGAGCCGAGCCTCGAGACGAGCCCCGAGACAATCCCCAAGCCCAGCCTAGAGCCGAGGCGAGCCGAGTCCAGAGCCGAACCCAGATCCGAGCCCCGAGCACAGCCTAGAGCCGAGCCGAGTCCAGAGCCGAGCCCAGAGTCGGGCGCGAGCTGAGCCTCGAGCCTAGCCAAGAGCAGAGCCGATCATTTGGGCCAGCCCAAAGCCGAGATCAGACAATTCCAGAACCGAGCCCCGAGCCCAGCCTAGAGCCTAGACGAGCCCCGAGTCCAGCGTAGAGCCGAGCCCTGAGCCGAGCCTCGAGCCGAGCCCCGAGCCCAGCCGAGAGCCGAGCCGAGTCCAGATCCGAGCCCAGAACCGAGCCCCGAGCCCAGCCTAGAGCGGAGCCGAGCCCGGAGCCCAGGGTAGAGCGTAGAGCCGAGCCCTGAGCCGAGCCTCGAGCCGAGCCCCGAGCCCAGTCGAGCACATATCCCAGTGCCGAGCCTCGAGACGAGCCCCGAGAAAATCCCCAAGCCCAGCCTAGAGCCGAGGCGAGCCGAGTCTAGAGCCGAACCCAGATCCGAGCACCGAGCGCAGCCTAGAGCCGAGCCGAGACCAGAGCCGAGCCTCGAGCCGAGCCCCGAGCCCAGCCGAGCACAGAGACCAGAGCCGAGCCTCGAGACGAGCCCCGAGACAATCCCCAAGCCCAGCCTAGAGCCGAGGCGAGCCGAGTCCAGAGCCGAACCCAGATCCGAGCCCCGAGCCCAGCCTAGAGCCGAGACGAGTCCAGAGCCGAGCCTAGAGTCGGGCGCGATCTGAGCCTCGAGCCGAGCAAAGAGCAGAAACGATCCCTGAGCCCAGCCAAAAGCCGAGAGCAGACAAGCCCAGAGCCGAGCCTCGAGCCCAGCCTAGAGCCGAGTCCAGAGACGAGCCCAGAGCCGAGCCTCGAGCCGAGCCCCGAACCCAGCCGAGCACAGAGCCCAGAGCCGAGCCTCGACGACGAGCCCCGAGACAATCCCCAATCCCAGCCTAGAGCCGAGGCGAGCCGAGTCCAGAGCCGAAGCGAGATCAGAGCCCCGAGACCAGCCTAGAGCCGAGCCGAGTCCAGAGACGAAGTACGAGCGCAGCCTAGAGCCGAGTAGAGAGCCTAGCCCAGAGACGAGCCTCGAGCCGAGCCCCGAGCCCAGCCGATCCCCGAACCCAGAGCCGAGCGCCGAGACGAGCCCCGAGACAATCCCCAAGCCCAGCTTAGAGCCGAGGCGAGCCGAGTCCAGAGGCGAACCCAGATCCGAGCTCCGAGCCCAGCCTAGAGCCGAGCCGAGCCCGGAGCCCAGCCTAGAGCCGAGCCCTGAGCCGAGCCTCGAGCCGAGCCCCGAGCCCAGCCGAGCACAGAGCCCAGAGCCGAGCCTCGAGACGAGCCCCGAGACAATCCCCAAGCCCAGCCTAGAGCCGAGGCGAGCCGAGTCCAGAGCCGAACCCAGATCCGAGCCCCGAGCACAGCCTAGAGCCGAGCCGAGTCCAGAGCCGAGCCCAGAGTCGGGCGCGAGCTGAGCCTCGAGCCTAGCCAAGAGCAGAGCCGATCATTTTGGCCAGCCCAAAGCCGAGAGCAGACAATTCCAGAGCCGAGCCTCGATCCCAGCCTAGAGCCGAGTCCAGAGCGGAGCCCAGAGCCGAGCCTCGAGACGAGCCCCGAGACAATCCCCAAGCCCAGCCTAGAGCCGAGGCGAGCCGAGTCTAGAGCCGCACCCAGATCCGAGCACCGAGCGCAGCCTAGAGCCGAGCCGATCCCAGAGCATAGCCTAGAGCCGAGGCCAGCGCCGGGCATCGAGCCGAGCCCCGAGCCCAACCGAGCACAGAGCCCAGAGCCGAGCCTCGACGACGAGCCCCGAGACAATCCCCAAGCCCAGCCTAGAGCCGAGGCGAGCCGAGTCCAGAGCCGAAGCGAGATCAGAGCCCCGAGCCCAGCCTAGAGCCGAGCCGAGTCCAGAGCCGAGGTACGAGCGCAGCCTAGAGCCGAGTAGAGAGCCGAGCCCAGAGCCGAGCCTCGAGCCGAGCCCCGAGCACAGCCGAGCACAGAGCCCAGATCCGAGCCTCGGGACGAGCCCCGAGACAATCCCCAAACCCAGCCTAGAGCCGAGGCGAGCCGAGTCCAGAGCCGAACCTAGATCCGAGCCCCGAGCCCAGCCTAGAGCCGAGCCGAGCCCAGAGCCCAGCCTAGAGGTGAGCCCAGAGTCGAGTATCAAGCCGAGCCTCGAGCCGAGCCCCGAGCCCAGCCGAGCACAGAGCCCAGAGCCGAGCCTCGAGACGAGCCCCGAGACAATCCCCAAGCCCAGACTAGAGCCGAGGCGAGCCGAGTCCATAGCCGAACCCAGATCCGAGCCCCGAGCCCATCCTAGAGCCGAGGCGAGCCGAGTCCAGAGCCGAATCCAGATCCGAGCCCCGAGCCCAACCTAGAGCCGAGCCGAGGCCAGAGCCCAGCCTAGAGCCGAGCCCAGAGTCGAGCCTCGACCCGAGCCCCGAGCCCAGCCGAGCACCCAGCCCAGAGCCGAGCCTTGAGATGAGCCCCGAGACAATCCCCAAGCCCAGCCTAGAGCCGAGGCGAGCCGAGTCCAGAGCCGAACCAAGATCCGAGCCCCGAGCCCAGCCTAGAGCGGAGCCGAGCCCGGAGCCCAGCCTAGAGCCGAGCCCTGAGCCGAGCCTCGAGCCGAGCCCCGAGCCCAGCCGAGCCCCGAGCCCAGAGCCGAGCCTCGAGACGAGCCCCGAGCCCAGCCGAGCCCCGAGCCCAGAGCCGAGCCTCGAGACGAGCCCCGAGACAATACCCAAGCCCAGCTTAGAGCCGAGTCGAGCCGAGTCCAGAGCCGAACCCAGATCCGAGCTCCGAGCCCAGCCTAGAGCCGAGCCGAGCCCGGAGCCCAGCCTAGATCCGAGCCCTGAGCCGAGCCCAGATCCGAGCCCCGAGCCCAGCCGAGCACAGAGCCCAGAGCCGAGCCTCGAGACGAGCCCCGAGACAATCCCCAAGCCCAGCCTAGAGCCGAGTCGAGCCGAGTCCAGAGCCGAACCCAGATCCGAGCCCCGAGCCCAGCCTAGAGCCGAGCCGAGCCCGGAGCCCAGCATAGAGCCGAGACCTGAGCGGGGCCCCGAGCCGAGCCCCGAGCCCAGCCGAGCACAGAACCCAGAGCCCAGCCTCGAGCCGAGCCCCGAGACAATCCCCAAGCCCAGCCTAGATCCGAGCCGAGCCCATAGCCCAGCCTAGAGGCGAGCCCAGAGCCGAGTATCGAGCCGAGAATCGAGTCGAGCCCCGAGCCCAGATCCGAGCCTCGAGAAGAGCCCCGAGACAATCCCCAAGCCCAGCCTAGAGCCGAGGCGAGCCGAGTCCAGAGCCGAACCGAGATCCGAGCCCCGAGCCCAGCCTAGAGCCGAGACGAGTCCAGAGCCGAGCCAAGAGTCGGGCGCGATCTGAGCCTCGAGCGGAGCCAAGAGCAGAGCCGATCCCTGAGCCCAGCCCAAAGCCGAGAGCAGACAAGCCCAGAGCCGAGCCTCGAGCCCAGCCTAGAGCCGAGTCCAGAGCCGAGCCCAGAGCCGAGCCTCGAGCCGAGCCCCGAGCCCAGCCGAGCACAGAGCCCAGAGCCGAGTCTCAAGAAGAGCTCCGAGACAATCCCCAAGCCCAGCCTAGAGCCGAGGCGAGCCGAGTCCAGAGCCGAACCCAGATCCGAGCCCCGAGCCCAGCCTAGAGCCGAGCCGAGGCCAGAGCCCAGCCTAGAGCCGAGCCCAGAGCCGAGCCTCGACCCGAGCCCCGAGCCCAGCCGAGCACCCAGCCCAGAGCCGAGCCTTGAGATGAGCCCCGAGACAATCCCCAAGCCCAGCCTAGAGCCGAGGCGAGCCGAGTCCAGAGCCGAACCAAGATCCGAGCCCCGAGCCCAGCCTAGAGCGGAGCCGAGCCCGGAGCCCAGCCTAGAGCCGAGCCCTGAGCCGAGCCTCGAGCCGAGCCCCGAGCCCAGCCGAGCCCCGAGCCCAGAGCCGAGCCTCGAGACGAGCCCCGAGCCCAGCCGAGCCCCGAGCCCAGAGCCGAGCCTCGAGACGAGCCCCGAGACAATACCCAAGCCCAGCTTAGAGCCGAGTCGAGCCGAGTCCAGAGCCGAACCCAGATCCGAGCCCCGAGCCCAGCCTAGAGCCGAGCCGAGCCCGGAGCCCAGCCTAGATCCGAGCCCTGAGCCGAGCCCAGATCCGAGCCCCGAGCCCAGCCGAGCACAGAGCCCAGAGCCGAGCCTCGAGACGAGCCCCGAGACAATCCCCAAGCCCAGCCTAGAGCCGAGTCGAGCCGAGTCCAGAGCCGAACCCAGATCCGAGCCCCGAGCCCAGCCTAGAGCCGAGCCGAGCCCGGAGCCCAGCATAGAGCCGAGCCCTGAGCGGGGCCCCGAGCCGAGCCCCGAGCCCAGCCGAGCACAGAACCCAGAGCCCAGCCTCGAGCCGAGCCCCGAGACAATCCCCAAGCCCAGCCTAGATCCGAGCCGAGCCCAGAGCCCAGCCTAGAGGCGAGCCCAGAGCCGAGTATCGAGCCGAGAATCGAGTCGAGCCCCGAGCCCAGATCCGAGCCTCGAGAAGAGCCCCGAGACAATCCCCAAGCCCAGCCTAGAGCCGAGGCGAGCCGAGTCCAGAGCCGAACCGAGATCCGAGCCCCGAGCCCAGCCTAGAGCCGAGACGAGTCCAGAGCCGAGCCAAGAGTCGGGCGCGATCTGAGCCTCGAGCGGAGCCAAGAGCAGAGCCGATCCCTGAGCCCAGCCCAAAGCCGAGAGCAGACAAGCCCAGAGCCGAGCCTCGAGCCCAGCCTAGAGCCGAGTCCAGAGCCGAGCCCAGAGCCGAGCCTCGAGCCGAGCCCCGAGCCCAGCCGAGCACAGAGCCCAGAGCCGAGTCTCAAGAAGAGCCCCGAGACAATCCCCAAGCCCAGCCTAGAGCCGAGGCGAGCCGAGTCCAGAGCCGAACCCAGATCCGAGCCCCGAGCCCAGCCTAGAGCCGAGACGAGTCCAGAGCCGAGCCTAGAGTCGGGCGCGATCTGAGCCTCGAGCCGAGCAAAGAGCAGAAACGATCCCTGAGCCCAGCCAAAAGCCGAGAGCAGACAAGCCCAGAGCCGAGCCTCGAGCCCAGCCTAGAGCCGAGTCCAGAGACGAGCCCAGAGCCGAGCCTCGAGCCGAGCCCCGAACCCAGCCGAGCACAGAGCCCAGAGCCGAGCCTCGACGACGAGCCCCGAGACAATCCCCAATCCCAGCCTAGAGCCGAGGCGAGCCGAGTCCAGAGCCGAAGCGAGATCAGAGCCCCGAGACCAGCCTAGAGCCGAGCCGAGTCCAGAGACGAAGTACGAGCGCAGCCTAGAGCCGAGTAGAGAGCCGAGCCCAGAGACGAGCCTCGAGCCGAGCCCCGAGCCCAGCCGAGCCCCGAACCCAGAGCCGAGCGCCGAGACGAGCCCCGAGACAATCCCCAAGCCCAGCCTAGAGCCGAGGCGAGCCGAGTCTAGAGCCGCACCCAGATCCGAGCACCGAGCGCAGCCTAGAGCCGAGCCGATCCCAGAGCATAGCCTAGAGCCGAGGCCAGCGCCGGGCATCGAGCCGAGCCCCGAGCCCAGCCGAGCACAGAGCCCAGAGCCGAGCCTCGACGACGAGCCCCGAGACAATCCCCAAGCCCAGCCTAGAGCCGAGGCGAGCCGAGTCCAGAGCCGAAGCGAGATCAGAGCCCCGAGCCCAGCCTAGAGCCGAGCCGAGTCCAGAGCCGAGGTACGAGCGCAGCCTAGAGCCGAGTAGAGAGCCGAGCCCAGAGCCGAGCCTCGAGCCGAGCCCCGAGCACAGCCGAGCACAGAGCCCAGATCCGAGCCTCGGGACGAGCCCCGAGACAATCCCCAAACCCAGCCTAGAGCCGAGGCGAGCCGAGTCCAGAGCCGAACCTAGATCCGAGCCCCGAGCCCAGCCTAGAGCCGAGCCGAGGCCAGAGCCCAGCCTAGAGCCGAGCCCAGAGCCGAGCCTCGAGCCCATCATAGAGCCGAGGCGAGCCGAGTCCAGAGCCGAACCCAGACCCGAGCCCCGAGCCCAGCCTAGATCCGAGCCGAGGCCAGAGCCCAGCCTAGAGCCGAGCCCAGAGCCGAGCCTCGACCCGAGCCCCGAGCCCAGCCGAGCCCCGAGCCCAGAGCCGAGCCTCGAGATAAGCCCCGAGACAAGCCCCAAGCCCAGCCTAGAGCCGAGCCGAGCCCAGAGCCCAGCCTAGAGGCGAGCCCAGAGCCGAGTATCGAGCCGAGAATCGAGTCGAGCCCCGAGCCCAGATTCGAGCCTCGAGACGAGCCCCGAGACAATCCCCAAGCCTAGCCTAGAGCCGAGGCGAGCCGAGTCCAGAGCCGAACAGAGATCCGAGCCCCGAGCCCAGCCTAGAGCCGAGCCGAGTCCAGAGCCGAGCCCAGAGTCGGGCGCGATCTGAGCCTCGAGCCGTGCCAAGAGCAGAGCCGATCCCTGAGCCCAGCCCAAAGCCGAGAGCAGACAAGCCCAGAGCCGAGCCTCGAGCCCAGCCTAGAGCCGAGTCCAGAGCCGAGCCCAGAGCCGAGCCTCGAGACGAGCCCCGAGCCCGGCCGAGCACAGAGCTCAGAGCCGAGTCTCAAGACGAGCCCCGAGACAATCCCCAAGCCCAGCCTAGAGCCGAGGCGAGCCGAGTCCAGAGCCGAACCCAGATCCGAGCCCCGAGCCCAGCCTAGAGCCGAGCCGAGCCCGGAGCTCAGCCTAGAGCCGTGCCCTGAGCCGAGCCTCGAGCCGAGCCTCGAGCCCAGCCTAGAGCCGAGCCGAGTCCAGAGCCGAGGTACGAGCGCAGCCTAGAGCCGAGTAGAGAGCCGAGCCCAGAGCACAGCCGAACACAGAGCCCAGATCCGAGCCTCGAGACGAGCACCCGAGACAATCACCAAGCCCAGACTAGAGCCGACGCGAGCCGAGTACAGAGCCGAACCCAGATCCGAGCCCCGAGCTTAGCCTAGAGCCGAGCCGAGCCCAGACCATAGCCTAGAGCCGAGCCCAGCGCCAAGCATCGAGCCGAGCCCCGAGCACAGCCGAGCACAGAGCCCAGAGCCGAGCCTCGAGACGAGCCCCGAGACAATCCCCAAGCCCAGCCTAGAGCCGAGGCAAGCCGAGTCCAGAGCCGAAGCGAGATCAGAGCCCCGAGCCCAGCCTAGAGCCGAGCCGAGTCCAGAGCCGAGGTACGAGCGCAGCCTAGAGCCGAGCCGAGCCCGGAGCCCAGCCTAGAGCCGAGCCCTGAGCCGAGCCCCGAGCCGAGCCCCGAGCCGAGCCCCGAGGACAGCCGAGCACAGAGCCCAGAGCCGAGCCTCGAGACGAGCCCCGAGACAATCCCCAAGCCCAGCCTAGAGACGAGGCGAGCCGAGTCCAGAGCCGAACCCAGATCCGAGCCCCGAGCACAGCATAGAGCCGAGCCGAGTCCAGAGCCGAGCCCAGAGTCGGGCGCGAGCAGAGCCTCGAGCCTAGCCAAGAGCAGAGCCGATCATTTGGCCCAGCCCAAAGCCGAGAGCAGACAATTCCAGAGCCGAGCCTCGAGCCCAGCCTAGAGCCGAGCCGAGTCCAGAGCCGAGCCCCGGACCGAGCCCCGAGCCCAGCCTAGAGCCGAGCCGAGCTCGGAGCCCAGCCTAGAGCCGAGCCCTGAGCCGAGCCTCGAGCCGAGCCCCGAGCCCAGCCGAGCACATATCCCAGTGCCGAGCCTCGAGACGAGCCCCGAGAAAATCCCCAAGCCCAGCCTAGAGCCGAGGCGAGCCGAGTCCAGAGCCGAAGCGAGATCAGAGCCCCGAGCCCAGCCTAGAGCCGAGCCGAGTCCAGAGCCGAGGTACGAGCGCAGCCTAGAGCCGAGTAGAGAGCCGAGCCACGAGCCGAGCCTCGAGCCGAGCCCCGAGCACAGCCGAGCACAGAGCCCAGATCCGAGCCTCGAGACGAGCCCCGAGACAATCCCCAAGCCCAGCCTAGAGCCGAGGCGAGCCGAGTCCAGAGCCGAACCCAGATCCGAGCCCCGAGCCCAGCCTAGAGCCGAGCCGAGGACAGAGCCCAGCCTAGAGCCGAGCCCAGAGTCGAGCCTCGACCCGAGCCCCGAGCCCTGCCGAGCCCCGAGCCCCGAGCCGAGCCTCGAGATGAGCCCCGAGACAATCCCCAAGCCCAGCCTAGAGCCGAGCCCAGAGCCGAGTATCGAGCCGAGAATCGAGTCGAGCCCCGAGCCCAGATCCGAGCCTCGAGACGAGCCCCGAGACAATCCCCAAGCCCAGCCTAGAGCCGAGGCGAGCCGAGTCCAGAGCCGAACCGAGATCCGAGCCCCGAGCCCAGCCTAGAGCCGAGACGAGTCCAGAGCCGAGCCCAGAGTCGGGCGCGATCTGAGCCTCGAGCCGAGCCAAGATCAGAGCCGATCCCTGAGCCCAGCCCAAAGCCGAGAGCAGACAAGCCCAGAGCCGAGCCTCGAGCCCAGCCTAGAGCCGAGTCCAGAGCCGAGCCCAGAGCCGAGCCTCGAGCCGAGCCCCGAGACAATCCCCAAGCCCAGCCTAGAGCCGAGGCGAGCCGAGTCCAGAGCCGAAGCGAGATCAGAGCCCCGAGCTCAGCCTAGAGCCGAGCCGAGTCCAGAGCCGAGGTACGAGCGCAGCCTAGAGCCGAGTAGAGAGCCGAGCCCAGAGCCGAGCCTCGAGCCGAGCCCCGAGCACAGCCGAGCACAGAGCCCAGATCCGAGCCTCGGGACGAGCCCCGAGACAATCCCCAAACCCAGCCTAGAGCCGAGGCGAGCCGAGTCCAGAGCCGAACCTAGATCCGAGCCCCGAGCCCAGCCTAGAGCCGAGCCGAGCCCAGAGCCCATCCTAGAGGTGAGCCCAGAGTCGAGTATCGAGCCGAGCCTCGAGCCGAGCCCCGAGCCCAGCCGAGCACAGAGCCCAGAGCCGAGCCTCGAGACGAGCCCCGAGACAATCCCCAAGCCCAGACTAGAGCCGAGGCGAGCCGAGTCCAGAGCCGAACCCAGATCCGAGCCCCGAGCCCATCCTAGAGCCGAGGCGAGCCGAGTCCAGAGCCGAACCCAGACCCGAGCCCCGAGCCCAGCCTAGATCCGAGCCGAGGCCAGAGCCCAGCCTAGAGCCGAGCCCAGAGCCGAGCCTCGACCCGAGCCCCGAGCCCAGCCGAGCCCCGAGCCCAGAGCAGAGCCTCGAGATAAGCCCCGAGACAAGCCCCAAGCCCAGCCTAGAGCCGAGCCGAGCCCAGAGCCCAGCCTAGAGCCGAGCCGAGTCCAGAGCCGAGGTACGAGCGCAGCCTAGAGCCGAGCCGAGCCCGGAGCCCATCCTAGAGCCGAGCCCTGAGCCGAGCCCCGAGCCGAGCCCCGAGCCCAGCCGAGCACAGAGCCCAGAGCCGAGCCTCGAGACGAGCCCCGAGACAATCCCCAAGCCCAGCCTAGAGACGAGGCGAGCCGAGTCCAGAGCCGAACCCAGATCCGAGCCCCGAGCACAGCCTGGAGCCGAGCCGAGTCCAGAGCCGAGCCCAGAGTCGGGCGCGAGCAGAGCCTCGAGCCTAGCCAAGAGCAGAGCCGATCATTTGGCCCAGCCCAAAGCCGAGAGCAGACAATTCCAGAGCCGAGCCTCGAGCCCAGCCTAGAGCCGAGCCGAGTCCAGAGCCGAACCCAGATCCGAGCCCCGAGCCCAGCCTAGAGCCGAGCCGAGCCCGGAGACCAGCCTAGAGCAGAGCCCTGAGCCGAGCCTCGAGCCGAGCCCCGAGCCCAGCCGCGCCCAGAGCCCAGAGCCGAGCCTCGAGACGAGCCCCGAGACAATCCCGAAGCCCAGCCTAGAGCCGAGGCGAGCCGAGTCCAGAGCCGAACCCAGAGCCGAGCCTCGAGCCCAGCCTAGAGCCGAGCCGAGTCCAGAGCCGAGGTACGAGCGCAGCCAAGAGCCGAGTAGAGAGCCGAGCCCAGAGCCGAGCCTCGAGCCGAGCCCAGAGCACAGCCGAACACAGAGCCCAGATCCGAGCCTCGAGACGATCCCCGAGAGAATCACCAAGCCCAGACTAGAGCCGAGGCGAGCCGAGTGCAGAGCCTAACCCAGATCCGAGCCCCGAGCGCAGCCTAGAGCCGAGCCGAGTCCAGACCATAGCCTAGAGCCGAGCCCAGCGCCAAGCATCGAGCCGAGCCCCGAGCCCAGCCGAGCACAGAGCCCAGAGCCGAGCCTCGAGACGAGCCCCGAGACAATCCCCAAGCCCAGCCTAGAGCCGAGGCGAGCCGAGTCCAGAGCCGAAGCGAGATCAGAGCCCCGAGCCCAGCCTAGAGCCGAGCCGAGTCCAGAGCCGAGGTACGAGCGCAGCCTAGAGCCGAGTAGAGAGCCGAGCCCAGAGCCGAGCCTCGAGCCGAGCCCCCAGCCCAGCCGAGCACAGAGCCCAGAGCCGAGCCTCGAGACGAGCCCCGAGACAATCCCCAAGCCCAGCTTAGAGCCGAGTCGAGCCGAGTCCAGAGCCGAACCCAGATCCGAGGCCCGAGCCCAGCCTAGAGCCGAGCCGAGCCCGGAGCCCAGCCTAGAGCCGAGCCCTGAGCCGAGCCCCGAGCCGAGCCCCGAGCCCAGCCGAGCACAGAGCCCAGAGCCGAGCCTCGAGACGAGCCCCGAGACAATCCCCAAGCCCAGCCTAGAGCCGAGGCGAGCCGAGTCCAGAGCCGAACCCAGATCCGAGCCCCGAGCACAGCCTAGAGCCGAGCCGAGTCCAGAGCCGAGCCCAGAGTCGGGCGCGAGCTGAGCCTCGAGCCCAGCCAAGAGCAGAGCCGATCATTTGGGCCAGCCCAAAGCCGAGAGCAGACAATTCCAGAACCGAGCCCCGAGCCCAGCCTAGAGCCTAGACGAGCCCCGAGTCCAGCGTAGAGCCGAGCCCTGAGCCGAGCCTCGAGCCGAGCCCCGAGCCCAGCCGAGAGCCGAGCCGAGTCCAGATCCGAGCCCAGAACCGAGCCCCGAGCCCAGCCTAGAGCGGAGCCGAGCCCGGAACCCAGCGTAGAGCGTAGAGCCGAGCCCTGAGCCGAGCCTCGAGCCGAGCCCCGAGCCCAGCCGAGCACATATCCCAGTGCCGAGCCTCGAGACGAGCCCCGAGAAAATCCCCAAGCCCAGCCTAGAGCCGAGGTGAGCCGAGTCTAGAGCCGAACCCAGATCCGAGCACCGAGCGCAGCCTAGAGCCGAGCCGAGCCCAGAGCCGAGCCTCGAGCCGAGCCCCGAGCCCAGCCGAGCACAGAGACCAGAGCCGAGCCTCGAGACGAGCCCCGAGACAATCCCCAAGCCCAGCCTAGAGCCGAGGCGAGCCGAGTCCAGAGCCGAACCCAGATCCGAGCCCCGAGCCCAGCCTAGAGCCGAGCCGAGCCCAGAGCCCAGCCTAGAAGCGAGCCCAGAGTCGAGTATCGAGCCGAGCCTCGAGCCGAGCCCCGAGCCCAGCCGAGCACAGAGCCCAGAGCCGAGCCTCGAGACGAGCCCCGAGACAATCCCCAAGCCCAGCCTAGAGCCGAGGCGAGCCGAGTCCAGAGCCGAACCCAGATCCGAGCCCCGAGCCCATCCTACAGCCGAGGCGAGTCGAGTCCAGAGCCGAACCCAGATCCGAGCCCCGAGCACAGCCTGGAGCCGAGCCGAGTCCAGAGCCGAGCCCAGAGTCGGGCGCGAGCAGAGCCTCGAGCCTAGCCAAGAGCAGAGCCGATCATTTGGCCCAGCCCAAAGCCGAGAGCAGACAATTCCAGAGCCGAGCCTCGAGCCCAGCCTAGAGCCGAGCCGAGTCCAGAGCCGAACCCAGATCCGAGCCCCGAGCCCAGCCTAGAGCCGAGCCGAGCCCGGAGACCAGCCTAGAGCAGAGCCCTGAGCCAAGCCTCGAGCCGAGCCCCGAGCCCAGCCGCGCCCAGAGCCCAGAGCCGAGCCTCGAGACGAGCCCCGAGACAATCCCGAAGCCCAGCCTAGAGCCGAGGCGAGCCGAGTCCAGAGCCGAACCCAGAGCCGAGCCTCGAGCCCAGCCTAGAGCCGAGCCGAGTCCAGAGCCGAGGTACGAGCGCAGCCTAGAGCCGAGTAGAGAGCCGAGCCCAGAGCCGAGCCTCGAGCCGAGCCCAGAGCACAGCCGAACACAGAGCCCAGATCCGAGCCTCGAGACGATCCCCGAGAGAATCACCAAGCCCAGACTAGAGCCGAGGCGAGCCGAGTGCAGAGCCTAACCCAGATCCGAGCCCCGAGCGCAGCCTAGAGCCGAGCCGAGTCCAGACCATAGCCTAGAGCCGAGCCCAGCGCCAAGCATCGAGCCGAGCCCCGAGCCCAGCCGAGCACAGAGCCCAGAGCCGAGCCTCGAGACGAGCCCCGAGACAATCCGCAAGCCCAGCCTAGAGCCGAGGCGAGCCGAGTCCAGAGCCGAAGCGATATCAGAGCCCCGAGCCCAGCCTAGAGCCGAGCCTAGTCCAGAGCCGAGGTACGAGCGCAGCCTAGAGCCGAGTAGAGAGCCGAGCCCAGAGCCGAGCCTCGAGCCGAGCCCCGAGCCCAGCCGAGCACAGAGCCCAGAGCCGAGCCTCGAGACGAGCCCCGAGACAATCCCCAAGCCCAGCTTAGAGCCGAGGCGAGCCGAGTCCAGAGCCGAACCCAGATCCGAGGCCCGAGCCCAGCCTAGAGCCGAGCCGAGCCCGGAGCCCAGCCTAGAGCCGAGCCCTGAGCCGAGCCCCGAGCCGAGCCCCGAGCCCAGCCGAGCACAGAGCCCAGAGCCGAGCCTCGAGACGAGCCCCGAGACAATCCCCAAGCCCAGCCTAGAGCCGAGGCGAGCCGAGTCCAGAGCCGAACCCAGATCCGAGCCCCGAGCACAGCCTAGAGCCGAGCCGAGTCCAGAGCCGAGCCCAGAGTCGGGCGCGAGCTGAGCCTCGAGCCTAGCCAAGAGCAGAGCCGATCATTTGGGCCAGCCCAAAGCCGAGAGCAGACAATTCCAGAACCGAGCCCCGAGCCCAGCCTAGAGCCTAGACGAGCCCCGAGTCCAGCGTAGAGCCGAGCCCTGAGCCGAGTCTCGACCCGAGCCCCGAGCCCAGCCGAGCCCCGAGCCCAGAGCCGAGCCTCGAGACGAGCCCCGAGACAATCCCCAAGCCCAGCTTAGAGCCGAGTCGAGCCGAGTCCAGAGCCGAACCCACATCCGAGAACCCCGAGCCCAGCCTAGATCCGAGCCGAGCCCGGAGCCCAGCCTAGATCCGAGCCCTGAGCCGAGCCCCGAGCCGAGCCCCGAGCACAGCCGAGCACAGAGCCCAGAGCCGAGCCTCGAGACGAGCCCCGAGACAATACCCAAGCCCAGCTTAGAGCCGAGTCGAGCCGAGTCCAGAGCCGAACCCAGATCCGAGCCCCCAGCCCAGCCTAGAGCCGAGCCGAGACCGGAGCCCAGCATAGAGCCGAGCCCTGAGCGGGGCCCCGAGCCGAGCCCCGAGCCCAGCCGAGAACAGAACCCAGAGCCCAGCCTCGAGCCGAGCCCCGAGACAATCCCCAAGCCCAGCCTAGAGCCGAGGCGAGGCCAGAGCCCAGCCTAGAGCCGAGCCCAGAGCCGAGCCTCGACCCGAGCCCCGAGCCCAGCCGAGCCCCGAGCCCAGAGCCGAGCCTCGAGATGAGCCCCGAGACAAGCCCCAAGCCCAGCCTAGAGCCGAGCCGAGCCCAGAGCCCAGCCTAGATGTGAGCCCAGAGCCGAGTATCGAGCCGAGAATCGAGTCGAGCCCCGAGCCCAGATCCGAGCCTCGAGACGAGCCCCGAGACAATCCCCAAGCCCAGCCTAGAGCCGAGGCGAGCCGAGTCCAGAGCCGAACCGAGATCCGAGCCCCGAGCACAGCCTAGAGCCGAGCCGAGTCCAGAGCCGAGGTACGAGCGCAGCCTAGAGCCGAGTAGAGAGCCGAGCACAGAGTCGAGCCTCGAGCCGAGCCCCGAGCACAGCCGAGCACAGAGCCCAGAGCCGAGCCTCGAGACGAGCCCCGAGACAATCCCCAAGCCCAGCCTAGAGCCGAGGCGAGCCGAGTCTAGAGCCGAACCCAGATCCGAGCACCGAGCGCAGCCTAGAGCCGAGCCGATCCCAGAGCATAGCCTAGAGCCGAGCACAGAGTCGAGGCTCGAGCCGAGCCCCGAGCACAGCCGAGCACAGAGCCCAGAGCCGAGCCTCGACGACGAGCCCCGAGACAATCCCCAAGCCCAGCCTAGAGCCGAGGCGAGCCGAGTCCAGAGCCGAAGCGAGATCAGAGCCCCGAGCCCAGCCTAGAGCCGAGCCGAGTCCAGAGACGAGGTACGAGCGCAGCCTAGAGCCGAGTAGAGAGCCGAGCCCAGAGCCGAGCCTCGAGCTTAGCCCCGAGCACAGCCGAGCACAGAGCCCAGATCCGAGCCTCGGGAAGAGCCCCGAGACAATCCCCAAACCCAGCCTAGAGCCGAGGCGAGCCGAGTCCAGAGCCGAACCTAGATCCGAGCCCCGAGCCCAGCCTAGAGCCGAGCCGAGCCCAGAGCCCAGCCTAGAGGTGAGCCCAGAGTCGAGTATCGAGCCTAGCCTCGAGCCGAGCCCCGAGCCCAGCCGAGCACAGAGCCCAGAGCCGAGCCTCGAGACGAGCCCCGAGACAATCCCCAAGCCCAGACTAGAGCCGAGGCGAGCCGAGTCCAGAGCCGAACCCAGATCCGAGCCCCGAGCCCATCCTAGAGCCGAGGCGAGCCGAGTCCAGAGCCGAATCCAGATCCGAGCCCCGAGCCCAACCTAGAGCCGAGCCGAGGCCAGAGCCCAGCCTAGAGCCGAGCCCAGAGCCGAGCCTCGAGACGAGCCCCGAGCCCAGCCGAGCCCCGAGCCCACAGCCGAGCCTCGAGACGAGCCCCGAGACAATACCCAAGCCCAGCTTAGAGCCGAGTCGAGCCGAGTCCAGAGCCGAACCCAGATCCGAGCCCCGAGCCCAGCCTAGAGCCGAGCCGAGCCCGGAGCCCAGCATAGAGCCGAGCCCTGAGCGGGGCCCCGAGCCGAGCCCCGAGCCCAGCCGAGCACAGAACCCAGAGCCCAGCCTCGAGCCGAGCCCCGAGACAATCCCCAAGCCCAGCCTAGAGCCGAGGCGAGGCCAGAGCCCAGCCTAGAGCCGAGCCCAGAGCCGAGCCTCGACCCGAGCCCCGAGCCCAGCCGAGCCCCGAGCCCAGAGCCGAGCCTCGAGATTAGCCCCGAGACAAGCCCCAAGACCAGCCTAGAGCCGAGCCGAGCCCAGAGCCCAGCCTAGAGGCGAGCCCAGAGCCGAGTATCGAGCCGAGAATCGAGTCGAGCCCCGAGCCCAGATCCGAGCCTCGAGACGAGCGCCGAGACAATCCCCAAGCCCAGCCTAGAGCCGAGGCGAGCCGAGTCCAGAGCCGAACCGAGATCCGAGCCCCGAGCCCAGCCTAGAGCCGAGACGAGTCCAGAGCCGAGCCAAGAGTCGGGCGCGATCTGAGCCTCGAGCGGAGCCAAGAGCAGAGCCGATCCCTGAGCCCAGCCCAAAGCCGAGAGCAGACAAGCCCAGAGCCGAGCCTCGAGCCCAGCCTAGAGCCGAGTCCAGAGCCGAGCCCAGAGCCGAGCCTCGAGCCGAGCCCCGAGCCCAGCCGAGCACAGAGCCCAGAGCCGAGTCTCAAGAAGAGCCCCGAGACAATCCCCAAGCCCAGCCTAGAGCCGAGGCGAGCCGAGTCCAGAGCCGAACCCAGATCCGAGCCCCGAGCCCAGCCTAGAGCCGAGACGAGTCCAGAGCCGAGCCTAGAGTCGGGCGCGATCTGAGCCTCGAGCCGAGCAAAGAGCAGAGCCGATCCCTGAGCCCAGCCAAAAGCCGAGAGCAGACAAGCCCAGAGCCGAGCCTCGAGCCCAGCCTAGAGCCGAGTCCAGAGACGAGCCCAGAGCCGAGCCTCGAGCCGAGCCCCGAACCCAGCCGAGCACAGAGCCCAGAGCCGAGCCTCGACGACGAGCCCCGAGACAATCCCCAATCCCAGCCTAGAGCCGAGGCGAGCCGAGTCCAGAGCCGAACCCAGATCCGAGCCCCGAGCACAGCCTGGAGCCGAGCCGAGTCCAGAGCCGAGCCCAGAGTCGGGCGCGAGCAGAGCCTCGAGCCTAGCCAAGAGCAGAGCCGATCATTTGGCCCAGCCCAAAGCCGAGAGCAGACAATTCCAGAGCCGAGCCTCGAGCCCAGCCTAGAGCCGAGCCGAGTCCAGAGCCGAACCCAGATCCGAGCCCCGAGCCCAGCCTAGAGCCGAGCCGAGCCCGGAGACCAGCCTAGAGCAGAGCCCTGAGCCGAGCCTCGAGCCGAGCCCCGATCCCAGCCGCGCCCAGAGCCCAGAGCCGAGCCTCGAGACGAGCCCCGAGACAATCCCGAAGCCCAGCCTAGAGCCGAGGCGAGCCGAGTCCAGAGCCGAACCCAGAGCCGAGCCTCGAGCCCAGCCTAGAGCCGAGCCGAGTCCAGAGCCGAGGTACGAGCGCAGCCTAGAGCCGAGTAGAGAGCCGAGCCCAGAGCCGAGCCTCGAGCCGAGCCCAGAGCACAGCCGAACACAGAGCCCAGATCCGAGCCTCGAGACGATCCCCGAGAGAATCACCAAGCCCAGACTAGAGCCGAGGCGAGCCGAGTGCAGAGCCTAACCCAGATCCGAGCCCCGAGCGCAGCCTAGAGCCGAGCCGAGTCCAGACCATAGCCTAGAGCCGAGCCCAGCGCCAAGCATCGAGCCGAGCCCCGAGCCCAGCCGAGCACATATCCCAGTGCCGAGCCTCGAGACGAGCCCCGAGACAATCCCCAAGCCCAGCCTAGAGCCGAGGCGAGCCGAGTCCAGAGCCGAAGCGATATCAGAGCCCCGAGCCCAGCCTAGAGCTGAGCCTAGTCCAGAGCCGAGGTACGAGCGCAGCCTAGAGCCGAGTAGAGAGCCGAGCCCAGAGCCGAGCCTCGAGCCGAGCCCCGAGCCCAGCCGAGCACAGAGCCCAGAGCCGAGCCTCGAGACGAGCCCCGAGACAATCCCCAAGCCCAGCTTAGAGCCGAGTCGAGCCGAGTCTAGAGCCGAACCCAGATCCGAGGCCCGAGCCCAGCCTAGAGCCGAGCCGAGCCCGGAGCCCAGCCTAGAGCCGAGCCCTGAGCCGAGCCCCGAGCCGAGCCCCGAGCCCAGCCGAGCACAGAGCCCAGAGCCGAGCCTCGAGACGAGCCCCGAGGCAATCCCCAAGCCCAGCCTAGAGCCGAGGCGAGCCGAGTCCAGAGCCGAACCCAGATCCGAGCCCCGAGCACAGCCTAGAGCCGAGCCGAGTCCAGAGCCGAGCCCAGAGTCGGGCGCGAGCTGAGCCTCGAGCCTAGCCAAGAGCAGAGCCGATCATTTGGGCCAGCCCAAAGCCGAGATCAGACAATTCCAGAACCGAGCCCCGAGCCCAGCCTAGAGCCTAGACGAGCCCCGAGTCCAGCGTAGAGCCGAGCCCTGAGCCGAGCCTCGAGCCGAGCCCCGAGCCCAGCCGAGAGCCGAGCCGAGTCCAGATCCGAGCCCAGAACCGAGCCCCGAGCCCAGCCTAGAGCGGAGCCGAGCCCGGAGCCCAGGGTAGAGCGTAGAGCCGAGCCCTGAGCCGAGCCTCGAGCCGAGCCCCGAGCCCAGCCGAGCACATATCCCAGTGCCGAGCCTCGAGACGAGCCCCGAGAAAATCCCCAAGCCCAGCCTAGAGCCGAGGCGAGCCGAGTCTAGAGCCGAACCCAGATCCGAGCACCGAGCGCAGCCTAGAGCCGAGCCGAGCCCAGAGCCCAGCCTCGAGCCGAGCCCCGAGCCCAGCCGAGCACAGAGACCAGAGCCGAGCCTCGAGACGAGCCCCGAGACAATCCCCAAGCCCAGCCTAGAGCCGAGGCGAGCCGAGTCCAGAGCCGAACCCAGATCCGAGCCCCGAGCCCAGCCTAGAGCCGAGCCGAGCCCAGAGCCCAGCCTAGAAGCGAGCCCAGAGTCGAGTATCGAGCCGAGCCTCGAGCCGAGCCCCGAGCCCAGCCGAGCACAGAGCCCAGAGCCGAGCCTCGAGACGAGCCCCGAGACAATCCCCAAGCCCAGCTTAGAGCCGAGGCGAGCCGAGTCCAGAGCCGAACCCAGATCCGAGGCCCGAGCCCAGCCTAGAGCCGAGCCGAGCCCGGAGCCCAGCCTAGAGCCGAGCCCAGAGCCGAGCCTCGAGCCGAGCCCCGAGCCCAGCCGAGCACAGAGCCCAGAGCCGAGCCTCGAGACGAGCCCCGAGACAATCCCCAAGCCCAGCTTAGAGCCGAGTCGAGCCGAGTCCAGAGCCGAACCCAGATCCGAGGCCCGAGCCCAGCCTAGAGCCGAGCCGAGCCCGGAGCCCAGCCTAGAGCCGAGCCCTGAGCCGAGCCCCGAGCCGAGCCCCGAGCCCAGCCGAGCACAGAGCCCAGAGCCGAGCCTCGAGACGAGCCCCGAGACAATCCCCAAGCCCAGCCTAGAGCCGAGGCGAGCCGAGTCCAGAGCCGAACCCAGATCCGAGCCCCGAGCACAGCCTAGAGCCGAGCCGAGTCCAGAGCCGAGCCCAGAGTCGGGCGCGAGCTGAGCCTCGAGCCTAGCCAAGAGCAGAGCCGATCATTTGGGCCAGCCCAAAGCCGAGATCAGACAATTCCAGAACCGAGCCCCGAGCCCAGCCTAGAGCCTAGACGAGCCCCGAGTCCAGCGTAGAGCCGAGCCCTGAGCCGAGCCTCGAGCCGAGCCCCGAGCCCAGCCGAGAGCCGAGCCGAGTCCAGATCCGAGCCCAGAACCGAGCCCCGAGCCCAGCCTAGAGCGGAGCCGAGCCCGGAGCCCAGGGTAGAGCGTAGAGCCGAGCCCTGAGCCGAGCCTCGAGCCGAGCCCCGAGCCCAGCCGAGCACATATCCCAGTGCCGAGCCTCGAGACGAGCCCCGAGAAAATCCCCAAGCCCAGCCTAGAGCCGAGGCGAGCCGAGTCTAGAGCCGAACCCAGATCCGAGCACCGAGCGCAGCCTAGAGCCGAGCCGAGACCAGAGCCGAGCCTCGAGCCGAGCCCCGAGCCCAGCCGAGCACAGAGACCAGAGCCGAGCCTCGAGACGAGCCCCGAGACAATCCCCAAGCCCAGCCTAGAGCCGAGGCGAGCCGAGTCCAGAGCCGAACCCAGATCCGAGCCCCGAGCCCAGCCTAGAGCCGAGCCGAGCCCAGAGTCCAGCCTAGAAGCGAGCCCAGAGTCGAGTATCGAGCCGAGCCTCGAGCCGAGCCCCGAGCCCAGCCGAGCACAGAGCCCAGAGCCGAGCCTCGAGACGAGCCCCGAGACAATCCCCAAGCCCAGCCTAGAGCCGAGGCGAGCCGAGTCCAGAGCCGAACCCAGATCCGAGCCCCGAGCACAGCCTAGAGCCGAGCCGAGTCGAGTCCAGAGCCGAATCCAGATCCGAGCCCCGAGCCCAGCCTAGAGCCGAGCCGAGGCCAGAGCCCAGCCTAGAGCCGAGCCCAGAGCCGAGCCTCGACCCGAGCCCCGAGCCCAGCCGAGCCCCGAGCCCAGAGCCGAGCCTCGAGACGAGCCCCGAGACAATACCCAAGCCCAGCTTAGAGCCGAGTCGAGCCGAGTCCAGAGCCGAACCCACATCCGAGAACCCCGAGCCCAGCCTAGATCCGAGCCGAGCCCGGAGCCCAGCCTAGATCCGAGCCCTGAGCCGAGCCCCGAGCCGAGCCCCGAGCACAGCCGAGCACAGAGCCCAGAGCCAAGCCTCGAGACGAGCCCCGAGACAATCCCCAAGCCCAGCTTAGAGCCGAGTCGAGCCGAGTCCAGAGCCGAACCCACATCCGAGCCCCGAGCCCAGCCTAGAGCCGAGCCGAGCCCGGAGCCCAGCATAGAGCCGAGCCCTGAGCGGGGCCCCGAGCCGAGCCCCGAGCCCAGCCGAGCACAGAACCCAGAGCCCAGCCTCGAGCCGAGCCCCGAGACAATCCCCATGCCCAGCCTAGAGCCGAGGCGAGGCCAGAGCCCAGCCTAGAGCCGAGCCCAGAGCCGAGCCTCGACCCGAGCCCCGAGCCCAGCCGAGCCCCGAGCCCAGAGCCGAGCCTCGAGATGAGCCCCGAGACAAGCCCCAAGCCCAGCCTAGAGCCGAGCCGAGCCCAGAGCATAGCCTAGAGCCGAGGCCAGCGCCGGGCATCGAGCCGAGCCCCGAGCCCAGCCGAGCACAGAGCACAGAGCCGAGCCTCGACGACGAGCCCCGAGACTATCCCCAAGCCCAGCCTAGAGCCGAGGCGAGCCGAGTCCAGAGCCGAAGCGAGATCAGAGCCCCGAGCCCAGCCTAGAGCCGAGCCGAGTCCAGAGACGAGGTACGAGCGCAGCCTAGAGCCGAGTAGAGAGCCGAGCCCAGAGCCGAGCCTCGAGCTTAGCCCCGAGCACAGCCGAGCACAGAGCCCGGAGCCGAGCCTCGAGACGAGCCCCGAGACAATCCCCAAGCCCAGACTAGAGCCGAGGCGAGCCGAGTCCATAGCCGAACCCAGATCCGAGCCCCGAGCCCATCCTAGAGCCGAGGCGAGCCGAGTCCAGAGCCGAATCCAGATCCGAGCCCCGAGCCCAACCTAGAGCCGAGCCGAGGCCAGAGCCCAGCCTAAAGCCGAGCCCAGAGCCGAGCCTCGACCCGAGCCCCGAGCCCAGCCGAGCACCCAGCCCAGAGCCGAGCCTTGAGATGAGCCCCGAGACAATCCCCAAGCCCAGCCTAGAGCCGAGGCGAGCCGAGTCCAGAGCCGAACCAAGATCCGAGCCCCGAGCCCAGCCTAGAGCGGAGCCGAGCCCGGAGCCCAGCCTAGAGCCGAGACCTGAGCCGAGCCTCGAGCCGAGCCCCGAGCCCAGCCGAGCCCCGAGCCCAGAGCCGAGCCTCGAGCCGAGCCCCGAGCCCAGCCGAGCCCCGAGCCCAGAGCCGAGCCTCGAGACGAGCCCCGAGACAATACCCAAGCCCAGCTTAGAGCCGAGTCGAGCCGAGTCCAGAGCCGAACCCAGATCCGAGCCCCGAGCCCAGCCTAGAGCCGAGCCGAGCCCGGAGCCCAGCCTAGATCCGAGCCCTGAGCCGAGCCCAGATCCGAGCCCCGAGCCCAGCCGAGCACAGAGCCCAGAGCCGAGCCTCGAGACGAGCCCCGAGACAATCCCCAAGCCCAGCCTAGAGCCGAGTCGAGCCGAGTCCAGAGCCGAACCCAGATCCGAGCCCCGAGCCCAGCCTAGAGCCGAGCCGAGCCCGGAGCCCAGCATAGAGCCGAGCCCTGAGCGGGGCCCCGAGCCGAGCCCCGAGCCCAGCCGAGCACAGAACCCAGAGCCCAGCCTCGAGCCGAGCCCCGAGACAATCACCAAGCCCAGCCTAGAGCCGAGGCGAGGCCAGAGCCCAGCCTAGAGCCGAGCCCAGAGCCGAGCCTCGACCCGAGCCCCGAGCCCAGCCGAGCCCCGAGCCCAGAGCCGAGCCTCGAGATTAGCCCCGAGACAAGCCCCAAGACCAGCCTAGAGCCGAGCCGAGCCCAGAGCCCAGCCTAGAGGCGAGCCCAGAGCCGAGTATCGAGCCGAGAATCGAGTCGAGCCCCGAGCCCAGATCCGAGCCTCGAGACGAGCGCCGAGACAATCCCCAAGCCCAGCCTAGAGCCGAGGCGAGCCGAGTCCAGAGCCGAACCGAGATCCGAGCCCCGAGCCCAGCCTAGAGCCGAGACGAGTCCAGAGCCGAGCCAAGAGTCGGGCGCGATCTGAGCCTCGAGCGGAGCCAAGAGCAGAGCCGATCCCTGAGCCCAGCCCAAAGCCGAGAGCAGACAAGCCCAGAGCCGAGCCTCGAGCCCAGCCTAGAGCCGAGTCCAGAGCCGAGCCCAGAGCCGAGCCTCGAGCCGAGCCCCGAGCCCAGCCGAGCACAGAGCCCAGAGCCGAGTCTCAAGAAGAGCCCCGAGACAATCCCCAAGCCCAGCCTAGAGCCGAGGCGAGCCGAGTCCAGAGCCGAACCCAGATCCGAGCCCCGAGCCCAGCCTAGAGCCGAGACGAGTCCAGAGCCGAGCCTAGAGTCGGGCGCGATCTGAGCCTCGAGCCGAGCAAAGAGCAGAAACGATCCCTGAGCCCAGCCAAAAGCCGAGAGCAGACAAGCCCAGAGCCGAGCCTCGAGCCCAGCCTAGAGCCGAGTCCAGAGACGAGCCCAGAGCCGAGCCTCGAGCCGAGCCCCGAACCCAGCCGAGCACAGAGCCCAGAGCCGAGCCTCGACGACGAGCCCCGAGACAATCCCCAATCCCAGCCTAGAGCCGAGGCGAGCCGAGTCCAGAGCCGAAGCGAGATCAGAGCCCCGAGACCAGCCTAGAGCCGAGCCGAGTCCAGAGACGAAGTACGAGCGCAGCCTAGAGCCGAGTAGAGAGCCTAGCCCAGAGACGAGCCTCGAGCCGAGCCCCGAGCCCAGCCGATCCCCGAACCCAGAGCCGAGCGCCGAGACGAGCCCCGAGACAATCCCCAAGCCCAGCTTAGAGCCGAGGCGAGCCGAGTCCAGAGGCGAACCCAGATTCGAGCTCCGAGCCCAGCCTAGAGCCGAGCCGAGCCCGGAGCCCAGCCTAGAGCCGAGCCCTGAGCCGAGCCTCGAGCCGAGCCCCGAGCCCAGCCGAGCACAGAGCCCAGAGCCGAGCCTCGAGACGAGCCCCGAGACAATCCCCAAGCCCAGCCTAGAGCCGAGGCGAGCCGAGTCCAGAGCCGAACCCAGATCCGAGCCCCGAGCACAGCCTAGAGCCGAGCCGAGTCCAGAGCCGAGCCCAGAGTCGGGCGCGAGCTGAGCCTCGAGCCTAGCCAAGAGCAGAGCCGATCATTTTGGCCAGCCCAAAGCCGAGAGCAGACAATTCCAGAGCCGAGCCTCGATCCCAGCCTAGAGCCGAGTCCAGAGCGGAGCCCAGAGCCGAGCCTCGAGACGAGCCCCGAGACAATCCCCAAGCCCAGCCTAGAGCCGAGGCGAGCCGAGTCTAGAGCCGCACCCAGATCCGAGCACTGAGCGCAGCCTAGAGCCGAGCCGATCCCAGAGCATAGCCTAGAGCCGAGGCCAGCGCCGGGCATCGAGCCGAGCCCCGAGCCCAACCGAGCACAGAGCCCAGAGCCGAGCCTCGACGACGAGCCCCGAGACAATCCCCAAGCCCAGCCTAGAGCCGAGGCGAGCCGAGTCCAGAGCCGAAGCGAGATCAGAGCCCCGAGCCCAGCCTAGAGCCGAGCCGAGTCCAGAGCCGAGGTACGAGCGCAGCCTAGAGCCGAGTAGAGAGCCGAGCCCAGAGCCGAGCCTCGAGCCGAGCCCCGAGCACAGCCGAGCACAGAGCCCAGATCCGAGCCTCGGGACGAGCCCCGAGACAATCCCCAAACCCAGCCTAGAGCCGAGGCGAGCCGAGTCCAGAGCCGAACCTAGATCCGAGCCCCGAGCCCAGCCTAGAGCCGAGCCGAGCCCAGAGCCCAGCCTAGAGGTGAGCCCAGAGTCGAGTATCAAGCCGAGCCTCGAGCCGAGCCCCGAGCCCAGCCGAGCACAGAGCCCAGAGCCGAGCCTCGAGACGAGCCCCGAGACAATCCCCAAGCCCAGACTAGAGCCGAGGCGAGCCGAGTCCATAGCCGAACCCAGATCCGAGCCCCGAGCCCATCCTAGAGCCCAGGCGAGCCGAGTCCAGAGCCGAATCCAGATCCGAGCCCCGAGCCCAACCTAGAGCCGAGCCGAGGCCAGAGCCCAGCCTAGAGCCGAGCCCAGAGCCGAGCCTCGACCCGAGCCCCGAGCCCAGCCGAGCACCCAGCCCAGAGCCGAGCCTTGAGATGAGCCCCGAGACAATCCCCAAGCCCAGCCTAGAGCCGAGGCGAGCCGAGTCCAGAGCCGAACCAAGATCCGAGCCCCGAGCCCAGCCTAGAGCGGAGCCGAGCCCGGAGCCCAGCCTAGAGCCGAGCCCTGAGCCGAGCCTCGAGCCGAGCCCCGAGCCCAGCCGAGCCCCGAGCCCAGAGCCGAGCCTCGAGACGAGCCCCGAGCCCAGCCGAGCCCCGAGCCCAGAGCCGAGCCTCGAGACGAGCCCCGAGACAATACCCAAGCCCAGCTTAGAGCCGAGTCGAGCCGAGTCGAGAGCCGAACCCAGATCCGAGCCCCGAGCCCAGCCTAGAGCCGAGCCGAGCCCGGAGCCCAGCCTAGATCCGAGCCCTGAGCCGAGCCCAGATCCGAGCCCCGAGCCCAGCCGAGCACAGAGCCCAGAGCCGAGCCTCGAGACGAGCCCCGAGACAATCCCCAAGCCCAGCCTAGAGCCGAGTCGAGCCGAGTCCAGAGCCGAACCCAGATCCGAGCCCCGAGCCCAGCCTAGAGCCGAGCCGAGCCCGGAGCCCAGCATAGAGCCGAGCCCTGAGCGGGGCCCCGAGCCGAGCCCCGAGCCCAGCCGAGCACAGAACCCAGAGCCCAGCCTCGAGCCGAGCCCCGAGACAATCCCCAAGCCCAGCCTAGATCCGAGCCGAGCCCAGAGCCCAGCCTAGAGGCGTGCCCAGAGCCGAGTATCGAGCCGAGAATCGAGTCGAGCCCCGAGCCCAGATCCGAGCCTCGAGAAGAGCCCCGAGACAATCCCCAAGCCCAGCCTAGAGCCGAGGCGAGCCGAGTCCAGAGCCGAACCGAGATCCGAGCCCCGAGCCCAGCCTAGAGCCGAGACGAGTCCAGAGCCGAGCCAAGAGTCGGGCGCGATCTGAGCCTCGAGCGGAGCCAAGAGCAGAGCCGATCCCTGAGCCCAGCCCAAAGCCGAGAGCAGACAAGCCCAGAGCCGAGCCTCGAGCCCAGCCTAGAGCCGAGTCCAGAGCCGAGCCCAGAGCCGAGCCTCGAGCCGAGCCCCGAGCCCAGCCGAGCACAGAGCCCAGAGCCGAGTCTCAAGAAGAGCCCCGAGACAATCCCCAAGCCCAGCCTAGAGCCGAGGCGAGCCGAGTCCAGAGCCGAACCCAGATCCGAGCCCCGAGCCCAACCTAGAGCCGAGCCGAGGCCAGAGCCCAGCCTAGAGCCGAGCCCAGAGCCGAGCCTCGACCCGAGCCCCGAGCCCAGCCGAGCACCCAGCCCAGAGCCGAGCCTTGAGATGAGCCCCGAGACAATCCCCAAGCCCAGCCTAGAGCCGAGGCGAGCCGAGTCCAGAGCCGAACCAAGATCCGAGCCCCGAGCCCAGCCTAGAGCGGAGCCGAGCCCGGAGCCCAGCCTAGAGCCGAGCCCTGAGCCGAGCCTCGAGCCGAGCCCCGAGCCCAGCCGAGCCCCGAGCCCAGAGCCGAGCCTCGAGACGAGCCCCGAGCCCAGCCGAGCCCCGAGCCCAGAGCCGAGCCTCGAGACGAGCCCCGAGACAATACCCAAGCCCAGCTTAGAGCCGAGTCGAGCCGAGTCCAGAGCCGAACCCAGATCCGAGCCCCGAGCCCAGCCTAGAGCCGAGCCGAGCCCGGAGCCCAGCCTAGATCCGAGCCCTGAGCCGAGCCCAGATCCGAGCCCCGAGCCCAGCCGAGCACAGAGCCCAGAGCCGAGCCTCGAGACGAGCCCCGAGACAATCCCCAAGCCCAGCCTAGAGCCGAGTCGAGCCGAGTCCAGAGCCGAACCCAGATCCGAGCCCCGAGCCCAGCCTAGAGCCGAGCCGAGCCCGGAGCCCAGCATAGAGCCGAGCCCTGAGCGGGGCCCCGAGCCGAGCCCCGAGCCCAGCCGAGCACAGAACCCAGAGCCCAGCCTCGAGCCGAGCCCCGAGACAATCCCCAAGCCCAGCCTAGATCCGAGCCGAGCCCAGAGCCCAGCCTAGAGGCGAGCCCAGAGCCGAGTATCGAGCCGAGAATCGAGTCGAGCCCCGAGCCCAGATCCGAGCCTCGAGAAGAGCCCCGAGACAATCCCCAAGCCCAGCCTAGAGCCGAGGCGAGCCGAGTCCAGAGCCGAACCGAGATCCGAGCCCCGAGCCCAGCCTAGAGCCGAGACGAGTCCAGAGCCGAGCCAAGAGTCGGGCGCGATCTGAGCCTCGAGCGGAGCCAAGATCAGAGCCGATCCCTGAGCCCAGCCCAAAGCCGAGAGCAGACAAGCCCAGAGCCGAGCCTCGAGCCCAGCCTAGAGCCGAGTCCAGAGCCGAGCCCAGAGCCGAGCCTCGAGCCGAGCCCCGAGCCCAGCCGAGCACAGAGCCCAGAGCCGAGTCTCAAGAAGAGCCCCGAGACAATCCCCAAGCCCAGCCTAGAGCCGAGGCGAGCCGAGTCCAGAGCCGAACCCAGATCCGAGCCCCGAGCCCAGCCTAGAGCCGAGACGAGTCCAGAGCCGAGCCTAGAGTCGGGCGCGATCTGAGCCTCGAGCCGAGCAAAGAGCAGAAACGATCCCTGAGCCCAGCCAAAAGCCGAGAGCAGACAAGCCCAGAGCCGAGCCTCGAGCCCAGCCTAGAGCCGAGTCCAGAGACGAGCCCAGAGCCGAGCCTCGAGCCGAGCCCCGAACCCAGCCGAGCACAGAGCCCAGAGCCGAGCCTCGACGACGAGCCCCGAGACAATCCCCAATCCCAGCCTAGAGCCGAGGCGAGCCGAGTCCAGAGCCGAAGCGAGATCAGAGCCCCGAGACCAGCCTAGAGCCGAGCCGAGTCCAGAGACGAAGTACGAGCGCAGCCTAGAGCCGAGTAGAGAGCCGAGCCCAGAGACGAGCCTCGAGCCGAGCCCCGAGCCCAGCCGAGCCCCGAACCCAGAGCCGAGCGCCGAGACGAGCCCCGAGACAATCCCCAAGCCCAGCCTAGAGCCGAGGCGAGCCGAGTCTAGAGCCGCACCCAGATCCGAGCACCGAGCGCAGCCTAGAGCCGAGCCGATCCCAGAGCATAGCCTAGAGCCGAGGCCAGCGCCGGGCATCGAGCCGAGCCCCGAGCCCAGCCGAGCACAGAGCCCAGAGCCGAGCCTCGACGACGAGCCCCGAGACAATCCCCAAGCCCAGCCTAGAGCCGAGGCGAGCCGAGTCCAGAGCCGAAGCGAGATCAGAGCCCCGAGCCCAGCCTAGAGCCGAGCCGAGTCCAGAGCCGAGGTACGAGCGCAGCCTAGAGCCGAGTAGAGAGCCGAGCCCAGAGCCGAGCCTCGAGCCGAGCCCCGAGCACAGCCGAGCACAGAGCCCAGATCCGAGCCTCGGGACGAGCCCCGAGACAATCCCCAAACCCAGCCTAGAGCCGAGGCGAGCCGAGTCCAGAGCCGAACCTAGATCCGAGCCCCGAGCCCAGCCTAGAGCCGAGCCGAGGCCAGAGCCCAGCCTAGAGCCGAGCCCAGAGCCGAGCCTCGAGCCCATCATAGAGCCGAGGCGAGCCGAGTCCAGAGCCGAACCCAGACCCGAGCCCCGAGCCCAGCCTAGATCCGAGCCGAGGCCAGAGCCCAGCCTAGAGCCGAGCCCAGAGCCGAGCCTCGACCCGAGCCCCGAGCCCAGCCGAGCCCCGAGCCCAGAGCCGAGCCTCGAGATAAGCCCCGAGACAAGCCCCAAGCCCAGCCTAGAGCCGAGCCGAGCCCAGAGCCCAGCCTAGAGGCGAGCCCAGAGCCGAGTATCGAGCCGAGAATCGAGTCGAGCCCCGAGCCCAGATTCGAGCCTCGAGACGAGCCCCGAGACAATCCCCAAGCCTAGCCTAGAGCCGAGGCGAGCCGAGTCCAGAGCCGAACAGAGATCCGAGCCCCGAGCCCAGCCTAGAGCCGAGCCGAGTCCAGAGCCGAGCCCAGAGTCGGGCGCGATCTGAGCCTCGAGCCGTGCCAAGAGCAGAGCCGATCCCTGAGCCCAGCCCAAAGCCGAGAGCAGACAAGCCCAGAGCCGAGCCTCGAGCCCAGCCTAGAGCCGAGTCCAGAGCCGAGCCCAGAGCCGAGCCTCGAGACGAGCCCCGAGCCCGGCCGAGCACAGAGCTCAGAGCCGAGTCTCAAGACGAGCCCCGAGACAATCCCCAAGCCCAGCCTAGAGCCGAGGCGAGCCGAGTCCAGAGCCGAACCCAGATCCGAGCCCCGAGCCCAGCCTAGAGCCGAGCCGAGCCCGGAGCTCAGCCTAGAGCCGTGCCCTGAGCCGAGCCTCGAGCCGAGCCTCGAGCCCAGCCTAGAGCCGAGCCGAGTCCAGAGCCGAGGTACGAGCGCAGCCTAGAGCCGAGTAGAGAGCCGAGCCCAGAGCACAGCCGAACACAGAGCCCAGATCCGAGCCTCGAGACGAGCACCCGAGACAATCACCAAGCCCAGACTAGAGCCGACGCGAGCCGAGTACAGAGCCGAACCCAGATCCGAGCCCCGAGCCCAGCCTAGAGCCGAGCCGAGCCCGGAGCCCAGCCTAGAGCCGAGCCCTGAGCCGAGCCTCGAGCCGAGCCCCGAGCCCAGCCGAGCACATATCCCAGTGCCGAGCCTCGAGACGAGCCCCGAGAAAATCCCCAAGCCCAGCCTAGAGCCGAGGCGAGCCGAGTCCAGAGCCGAAGCGAGATCAGAGCCCCGAGCCCAGCCTAGAGCCGAGCCGAGTCCAGAGCCGAGGTACGAGCGCAGCCTAGAGCCGAGTAGAGAGCCGAGCCACGAGCCGAGCCTCGAGCCGAGCCCCGAGCACAGCCGAGCACAGAGCCCAGATCCGAGCCTCGAGACGAGCCCCGAGACAATCCCCAAGCCCAGCCTAGAGCCGAGGCGAGCCGAGTCCAGAGCCGAACCCAGATCCGAGCCCCGAGCCCAGCCTAGAGCCGAGCCGAGGACAGAGCCCAGCCTAGAGCCGAGCCCAGAGTC
Source organism: Athene noctua (assembly GCF_965140245.1). NCBI lineage: Eukaryota > Metazoa > Chordata > Aves > Strigiformes > Strigidae > Athene > Athene noctua. The sequence continues at coordinate 133,694 of NW_027437593.1, forward strand.
GAGCCTCGACCCGAGCCCCGAGCCCTGCCGAGCCCCGAGCCCCGAGCCGAGCCTCGAGATGAGCCCCGAGACAATCCCCAAGCCCAGCCTAGAGCCGAGCCCAGAGCCGAGTATCGAGCCGAGAATCGAGTCGAGCCCCGAGCCCAGATCCGAGCCTCGAGACGAGCCCCGAGACAATCCCCAAGCCCAGCCTAGAGCCGGGGCGAGCCGAGTCCAGAGCCGAACCGAGATCCGAGCCCCGAGCCCAGCCTAGAGCCGAGACGAGTCCAGAGCCGAGCCCAGAGTCGGGCGCGATCTGAGCCTCGAGCCGAGCCAAGAGCAGAGCCGATCCCTGAGCCCAGCCCAAAGCCGAGAGCAGACAAGCCCAGAGCCGAGCCTCGAGCCCAGCCTAGAGCCGAGTCCAGAGCCGAGCCCAGAGCCGAGCCTCGAGCCGAGCCCCGAGACAATCCCCAAGCCCAGCCTAGAGCCGAGGCGAGCCGAGTCCAGAGCCGAACCCGAAGCCGAGCCCCGAGCTTAGCCTAGAGCCGAGCCGAGCCCAGACCATAGCCTATAGCCGAGCCCAGCGCCAAGCATCTAGCCGAGCCCCGAGCCCAGCCGAGCACAGAGCCCAGAGCCGAGTCTCGAGACGAGCCCCGAGACAATCCCCAAGCCCAGCCTAGAGCCGAGGCGAGCCGAGTCCAGAGCCGAAGCGAGATCAGAGCCCCGAGCCCAGCCTAGAGCCGAGCCGAGTCCAGAGCCGAGGTACGAGCGCAGCCTAGAGCCGAGTAGAGAGCCGAGCCCAGAGCCGAGCCTCGAGCCGAGCCCCGAGCCCAGCCGAGCCCCGAGTCCAGAGCCGAGCCCCGAGACGAGCCCCGAGACAATCCCCAAGCCCAGCCTAGAGCCGAGGCGAGCCGAGTCCAGAGCCGAAGCGAGATCAGAGCCCCGAGCCCAGCCTAGAGCCGAGCCGAGTCCAGAGCCGAGGTACGAGCGCAGCCTAGAGCCGAGTACAGAGCCGAGCCCAGATCCGAGCCCCGAGCCCAGCCTAGAGCCGAGCCGAGCCCGGAGCCCAGCCTAGAGCCGAGCCCTGAGCCCGGCCCCGAGCAGAGCCCCGAGCACAGCCGAGCACAGAGCCCAGAGCCGAGCCTCGAGACGAGCCCCGAGACAATCCCCAAGCCCATCCTAGAGCCGAGGCGAGCCGAGTCCAGAGCCGAACCCAGACCCGAGCCCCGAGCACAGCCTAGAGCCGAGCCGAGTCCAGACCATAGCCTAGAGCCGAGCACAGCGCCAAGCATCGAGCCGAGCCCCGAGCCCAGCCGAGCCCCGAGCCCAGAGCCGAGCCTCGAGACGAGCCCCGAGACAATCCCCAAGCCCAGCCTAGAGCCGAGGCGAGCCGAGTCCAGAGCCGAAGCGAGATCAGAGCCCCGAGCCCAGCCTAGAGCCGAGCCGAGTCCAGAGACGAGGTACGAGCGCAGCCTAGAGCCGAGTACAGAGCCGAGCCCAGATCCGAGCCCCGAGCCCAGCCTAGAGCCGAGCCGAGCCCGGAGCCCAGCCTAGAGCCGAGCCCTGAGCCCGGCCCCGAGCAGAGCCCCGAGCCCAGCCGAGCACAGAGCCCAGAGCCGAGCCTCGAGACGAGCCCCGAGACAATCCCCAAGCCCAGCCTAGAGCCGAGGCGAGCCGAGTCCAGAGCCGAACCCAGACCCGAGCCCCGAGCACAGCCTAGAGCCGAGCCGAGTCCAGAGCCGAGCCCAGAGTCTGGCGCGATCTGAGACTCGAGCCGAGCCAAGAGCAGAGCCGATCCCTGAGCGCAGCCCAAAGCCGAGAGCAGAGAAGCCCAGAGCCGAGCCTCGAGCCCAGCCTAGAGCCGAGTCCAGAGCCGAGCCCAGAGCCGAGCCTCGAGCCGAGCCCCGAGCCCAGCCGAGCCCAGAGCTCAGATCCGAGTCTCAAGACGAGCCCCGAGACAATCCCCAAGCCCAGCCTAGAGCCGAGGCGAGCCGAGTCCACAGCCGAACCCAGATCCGAGCCCCGAGCCCAGCCTAGAGCCGAGCCGAGCCCGGAGCCCAGCCTAGAGCCGAGCCCTGAGCCGAGCCTCGAGCCGAGCCCCGAGCCCAGCCGAGACCCGAACCCAGAGCCGAGCCTCGAGACGAGCCCCGAGACAATCCCCAAGCCCAGCCTAGAGCCGAGGCGAGCCGAGTCCAGAGCCGAAGCGAGATCAGAGCCCCGAGCCCAGCCTAGAGCCGAGCCGAGTCCAGAGCCGAGGTACGAGCGCAGCCTAGAGCCGAGTAGAGAGCCGAGCCACGAGCCGAGCCTCGAGCCGAGCCCCGAGCACAGGGGAGCACAGAGCCCAGATCCGAGCCTCGAGACGAGCCCCGAGACAATCCCCAAGCCCAGCCTAGAGCCGAGGCGAGCCGAGTCCAGAGCCGAACCCAGATCCGAGCCCCGAGCCCAGCCTAGAGCCGAGCCGAGGCCAGATCCCAGCCTAGAGCCGAGCCCAGAGCCGATCCTCGAGCCGAGCCCCGAGCCCTGCCGAGCCCCGAGCCCCGAGCCGAGCCTCGAGATGAGCCCCGAGACAATCCCCAAGCCCAGCCTAGAGCCGAGCCCAGAGCCGAGTATCGAGCCGAGAATCGAGTCGAGCCCCGAGCCCAGATCCGAGCCTCGAGACGAGCCCCGAGACAATCCCCAAGCCCAGCCTAGAGCCGAGGCGAGCCGAGTCCAGAGCCGAACCCTGATCCGAGCCCCGAGCCCAGCCTAGAGCCGAGACGAGTCCAGAGCCGAGCCCAGAGTCGGGCGCGATCTGAGCCTCGAGCCGAGCCAAGATCAGAGCCGATCCCTGAGCCCAGCCCAAAGCCGAGAGCAGACAAGCCCAGAGCCGAGCCTCGAGCCCAGCCTAGAGCCGAGTCCAGAGCCGAGCCCAGAGCCGAGCCTCGAGCCGAGCCCCGAGACAATCCCCAAGCCCAGCCTAGAGCCGAGGCGAGCCGAGTCCAGAGCCGAACCCGAAGCCGAGCCCCGAGCTTAGCCTAGAGCCGAGCCGAGCCCAGACCATAGCCTATAGCCGAGCCCAGCGCCAAGCATCTAGCCGAGCCCCGAGCCCAGCCGAGCACAGAGCCCAGAGCCGAGTCTCGAGACGAGCCCCGAGACAATCCCCAAGCCCAGCCTATAGCCGAGGCGAGCCGAGTCCAGAGCCGAAGCGAGATCAGAGCCCCGAGCCCAGCCTAGAGCCGAGCCGAGTCCAGAGCCGAGGTACGAGCGCAGCCTAGAGCCGAGTAGAGAGCCGAGCCCAGAGCCGAGCCTCGAGCCGAGCCCCGAGCCCAGCCGAGCCCCGAGTCCAGAGCCGAGCCCCGAGACGAGCCCCGAGACAATCCCCAAGCCCAGCCTAGAGCCGAGGCGAGCCGAGTCCAGAGCCGAACCCAGACCCGAGCCCCGAGCACAGCCTAGAGCCGAGCCGAGTCCAGAGCCGAGCCCAGAGTCTGGCGCGATCTGAGACTCGAGCCGAGCCAAGAGCAGAGCCGATCCCTGAGCGCAGCCCAAAGCCGAGAGCAGAGAAGCCCAGAGCCGAGCCTCGAGCCCAGCCTAGAGCCGAGTCCAGAGCCGAGCCCAGAGCCGAGCCTCGAGCCGAGCCCCGAGCCCAGCCGAGCCCAGAGCTCAGAGCCGAGTCTCAAGACGAGCCCCGAGACAATCCCCAAGCCCAGCCTAGAGCCGAGGCGAGCCGAGTCCAGAGCCGAACCCAGATCCGAGCCCCGAGCCCAGCCTAGAGCCGAGCCGAGCCCGGAGCCCAGCCTTGAGCCGAGCCCTGAGCCGAGCCTCGAGCCGAGCCCCGAGCCCAGCCGAGCCCCGAACCCAGAGCCGAGCCTCGAGACGAGCCCCGAGACAATCCCCAAGCCCAGCCTAGAGCCGAGGCGAGCCGAGTCCAGAGCCGAAGCGAGATCAGAGCCCCGAGCCCAGCCTAGAGCCGAGCCGAGTCCAGAGCCGAGGTACGAGCGCAGCCTAGAGCCGAGTAGAGAGCCGAGCCCAGAGCCGAGCCTCGAGCCGAGCCCCGAGCACAGCCGAGCACAGAGCCCAGATCCGAGCCTCGAGACGAGCCCCGAGACAATCCCCAAGCCCAGCCTAGAGCCGAGGCGAGCCGAGTCCAGAGCCGAACCCAGATCCGAGCCCCGAGCCCAGCCTAGAGCCGAGCGGAGCCCAGAGCCCAACCTAGAGGCGAGCCCAGAGTCGAGTATCGAGCCGAGCCTCGAGCCGAGCCCCGAGCCCAGCCGAGCACAGAGCCCAGAGCCGAGCCTCGAGACGAGCGCCGAGACAATCCCCAAGCCCAGACTAGAGCCGAGGCGAGCCGAGTCCAGAGCCGAACCCAGATCCGAGCCCCGAGCCCATCCTAGAGCCGAGGCGAGCCGAGTCCAGAGCCGAACCCAGAGCCGAGCCCCGAGCCCAGCCGAGCCCCGAGCCCAGAGCCGAGCCTCGAGATGAGCCCCGAGACAATCCCCAAGCCCAGCCTAGAGCCGAGCCGAGCCCAGAGCGCAGCCTAGAGGCGAGCCCAGAGCCGAGTATCGAGCCGAGAATCGAGTCGAGCACCGAGCCCAGATCCGAGCCTCGAGACGAGCCCCGAGACAATCCCCAAGCCCAGCCTAGAGCCGAGGCGAGCCGAGTCCAGAGCCGAAGCGAGATCCGAGCCCCGAGCCCAGCCTAGATCCGAGACGAGTCCAGAGCCGAGCCCAGAGTCGGGCGCGATCTGAGCCTCGAGCCGAGCCATGAGCAGAGCCGATCACTGAGCCCAGCCCAAAGCCGAGAGCAGACAAGCCCAGAGCCGAGCCTCGAGCCCAGCCTAGAGTCGAGTCCAGAGCCGAGCCCAGAGCCGAGCCTCGAGCCGAGCCCCGAGCCCAGCCGAGCACAGAGCCCAGAGCCGAGTCTCAAGACGAGCCCCGAGACAATCCCCAAGCCCAGCCTAGAGCCGAGGCGAGCCGAGTCCAGAGCCGAACCCAGATCCGAGCCCCGAGCCCAGCCTAGAGCCGAGCAGAGCCCGGAGCCCTGCCTAGAGCCGAGCCCTGAGCCGAGCCTCGAGCCGAGACCCGAGACAATCCCCAAGCCCAGCCTAGAGCCGAGGCGAGCCGAGTCCAGAGCCGAAACCAGTTCCGAGCCTCGAGCCCAGCCTAGAGCCGAGCCGAGTCCAGACCATAGCCTAGAGCCGAGCACAGCGCCAAGCATCGAGCCGAGCCCCGAGCCCAGCCGAGGCCCGAGCCCAGAGCCGCGCCTAGAGACGAGCCCCGAGACAATCCCCAAGCCCAGCCTAGAGCCGAAGCGAGCCGAGTCCAGAGGCGAAGCGAGATCAGAGCCCCGAGCCCAGCCTAGAGCCGAGCCGAGTCCAGAGCATAGCCGAACACAGAGCACAGAGCCGAGCCTCGAGACGAGCCCCGAGACAATCCTCAAGCCCAGACTAGAGCCGAGGCGAGCCGAGTCCAGAGCCTAACCCAGATCCGAGCCCCGAGCGCAGCCTAGAGCCGAGCCGAGCCCAGATCATAGCCTAGAGCCGAGCCCAGCTCCAAGCATCGAGCCGAGCCCCGAGCCCAGCCGAGCACAGAGCCCAGAGCCGAGCCTCGAGACGAGCCCCGAGACAATCCCCAAGCCCAGCCTAGAGCCGAGGCGAGCCGAGTCCAGAGCCGAAGCGAGATCAGAGCCCCGAGCCCAGCCTAGAGCCGAGCCGAGTCCAGAGCCGAGGTACGAGCGCAGCCTAGAGCCGAGTAGAGAGCCGAGCCCAGAGCCGAGCCTCGAGCCGAGCCCCGAGCCCAGTCGAGCCCCGAGCCCAGAGCCGAGCCTCGAGACGAGCCCCGAGACAATCCCCAAGCCCAGCTTAGAGCCGAGGCGAGCCGAGTCCAGAGCCGAACCCAGATCCGAGCCCCGAGCCCAGCCTAGAGCCGAGCCGAGCCCGGAGCCCAGCCTAGAGCCGAGCCCTGAGCCGAGCCCCGAGCCGAGCCCCGAGCCCAGCCGAGCACAGAGCCCAGAGCCGAGCCTCGAGACGAGCCCCGAGACAATCCCCAAGCCCAGCCTAGAGCCGAGGCGAGCCGAGTCCAGAGCCGAAGCGAGATCAGAGCCCCGAGCCCAGCCTAGAGCCGAGACGAGTCCAGAGCCGAGGTACGAGCGCAGCCTAGAGCCGAGTAGAGGACCGAGCCAGAGCCGAGCCTCGAGCCGAGCCCCGAGCCCAGCCGAGCACAGAGCCCAGAGCCGAGCCTCGAGACGAGCCCCGAGACAATCCCCAAGCCCAGCCTAGAACCGAGGCGAGCCGAGTCTAGAGCCGAACCCAGATCCGAGCACCGAGCCCAGCCTGGAGCCGAGCCGAGCCCAGAGCATAGCCTAGAGCCGAGCCCAGCGCCGGGCATCTAGCCGAGCCCAGCCGAGCACAGAGCCCAGAGCCGAGCCTCGACGACGAGCCCCGAGACAATCCCCAAGCCCAGCCTAGAGCCGAGGCGAGCCGAGTCCAGAGCCGAACCGAGATCCGAGCCCCGAGCCCAGCCTAGAGCCGAGCCGAGCCCGGAGCTCAGCCTAGAGCCGTGCCCTGAGCCGAGCCTCGAGCCGAGCCTCGAGCCCAGCCTAGAGCCGAGCCGAGTCCAGAGCCGAGGAACGAGCGCAGCCTAGAGCCGAGCCGAGCCCGGAGCCCAGCCTAGAGCCGAGCCCTGAGCCGAGCCCCGAGCCGAGCCCCGAGCCCAGCCGAGCACAGAGCCCAGAGCCGAGCCTCGAGACGAGCCCCGAGACAATCCCCAAGCCCAGCCTAGAGACGAGGCGAGCCGAGTCCAGAGCCGAACCCAGATCCGAGCCCCGAGCACAGCCTGGAGCCGAGCCGAGTCCAGAGCCGAGCCCAGAGTCGGGCGCGAGCAGAGCCTCGAGCCTAGCCAAGAGCAGAGCCGATCATTTGGCCCAGCCCAAAGCCGAGAGCAGACAATTCCAGAGCCGAGCCTCGAGCCCAGCCTAGAGCCGAGCCGAGTCCAGAGCCGAACCCAGATCCGAGCCCCGAGCCCAGCCTAGAGCCGAGCCGAGCCCGGAGACCAGCCTAGAGCAGAGCCCTGAGCCGAGCCTCGAGCCGAGCCCCGAGCCCAGCCGCGCCCAGAGCCCAGAGCCGAGCCTCGAGACGAGCCCCGAGACAATCCCGAAGCCCAGCCTAGAGCCGAGGCGAGCCGAGTCCAGAGCCGAACCCAGAGCCGAGCCTCGAGCCCATCCTAGAGCCGAGCCGAGTCCAGAGCCGAGGTACGAGCGCAGCCTATAGCCGAGTAGAGAGCCGAGCCCAGAGCCGAGCCTCGAGCCGAGCCCAGAGCACAGCCGAACACAGAGCCCAGATCCGAGCCTCGAGACGATCCCCGAGAGAATCACCAAGCCCAGACTAGAGCCGAGGCGAGCCGAGTGCAGAGCCTAACCCAGATCCGAGCCCCGAGCGCAGCCTAGAGCCGAGCCGAGTCCAGACCATAGCCTAGAGCCGAGCCCAGCGCCAAGCATCGAGCCGAGCCCCGAGCCCAGCCGAGCACAGAGCCCAGAGCCGAGCCTCGAGACGAGCCCCGAGACAATCCCCAAGCCCAGCCTAGAGCCGAGGCGAGCCGAGTCCAGAGGCGAAGCGAGATCAGAGCCCCGAGCCCAGCCTAGAGCCGAGCCGAGTCCAGACCATAGCCTAGAGCCGAGCACAGCGCCAAGCATCGAGCCGAGCCCCGAGCCCAGCCGAGCACAGAGCCCAGAGCCGAGCCTCGAGACGAGCCCCGCGACAATCCCCAAGCCCAGCCTAGAGCCGAGGCGAGCCGAGTCCAGAGCCGAACCCAGATCCGAGCCCCGAGCCCAGCCTAGAGCCGAGCAGAGCCCGGAGCCCTGCCTAGAGCCGAGCCCTGAGCCGAGCCTCGAGCCGAGACCCGAGACAATCCCCAAGCCCAGCCTAGAGCCGAGGCGAGCCGAGTCCAGAGCCGAAACCAGATCCGAGCCTCGAGCCCAGCCTAGAGCCGAGCCGAGTCCAGACCATAGCCTAGAGCCGAGCACAGCGCCAAGCATCGAGCCGAGCCCCGAGCCCAGCCGAGGCCCGAGCCCAGAGCCGCGCCTAGAGACGAGCCCCGAGACAATCCCCAAGCCCAGCCTAGAGCCGAAGCGAGCCGAGTCCAGAGGCGAAGCGAGATCAGAGCCCCGAGCCCAGCCTAGAGCCGAGCCGAGTCCAGAGCATAGCCGAACACAGAGCACAGAGCCGAGCCTCGAGACGAGCCCCGAGACAATCCTCAAGCCCAGACTAGAGCCGAGGCGAGCCGAGTCCAGAGCCTAACCCAGATCCGAGCCCCGAGCGCAGCCTAGAGCCGAGCCGAGCCCAGATCATAGCCTAGAGCCGAGCCCAGCTCCAAGCATCGAGCCGAGCCCCGAGCCCAGCCGAGCACAGAGCCCAGAGCCGAGCCTCGAGACGAGCCCCGAGACAATCCCCAAGCCCAGCCTAGAGCCGAGGCGAGCCGAGTCCAGAGCCGAAGCGAGATCAGAGCCCCGAGCCCAGCCTAGAGCCGAGCCGAGTCCAGAGCCGAGGTACGAGCGCAGCCTAGAGCCGAGTAGAGAGCCGAGCCCAGAGCCGAGCCTCGAGCCGAGCCCCGAGCCCAGTCGAGCCCCGAGCCCAGAGCCGAGCCTCGAGACGAGCCCCGAGACAATCCCCAAGCCCAGCTTAGAGCCGAGGCGAGCCGAGTCCAGAGCCGAACCCAGATCCGAGCCCCGAGCCCAGCCTAGAGCCGAGCCGAGCCCGGAGCCCAGCCTAGAGCCGAGCCCTGAGCCGAGCCCCGAGCCGAGCCCCGAGCCCAGCCGAGCACAGAGCCCAGAGCCGAGCCTCGAGACGAGCCCCGAGACAATCCCCAAGCCCAGCCTAGAGCCGAGGCGAGCCGAGTCCAGAGCCGAAGCGAGATCAGAGCCCCGAGCCCAGCCTAGAGCCGAGACGAGTCCAGAGCCGAGGTACGAGCGCAGCCTAGAGCCGAGTAGAGGACCGAGCCAGAGCCGAGCCTCGAGCCGAGCCCCGAGCCCAGCCGAGCACAGAGCCCAGAGCCGAGCCTCGAGACGAGCCCCGAGACAATCCCCAAGCCCAGCCTAGAACCGAGGCGAGCCGAGTCTAGAGCCGAACCCAGATCCGAGCACCGAGCCCAGCCTGGAGCCGAGCCGAGCCCAGAGCATAGCCTAGAGCCGAGCCCAGCGCCGGGCATCTAGCCGAGCCCAGCCGAGCACAGAGCCCAGAGCCGAGCCTCGACGACGAGCCCCGAGACAATCCCCAAGCCCAGCCTAGAGCCGAGGCGAGCCGAGTCGAGAGCCGAACCGAGATCCGAGCCCCGAGCCCAGCCTAGAGCCGAGCCGAGCCCGGAGCTCAGCCTAGAGCCGTGCCCTGAGCCGAGCCTCGAGCCGAGCCTCGAGCCCAGCCTAGAGCCGAGCCGAGTCCAGAGCCGAGGAACGAGCGCAGCCTAGAGCCGAGCCGAGCCCGGAGCCCAGCCTAGAGCCGAGACCTGAGCCGAGCCCCGAGCCGAGCCCCGAGCCCAGCCGAGCACAGAGCCCAGAGCCGAGCCTCGAGACGAGCCCCGAGACAATCCCCAAGCCCAGCCTAGAGACGAGGCGAGCCGAGTCCAGAGCCGAACCCAGATCCGAGCCCCGAGCACAGCCTGGAGCCGAGCCGAGTCCAGAGCCGAGCCCAGAGTCGGGCGCGAGCAGAGCCTCGAGCCTAGCCAAGAGCAGAGCCGATCATTTGGCCCAGCCCAAAGCCGAGAGCAGACAATTCCAGAGCCGAGCCTCGAGCCCAGCCTAGAGCCGAGCCGAGTCCAGAGCCGAACCCAGATCCGAGCCCCGAGCCCAGCCTAGAGCCGAGCCGAGCCCGGAGACCAGCCTAGAGCAGAGCCCTGAGCCGAGCCTCGAGCCGAGCCCCGAGCCCAGCCGCGCCCAGAGCCCAGAGCCGAGCCTCGAGACGAGCCCCGAGACAATCCCGAAGCCCAGCCTAGAGCCGAGGCGAGCCGAGTCCAGAGCCGAACCCAGAGCCGAGCCTCGAGCCCATCCTAGAGCCGAGCCGAGTCCAGAGCCGAGGTACGAGCGCAGCCTATAGCCGAGTAGAGAGCCGAGCCCAGAGCCGAGCCTCGAGCCGAGCCCAGAGCACAGCCGAACACAGAGCCCAGATCCGAGCCTCGAGACGATCCCCGAGAGAATCACCAAGCCCAGACTAGAGCCGAGGCGAGCCGAGTGCAGAGCCTAACCCAGATCCGAGCCCCGAGCGCAGCCTAGAGCCGAGCCGAGTCCAGACCATAGCCTAGAGCCGAGCCCAGCGCCAAGCATCGAGCCGAGCCCCGAGCCCAGCCGAGCACAGAGCCCAGAGCCGAGCCTCGAGACGAGCCCCGAGACAATCCCCAAGCCCAGCCTAGAGCCGAGGCGAGCCGAGTCCAGAGCCGAAGCGATATCAGAGCCCCGAGCCCAGCCTAGAGCCGAGCCTAGTCCAGAGCCGAGGTACGAGCGCAGCCTAGAGCCGAGTAGAGAGCCGAGCCCAGAGCCGAGCCTCGAGCCGAGCCCCGAGCCCAGCCGAGCACAGAGCCCGGAGCCGAGCCTCGAGACGAGCCCCGAGACAATCCCCAAGCCCAGCTTAGAGCCGAGTCGAGCCGAGTCCAGAGCCGAACCCAGATCCGAGGCCCGAGCCCAGCCTAGAGCCGAGCCGAGCCCGGAGCCCAGCCTAGAGCCGAGCCCTGAGCCGAGCCCCGAGCCGAGCCCCGAGCCCAGCCGAGCACAGAGCCCAGAGCCGAGCCTCGAGACGAGCCCCGAGACAATCCCCAAGCCCAGCCTAGAGCCGAGGCGAGCCGAGTCCAGAGCCGAACCCAGATCCGAGCCTCGAGCACAGCCTAGAGCCGAGCCGAGTCCAGAGCCGAGCCCAGAGTCGGGCGCGAGCTGAGCCTCGAGCCTAGCCAAGAGCAGAGCCGATCATTTGGGCCAGCCCAAAGCCGAGAGCAGACAATTCCAGAACCGAGCCCCGAGCCCAGCCTAGAGCCTAGACGAGCCCCGAGTCCAGCGTAGAGCCGAGCCCTGAGCCGAGCCTCGAGCCGAGCCCCGAGCCCAGCCGAGAGCCGAGCCGAGTCCAGATCCGAGCCCAGAACCGAGCCCCGAGCCCAGCCTAGAGCGGAGCCGAGCCCGGAGCCCAGCATAGAGCGTAGAGCCGAGCCCTGAGCCGAGCCTCGAGCCGAGCCCCGAGCCCAGCCGAGCACATATCCCAGTGCCGAGCCTCGAGACGAGCCCCGAGAAAATCCCCAAGCCCAGCCTAGAGCCGAGGCGAGCCGAGTCTAGAGCCGAACCCAGATCCGAGCACCGAGCGCAGCCTAGAGCCGAGCCGAGCCCAGAGCCGAGCCTCGAGCCGAGCCCCGAGCCCAGCCGAGCACAGAGACCAGAGCCGAGCCTCGAGACGAGCCCCGAGACAATCCCCAAGCCCAGCCTAGAGCCGAGGCGAGCCGAGTCCAGAGCCGAACCCAGATCCGAGCCCCGAGCCCAGCCTAGAGCCGAGCCGAGCCCAGAGCCCAGCCTAGAAGCGAGCCCAGAGCCGAGCCTCGACCCGAGCCCCGAGCCCAGCCGAGCACAGAGACCAGAGCCGAGCCTCGAGACGAGCCCCGAGACAATCCCCAAGCCCAGCCTAGAGCCGAGGCGAGCCGAGTCCAGAGCCGAACCCAGATCCGAGCCCCGAGCCCATCCTAGAGCCGAGGCGAGTCGAGTCCAGAGCCGAATCCAGATCCGAGCCCCGTGCCCAGCCTAGAGCCGAGCCGAGGCCAGAGCCCAGCCGAGCCCCGAGCCCAGAGCCGAGCCTCGAGACGAGCCCCGAGACAATACCCAAGCCCAGTTTAGAGCCGAGTCGAGCCGAGTCCAGAGCCGAACCCACATCCGAGCCCCGAGCCCAGCCTAGAGCCGAGCCGAGCCCGGAGCCCAGCCTAGATCCGAGCCCTGAGCCGAGCCCCGAGCCGAGCCCCGAGCCCAGCCGAGCACAGAGCCCAGAGCCGAGCCTCGAGACGAGCCCCGAGACAATCCCCAAGCCCAGCTTAGAGCCGAGTCGAGCCGAGTCCAGAGCCGAACCCAGATCCGAGCCCCGAGCCCAGCCTAGAGCCGAGCCGAGCCCGGAGCCCAGCATAGAGCCGAGCCCTGAGCGGGGCCCCGAGCCGAGCCCCGAGCCCAGCCGAGCACAGAACCCAGAGCCCAGCCTCGAGCCGAGCCCCGAGACAATCCCCAAGCCCAGCCTAGAGCCGAGGCGAGGCCAGAGCCCAGCCTAGAGCCGAGCCCAGAGCCGAGCCTCGACCCGAGCCCCGAGCCCAGCCGAGCCCCGAGCCCAGAGCCGAGCCTCGAGATGAGCCCCGAGACAAGCCCCAAGCCCAGCCTAGAGCCGAGCCGAGCCCAGAGCCCAGCCTAGATGCGAGCCCAGAGTCGAGTATCGAGCCGAGAATCGAGTCGAGCCCCGAGCCCAGATCCGAGCCTCGAGACGAGCCCCGAGACAATCCCCAAGCCCAGCCTAGAGCCGAGGCGAGCCGAGTCCAGAGCCGAACCGAGATCCGAGCCCCGAGCACAGCCTAGAGCCGAGCCGAGTCCAGAGCCGAGGTACGAGCGCAGCCTAGAGCCGAGTAGAGAGCCGAGCACAGAGTCGAGCCTCGAGCCGAGCCCCGAGCCCAGCCGAGCACAGAGCCCAGAGCCGAGCCTCGAGACGAGCCCCGAGACAATCCCCAAGCCCAGCCTAGAGCCGAGGCGAGCCGAGTCTAGAGCCGAACCCAGATCCGAGCACCGAGCGCAGCCTAGAGCCGAGCCGATCCCAGAGCATAGCCTAGAGCCGAGGCCAGCGCCGGGCATCGAGCCGAGCCCCGAGCCCAGCCGAGCATAGAGCACAGAGCCGAGCCTCGACGACGAGCCCCGAGACAATCCCCAAGCCCAGCCTAGAGCCGAGGCGAGCCGAGTCCAGAGCCGAAGCGAGATCAGAGCCCCGAGCCCAGCCTAGAGCCGAGCCGAGTCCAGAGACGAGGTACGAGCGCAGCCTAGAGTCGAGTAGAGAGCCGAGCCCAGAGCCGAGCCTCGAGCCGAGCCCCGAGCACAGCCGAGCACAGAGCCCAGATCCGAGCCTCGGGACGAGCCCCGAGACAATCCCCAAACCCAGCCTAGAGCCGAGGCGAGCCGAGTCCAGAGCCGAACCTAGATCCGAGCCCCGAGCCCAGCCTAGAGCCGAGCCAAGCCCAGAGCCCAGCCTAGAGGTGAGCCCAGAGTCGAGTATCGAGCCGAGCCTCGAGCCGAGCCCCGAGCCCAGCCGAGCACAGAGCCCAGAGCCGAGCCTCGAGACGAGCCCCGAGACAATCCCCAAGCCCAGACTAGAGCCGAGGCGAGCCGAGTCCATAGCCGAACCCAGATCCGAGCCCCGAGCCCATCCTAGAGCCGAGGCGAGCCGAGTCCAGAGCCGAATCCAGATCCGAGCCCCGAGCCCAACCTAGAGCCGAGCCGAGGCCAGAGCCCAGCCTAGAGCCGAGCCCAGAGCCGAGCCTCGACCCGAGCTCCGAGCCCAGCCGAGCCCCGAGCCCAGAGCCGAGCCTCGAGACGAGCCCCGAACCCAGCTGAGCCCCGAGCCCAGAGCCGAGCCTCGAGACGAGCCCCGAGACAATACCGAAGCCCAGCTTAGAGCCGAGTCGAGCCGAGTCCAGAGCCGAACCCAGATCCGAGCCCCGAGCCCAGCCTAGAGCCGAGCCGAGCCCGGAGCCCAGCCTAGATCCGAGCCCTGAGCCGAGCCCCGAGCCGAGCCCCGAGCACAGCCGAGCACAGAGCCCAGATCCGAGCCTCGAGACGAGCCCCGAGACAATCCCCAAGCCCAGCCTAGAGCCGAGTCGAGCCCAGTCCAGAGCCGAACCCAGATCCGAGCCCCGAGCCCAGCCTAGAGCCGAGCCGAGCCCGGAGCCCAGCATAGAGCCGAGCCCTGAACCGGGCCCCGAGCCGAGCCCCGAGCCCAGCCGAGCACAGAACCCAGAGCCCAGCCTCGAGCCGAGCCCCGAGACAATCCCCAAGCCCAGACTAGAGCCGAGGCGAGCCGAGTCCAGAGCCGAACCCAGATCCGAGCCCCGAGCCCATCCTAGAGCCGAGGCGAGCCGAGTCCAGAGCCGAATCCAGATCCGAGCCCCGAGCCCAACCTAGAGCCGAGCCGAGGCCAGAGCCCAGCCTAGAGCCGAGCCCAGAGCCGAGCCTCGACCCGAGCTCCGAGCCCAGCCGAGCCCAGAGCCCAGAGCCGAGCCTCGAGACGAGCCCCGAGCCCAGCTGAGCCCCGAGCCCAGAGCCGAGCCTCGAGACGAGCCACGAGACAATACCCAAGCCCAGCTTAGAGCCGAGTCGAGCCGAGTCCAGAGCCGAACCCAGATCCGAGCCCCGAGCCCAGCCTAGAGCCGAGCCGAGCCCGGAGCCCAGCCTAGATCCGAGCCCTGAGCCGAGCCCCGAGCCGAGCCCCGAGCACAGCCGAGCACAGAGCCCAGATCCGAGCCTCGAGACGAGCCCCGAGACAATCCCCAAGCCCAGCCTAGAGCCGAGTCGAGCCGAGTCCAGAGCCGAACCCAGATCCGAGCCCCGAGCCCAGCCTAGAGCCGAGCCGAGCCCGGAGCCCAGCATAGAGCCGAGCCCTGAACCGGGCCCCGAGCCGAGCCCCGAGCCCAGCCGAGCACAGAACCCAGAGCCCAGCCTCGAGCCGAGCCCCGAGACAATCCCCAAGCCCAGCCTAGAGCCGAGGCGAGGCCAGAGCCCAGCCTAGAGCCGAGCCCAGAGCCGAGCCTCGACCCGAGCCCCGAGCCCAGCCGAGCCCCGAGCCCAGAGCCGAGCCTCGAGATGAGCCCCGAGACAAGCCCCAAGCCCAGCCTAGAGCCGAGCCGAGCCCAGAGCCCAGCCTAGAGGCGAGCCCAGAGCCGAGTATCGAGCCGAGAATCGAGTCGAGCCCCGAGCCCAGATCCGAGCCTCGAGACGAGCGCCGAGACAATCCCCAAGCCCAGCCTAGAGCCGAGGCGAGCCGAGTCCAGAGCCGAACCGAGATCCGAGCCCCGAGCCCAGCCTAGAGCCGAGACGAGTCCAGAGCCGAGCCCAGAGTCGGGCGCGATCTGAGCCTCGAGCCGAGCCAAGAGCAGAGCCGATCCCTGAGCCCAGCCCAAAGCCGAGAGCAGACAAGCCCAGAGCCGAGCCTCGAGCCCAGCCTAGAGCCGAGTCCAGAGCCGAGCCCAGAGCCGAGCCTCGAGCCGAGCCCCGAGCCCAGCCGAGCACAGAGCCCAGAGCCGAGTCTCAAGAAGAGCCCCGAGACAATCCACAAGCCCAGCCTAGAGCCGAGGCGAGCCGAGTCCAGAGCCGAAACCAGATCTGAGCCCCGAGCCCAGCCTAGAGCCGAGCCGAGTCCAGAGCCGAGCCTAGAGTCAGGCGCGATCTGAGCCTCGAGCCGAGCAAAGAGCAGAGCCGATCCCTGAGCCCAGCCAAAAGCCGAGAGCAGACAAGCCCAGAGCCGAGCCTCGAGCCCAGCCTAGAGCCGAGTCCAGAGACGAGCCCAGAGCCGAGCCTCGAGCCGAGCCCCGAGCCCAGCCGAGCACAGAGCCCAGAGCCGAGCCTCGACGACCAGCCCCGAGACAATCCCCAATCCCAGCCTAGAGCCGAGGCGAGCCGAGTCCAGAGCCGAAGCGAGATCAGAGCCCCGAGACCAGCCTAGAGCCGAGCCGAGTCCAGAGACGAAGTACGAGCGCAGCCTAGAGCCGAGTAGAGAGCCGAGCCCAGAGACGAGCCTCGAGCCGAGCCCCGAGCCCAGCCGATCCCCGAACCCAGAGCCGAGCGCCGAGACGAGCCCCGAGACAATCCCCAAGCCCAGCTTAGAGCCGAGTCGAGCCGAGTCCAGAGGCGAACCCAGATCCGAGCTCCGAGCCCAGCCTAGAGCCGAGCCGAGCCCGGAGCCCAGCCTAGAGCCGAGCCCTGAGCCGAGCCTCGAGCCGAGCCCCGAGCCCAGCCGAGCACAGAGCCCAGAGCCGAGCCTCGAGACGAGCCCCGAGACAATCCCCAAGCCCAGCCTAGAGCCGAGGCGAGCCGAGTCCAGAGCCGAACCCAGATCCGAGCCCCGAGCACAGCCTAGAGCCGAGCCGAGTCCAGAGCCGAGCCCAGAGTCGGGCGCGAGCTGAGCCTCGAGCCTAGCCAAGAGCAGAGCCGATCATTTTGGCCAGCCCAAAGCCGAGAGCAGACAATTCCAGAGCCGAGCCTCGATCCCAGCCTAGAGCCGAGTCCAGAGCGGAGCCCAGAGCCGAGCCTCGAGACGAGCCCCGAGACAATCCCCAAGCCCAGCCTAGAGCCGAGGCGAGCCGAGTCTAGAGCCGCACCCAGATCCGAGCACCGAGCGCAGCCTAGAGCCGAGCCGATCCCAGAGCATAGCCTAGAGCCGAGGCCAGCGCCGGGCATCGAGCCGAGCCCCGAGCCCAGCCGAGCACAGAGCCCGGAGCCGAGCCTCGACGACGAGCCCCGAGACAATCCCCAAGCCCAGCCTAGAGCCGAGGCGAGCCGAGTCCAGAGCCGAAGCGAGATCAGAGCCCCGAGCCCAGCCTAGAGCCGAGCCGAGTCCAGAGCCGAGGTACGAGCGCAGCCTAGAGCCGAGTAGAGAGCCGAGCCCAGAGCCGAGCCTCGAGCCGAGCCCCGAGCACAGCCGAGCACAGAGCCCAGATCCGAGCCTCGGGACGAGCCCCGAGACAATCCCCAAACCCAGCCTAGAGCCGAGGCGAGCCGAGTCCAGAGCCGAACCTAGATCCGAGCCCCGAGCCCAGCCTAGAGACGAGCCGAGCCCAGAGCCCAGCCTAGAGGTGAGCCCGGAGTCGAGTATCGAGCCGAGCCTCGAGCCGAGCCCCGAGCCCAGCCGAGCACAGAGCCCAGAGCCGAGCCTCGAGACGAGCCCCGAGACAATCCCCAAGCCCAGACTAGAGCCGAGGAGAACCGAGTCCAGAGCCGAACCCAAATCCGAGCCCCGAGCCCATCCTAGAGCCGAGGCGAGCCGAGTCCAGAGCCGAACCCAGACCCGAGCCCCGAGCCCAGCCTAGATCCGAGCCGAGGCCAGAGCCCAGCCTAGAGCCGAGCCCAGAGCCGAGCCTCGACCCGAGCCCCGAGCCCAGCCGAGCCCCGAGCCCAGAGCCGAGCCTCGAGATAAGCCCCGAGACAAGCCCCAAGCCCAGCCTAGAGCCGAGCCGAGCCCAGAGCCCAGCCTAGAGGCGAGCCCAGAGCCGAGTATCGAGCCGAGAATCGAGTCGAGCCCCGAGCCCAGATTCGAGCCTCGAGACGAGCCCCGAGACAATCCCCAAGCCTAGCCTAGAGCCGAGGCGAGCCGAGTCCAGAGCCGAACAGAGATCCGAGCCCCGAGCCCAGCCTAGAGCCGAGCCGAGTCCAGAGCCGAGCCCAGAGTCGGGCGCGATCTGAGCCTCGAGCCGTGCCAAGAGCAGAGCCGATCCCTGAGCCCAGCCCAAAGCCGAGAGCAGACAAGCCCAGAGCCGAGCCTCGAGCCCAGCCTAGAGCCGAGTCCAGAGCCGAGCCCAGAGCCGAGCCTATAGCCGAGCCCCGAGCCCGGCCGAGCACAGAGCTCAGAGCCGAGTCTCAAGACGAGCCCCGAGACAATCCCCAAGCGCAGCCTAGAGCCGAGGCGAGCCGAGTCCAGAGCCGAACCCAGATCCGAGCCCCGAGCCCAGCCTAGAGCCGAGCCGAGCCCGGAGCTCAGCCTAGAGCCGTGCCCTGAGCCGAGCCTCGAGCCCAGCCTAGAGCCCAGCCTAGAGCCGAGCCGAGTCCAGAGCCGAGGTACGAGCGCAGCCTAGAGCCGAGTAGAGAGCCGAGCCCAGAGCACAGCCGAACACAGAGCCCAGATCCGAGCCTCGAGACGAGCACCCGAGACAATCCCCAAGCCCAGACTAGAGCCGACGCGAGCCGAGTCCAGAGCCGAACCCAGATCCGAGCCCCGAGCTTAGCCTAGAGCCGAGACGAGCCCAGACCATAGCCTAGAGCCGAGCCCAGCGCCAAGCATCGAGCCGAGCCCCGAGCACAGCCGAGCACAGAGCCCAGAGCCGAGCCTCGAGACGAGCCCCGAGACAATCCCCAAGCCCAGCCTAGAGCCGAGGCAAGCCGAGTCCAGAGCCGAAGCGAGATCAGAGCCCCGAGCCCAGCCTAGAGCCGAGCCGAGTCCAGAGCCGAGGTACGAGCGCAGCCTAGAGCCGAGCCGAGCCCGGAGCCCAGCCTAGAGCCGAGCCCTGAGCCGAGCCCCGAGCCGAGCCCCGAGGACAGCCGAGCACAGAGCCCAGAGCCGAGCCTCGAGACGAGCCCCGAGACAATCCCCAAGCCCAGCCTAGAGACGAGGCGAGCCGAGTCCAGAGCCGAACCCAGATCCGAGCCCCGAGCACAGCATAGAGCCGAGCCGAGTCCAGAGCCGAGCCCAGAGTCGGGCGCGAGCTGAGCCTTGAGCCTAGCCAAGAGCAGAGCCGATCATTTGGCCCAGCCCAAAGCCGAGAGCAGACAATTCCAGAGCCGAGCCTCGAGCCCAGCCTAGAGCCGAGCCGAGTCCAGAGCCGAGCCCAGGACCGAGCCCCGAGCCCAGCCTAGAGCCGAGCCGAGCCCGGAGCCCAGCCTAGAGCCGAGCCCTGAGCCGAGCCTCGAGCCGAGCCCCGAGCCCAGCCGAGCACATATCCCAGTGCCGAGCCTCGAGACGAGCCCCGAGAAAATCCCCAAGCCCAGCCTAGAGCCGAGGCGAGCCGAGTCCAGAGCCGAAGCGAGATCAGAGCCCCGAGCCCAGCCTAGAGCCGAGCCGAGTCCAGAGCCGAGGTACGAGCGCATCCTAGAGCCGAGTAGAGAGCCGAGCCCAGAGCCGAGCCTCGAGCCGAGCCCCGAGCCCAGCCGAGCCCCGAGCCCAGATCCGAGCCTGGAGACGAGCCCCGAGACAATCCCCAAGCCCAGCCTAGAGCCGAGGCGAGCCGAGTCCAGAGCCGAACCCAGATCCGAGCCCCGAGCCCAGCCTAGAGCCGAGCCGAGGCCAGATCCCAGCCTAGAGCCGAGCCCAGAGTCGAGCCTCGACCCGAGCCTCGAGCCCTGCCGAGCCCCGAGCCCCGAGCCGAGCCTCGAGATGAGCCCCGAGACAATCCCCAAGCCCAGCCTAGAGCCGAGCCCAGAGCCGAGTATCGAGCCGAGAATCGAGTCGAGCCCCGAGCCCAGATCCGAGCCTCGAGACGAGCCCCGAGACAATCCCCAAGCCCAGCCTAGAGCCGAGGCGAGCCGAGTCCAGAGCCGAACCGAGATCCGAGCCCCGAGCCCAGCCTAGAGCCGAGACGAGTCCAGAGCCGAGCCCAGAGTCGGGCGCGATCTGAGCCTCGAGCCGAGCCAAGATCAGAGCCGATCCCTGAGCCCAGCCCAAAGCCGAGAGCAGACAAGCCCAGAGCCGAGCCTCGAGCCCAGCCTAGAGCCGAGTCCAGAGCCGAGCCCAGAGCCGAGCCTCGAGCCGAGCCCCGAGACAATCCCCAAGCCCAGCCTAGAGCCGAGGCGAGCCGAGTCCAGAGCCGAACCCAAAGCCGAGCCCCGAGCTTAGCCTAGAGCCGAGCCGAGCCCAGACCATAGCCTATAGCCGAGCCCAGCGCCAAGCATCTAGCCGAGCCCCGAGCTCAGCCGAGCACAGAGCACAGAGCCGAGTCTCGAGACGAGCCCCGAGACAATCCCCAAGCCCAGCCTAGAGCCGAGGCGAGCCGAGTCCAGAGCCGAAGCGAGATCAGAGCCCCGAGCCCAGCCTAGAGCCGAGCCGAGTCCAGAGCCGAGGTACGAGCGCAGCCTAGAGCCGAGTAGAGAGCCGAGCCCAGAGCCGAGCCTCGAGCCGAGCCCCGAGCCCAGCCGAGCCCCGAGTCCAGAGCCGAGCCCCGAGACGAGCCCCGAGACAATCCCCAAGCCCAGCCTAGAGCCGAGGCGAGCCGAGTCCAGAGCCGAAGCGAGATCAGAGCCCCGAGCCCAGCCTAGAGCCGAGCCGAGTCCAGAGCCGAGGTACGAGCACAGCCTAGAGCCGAGTAGAGAGCCGAGCCCCGAGCCCAGCCGAGCCCAGAGCCGAGCCTCGAGACGAGCCCCGAGACAATCCCCAAGCCCAGCTTAGAGCCGAGGCAGGCCGAGTCCAGAGCCGAACCCAGATCCGAGCCCCGAGCCCAGCCTAGAGCCGAGCCGAGTCCGGAGCCCAGCCTAGAGCCGAGCCATGAGCCGAGCCCCGAGCCGAGCCCCGAGCCCAGCCGAGCACAGAGCCCAGAGCCGAGCATCGAGACGAGCCCCGAGACAATCCCCAAGCCCAGCCTAGAGCCGAGGCGAGCCGAGTCCAGAACCGAACCCAGATCCGAGCCCCGAACACAGCCTAGAGCCGAGCCGAGTCCAGAGCCGAGCCCAGAGTCGGGCGCGAGCTGAGCCTCGAGCCTAGCCAAGAGCAGAGCCGATCATTTGGGCCAGCCCAAAGCCGAGAGCAGACAATTCCAGAGCCGAGCCTCGAGCCCGGCCTAGAGCTGAGCCGAGTCCAGATCCGAGCCCAGAACCGATCCCCGAGCCCAGCCTAGAGCCGATCCGAGCCCGGAGCCCAGCCTAGAGCCGAGCCCTGAGCCGAGCCTCGAGCCGAGCCCCGAGCCCAGCCGAGCACATATCCCAGTGCCGAGCCTCGAGACGAGCCCCGAGAAAATCCCCAAGCCCAGCCTAGAGCCGAGGCGAGCCGAGTCCAGAGCCGAAGCGAGATCAGAGCCCCGAGCCCAGCCTAGAGCCGAGACGAGTCCAGAGCCGAGGTACGAGCACAGCCTAGAGCCGAGTAGACGAGCACAGAGCCCAGAGCCGAGCCTCGAGCCGAGCCCCGAGCCCAGCCGAGCACAGAGCCCAGAGCCGAGCCTCGAGACGAGCCCCGAGACAATCCCCAAGCCCAGCCTAGAACCGAGGCGAGCCGAGTCTAGAGCCGAACCCAGATCCGAGCACCGAGCGCAGCCTAGAGCTGAGCCGAGCCCAGATCATAGCCTAGAGCCGAGCCGATTCCAGAGCCGAGGTACGAGCGCAGCCTAGAGCCGAGTAGAGAGCCGAGCCCAGAGCCGAGCCTCGAGCCGAGCCCCGAGCCCAGCCGAGCCCCGAGCCCAGAGCCGAGCCTCGAGACGAGCCCCGAGACAATCCCCAAGCCCAGCTTAGAGCCGAGTCGAGCCGAGTCCAGAGCCGAACCCAGATCCGAGCCCCGAGCCCAGCCTAGAGCCGAGCCGAGCCCGGAGACCAGCCTAGAGCCGAGCCCTGAGCCCAGCCTCGAGCCCAGCCTAGAGCCGAGCCGAGTCCAGAGCCGAGGTACGAGCGCAGCCTAGAGCCGAGTAGAGAGCCGAGCCCAGAGCCGAGCCTCAAGCCGAGCCCCGAGCCCAGCCGAGCACAGAGCCCTGATCCGAGCCTCGAGACGAGCCCCGAGACAATCCCCAAGCCCAGACTAGAGCCGAGGCGAACCGAGTCCAGAGCCGAAACCAGATCCGAGCCCCGAGCTTAGCCTAGAGCCGAGTCGAGCCCAGAGCATAGCCTAGAGCCGAGCAAAGCGCCGAGCCTCGAGCCGAGCCCCGAGCCCAGCCGAGCACAGAGCCCAGAGCCGAGCCTCGAGACGAGCCCCGAGACAATCCCCAAGCCCAGCCTAGAACCGAGGCGAGCCGAGTCTAGAGCCGAAACCAGATCCGAGCACCGAGTCCAGCCTGGAGCCGAGCCGAGCCCAGAGCATAGCCTAGAGCCGAGCCCAGCGCCGGGCATCGAGCCGAGCCCAGCCGAGCACAGAGCCCAGAGCCGAGCCTCGACGACGAGCCCCGAGACAATCCCCAAGCCCAGCCTCGAGCCGAGGCTAGAGCCGAGTCCAGAGCCGAAGCGAGATCAGAGCCCCGAGCCCAGCCTAGAGCCGAGCCGAGTCCAGAGCCGAAGTACGAGCGCAGCCTAGAGCCGAGTAGAGAGCCGAGCCACGAGCCGAGCCTCGAGCCGAACCCCGAGCACAGCCGAGCACAGAGCCCAGATCCAAGCCTCGAGACGAGCCCCGAGACAATCCCCAAGCCCAGCCTAGAGCCGAGGCGAGCCGAGTCCAGAGCCGAACCCAGATCCGAGCCCCGAGCCCAGCCTAGAGCCGAGCCGAGCCCAGAGCCCAGCCTAGAGGCGAGCCCAGAGTCGAGTATCGAGCCGAGCCCAGCCGAGCCCCGAGCCCAGAGCCGAGCCTCGAGACGAGCCCCGAGACAATCCCCAAGCCCAGCTTAGAGCCGAGACGAGCCGAGTCCAGAGCCGAACCCAGATCCGAGCCCCGAGCCCAGCCTAGAGCCGAGGCGAGCCGAGTCCAGAGCCGAACTCAGAGCCGAGCCTCGAGCCCAGCCTAGAGCCGAGCCGAGTCCAGAGCCGAGGTACGAGCGCAGCCTAGAGCCGAGTAGAGAGCCGAGCCCAGAGCCGAGCCTCGAGCCGAGCCCCGAGCCCAGCCGAGCCCCGAGCCCTGATCCGAGCCTCGAGACGAGCGCCGAGACAATCCCCAAGCCCAGACTAGAGCCGAGGCGAACCGAGTCCAGAGCCGAAACCAGATCCAAGCCCCGAGCTTAGCCTAGAGCCGAGCCGAGCCCAGAGCATAGTCTAGAGCCGAGCCCAGCGCCGAGCCTCGAGCCGAGCCCCGAGCCCAGCCGAGCACAAAGCCCAGAGCAGAGCCTCGAGATGAGCCTCGAGACAATCCCCAAGCCCAGCCTAGAGCCGAGGCGAGCCGAGTCCAGAGCCGAAGCGAGATCAGAGCCCCGAGCCCAGCCTAGAGCCGAGCCGAGTCCAGAGCCGAGGTACGAGCACAGCCTAGAGCCGAGTAGAGAGCCGAGCCCCGAGCCCAGCCGAGCCCAGAGCCGAGCCTCGAGACGAGCCCCGAGACAATCCCGAAGCCCAGCTTAGAGCCGAGGCGAGCCGAGTCCAGAGCCGAACCCAGATCCGAGCCCCGAGCCCAGCCTAGAGCCGAGCCGAGCCCGGAGCCCAGCCTAGAGCCGAGCCCTGAGCCGAGCCCCGAGCCGAGCCCCGAGCCCAGCCGAGCACAGAGCCCAGAGCCGAGCCTCAAGACGAGCCCCGAGACAATCCCCAAGCCCAGCCTAGAGCCGAGGCGAGCCGAGTCCAGAGCCGAACCCAGATCCGAGCCCCGAGCACAGCCTAGAGCCGAGCCGAGTCCAGAGCCGAGCCCAGAGTCGGGCGCGAGCTGAGCCTCGAGCCTAGCCAAGAGCAGAGCCGATCATTTGGGCCAGCCCAAAGCCGAGAGCAGACAATTCCAGAGCCGAGCCTCGAGCCCAGCCTAGAGCCGAGCCGAGTCAATATCCGAGCCCAGAACCGATCCCCGAGCCCAGCCTAGAGCCGATCCGAGCCCGGAGCCCAGCCTAGAGCCGAGCCCTGAGCCGAGCCTCGAGCCGAGCCCCGAGCCCAGCCGAGCACATATCCCAGTGCCGAGCCTCGAGACGAGCCCCGAGAAAATCCCCAAGCCCAGCCTAGAGCCGAGCCGAGCCGAGTCCAGAGCCGAAGCGAGATCAGAGCCCCGAGCCCAGCCTAGAGCCGAGCCGAGTCCAGAGCCGAGGTACGAGCGCAGCCTAGAGCCGAGTAGACGACCGAGCCCAGAGCCGAGCCTCGAGCCGAGCCCCGAGCCCAGCCGAGCACAGAGCCCACAGCCGAGCCTCGAGACGAGCCCCGAGACAATCCCCAAGCCCAGCCTAGAACCGAGGCGAGCCGAGTCTAGAGCCGAACCCAGATCCGAGCACCGAGCGCAGCCTAGAGCCGAGCCGAGCCCAGAGCATAGCCTAGAGCCGAGCCCAGCGCCGGGCATCGAGCCGAGCCCCGAGCCCAGCCGAGCCCCGAGCCCAGATCCGAGCCTCGAGACGATCCCCGAGACAATCCCCAAGCAGAGCCTAGAGCCGAAGCGAGCCGAGTCCAGAGCCGAATCCAGATCCGAGCCCCGAGCCCAGCCTAGAGCCGAGCCGAGGACAGAGCCCAGCCTAGAGCCGAGCCCAGAGCCGAGCCTCGACCCGAGCCCCGAGCCCAGCCGAGCCCCGAGCCCAGAGCCGAGCCTCGAGATGAGCCCCGAGACAAACCCCAAGCCCAGCCTAGAGCCGAGCCGAGCCCAGAGCCCAGCCTAGAGGCGATCCCAGAGCCGAGTATCGAGCCGAGAATCGAGTCGAGCCCCGAGCCCAGATCCGAGCCTCGAGACGAGCCCCGAGACAATCCCCAAGCCCCGACGAGAGCCGAGCCGAGCCGAGTCCAGAGCCGAACCGAGATCCGAGCCCCGAGCCCAGCCTAGAGCCGAGACGAGTCCAGAGCCGAGCCCAGAGTCGGGCGCGATCTGTGCCTCGAGCCGAGCCAAGAGCAGAGCCGATCCCTGAGCCCAGCCCAAAGCCGAGAGCAGACAAGCCCAGAGCCGAGCCTCGAGCCCAGCCTAGAGCCGAAACCAGACTAGAGCCCAGAGCCGAGCCTCGAGCCGAGCCCCGACCCCAGCCGAGCACAGAGCTCAGAGCCGAGTCTCAAGACGAGCCCCGAGACAATCCCCAAGCCCAGCCTAGAGCCGAGGCGAGCCGAGTCCAGAGCCGAATCCAGAGCCGAGCCCCGAGCACAGCCGAGCACAGAGCCCAGCCCAAAGCCGAGAGCAGACAAGCCCAGAGCCGAGCCTCGAGCCCAGCCTAGAGCCGAGTCCAGAGCCGAGCCCAGAGCCGAGCCTCGAGCCGAGCCCCGAGCCCAGCCGAGCACAGAGCCCAGAGCCGAGCCTCGAGACGAGCCCCGAGACAATCCCCAAGCCCAGCCTAGAGCCGAGGCGAGCCGAGTCCAGAGCCGAAGCGAGATCAGAGCCCCGACCCCAGCCTAGAGCCGAGCCGAGCCGGGAGCCCAGCCTAGAGCCGAGCCCTGAGCCGAGCCTCGAGCCGAGCCCCGAGCCCAGCCGAGAACAGAGCCCAGAGCCGAGCCTCGAGACGAGCCCCGAGACAATCCCCAAGCCCAGCCTAGAGCCGAGGCGAGCCGAGTCCAGAGCCGAAGCGAGATCAGAGCCCCGAGCCCAGCCTAGAGCCGAGCCGATTCCAGAGCCGAGGTACGAGCGCAGCCTAGAGCCGAGTAGAGAGCCGAGCCCAGAGCCGAGCCTCGAGCCGAGCCCCGAGCCCAGCCGAGCCCCGAGCCCAGAGCCGAGCCTCGAGACGAGCCCCGAGACAATCCCCAAGCCCAGCTTAGAGCCGAGTCGAGCCGAGTCCAGAGCCGAACCCAGATCCGAGCCCCGAGCCCAGCCTAGAGCCGAGCCGAGCCCGGAGACCAGCCTAGAGCCGAGCCCTGAGCCCAGCCTCGAGCCCAGCCTAGAGCCGAGCCGAGTCCAGAGCCGAGGTACGAGCGCAGCCTAGAGCCGAGTAGAGAGCCGAGCCCAGAGCCGAGCCTCAAGCCGAGCCCCGAGCCCAGCCGAGCACAGAGCCCTGATCCGAGCCTCGAGACGAGCCCCGAGACAATCCCCAAGCCCAGACTAGAGCCGAGGCGAACCGAGTCCAGAGCCGAAACCAGATCCGAGCCCCGAGCTTAGCCTAGAGCCGAGCCGAGCCCAGAGCATAGCCTAGAGCCGAGCCCAGCGCCGAGCCTCGAGCCGAGCCCCGAGCCCAGCCGAGCACAGAGCCCAGAACCGAGCCTCGAGACGAGCCCCGAGACAATCCCCAAGCCCAGCCTAGAACCGAGGCGAGCCGAGTCTAGAGCGGAAACCAGATCCGAGCACCGAGTCCAGCCTGGAGCCGAGCCGAGCCCAGAGCATAGCCTAGAGCCGAGCCCAGCGCCGGGCATCGAGCCGAGCCCAGCCGAGCACAGAGCCCAGAGCCGAGCCTCGACGACGAGCCCCGAGACAATCCCCAAGCCCAGCCTAGAGCCGAAACGAGCCGAGTCCAGAGCCGAAGCGAGATCAGAGCCCCGAGCCCAGCCTAGAGCCGAGACGAGTCCAGAGCCGAAGTACGAGCGCAGCCTAGAGCCGAGTAGAGAGCCGAGCCACGAGCCGAGCCTCGAGCCGAACCCCGAGCACAGCCGAGCACAGAGCCCAGATCCAAGCCTCGAGACGAGCCCCGTGACAATCCCCAAGCCCAGCCTAGAGCCGAGGCGAGCCGAGTCCAGAGCCGAACCCAGATCCGAGCCCCGAGCCCAGCCTAGAGCCGAGCCGAGCCCAGAGCCCAGCCTAGAGGCGAGCCCAGAGTCGAGTATCGAGCCGAGCCCAGCTGAGCCCCCAGCCCAGAGCCGAGCCTCGAGACGAGCCCCGAGACAATCCCCAAGCCCAGCTTAGAGCCGAGACGAGCCGAGTCCAGAGCCGAACCCAGATCCGAGCCCCGAGCCCAGCCTAGAGCCGAGGCGAGCCGAGTCCAGAGCCGAACTCAGAGCCGAGCCTCGAGCCCAGCCTAGAGCCGAGCCGAGTCCAGAGCCGAGGTACGAGCGCAGCCTAGAGCCGAGTAGAGAGCCGAGCCCAGAGCCGAGCCTCGAGCCGAGCCCCGAGCCCAGCCGAGCCCCGAGCCCTGATCCGAGCCTCGAGACGAGCCCCGAGACAATCCCCAAGCCCAGACTAGAGCCGAGGCGAACCGAGTCCAGAGCCGAAACCAGATCCAAGCCCCGAGCTTAGCCTAGAGCCGAGCCGAGCCCAGAGCATAGTCTAGAGCCGAGCCCAGCGCCGAGCCTCGAGCCGAGCCCCGAGCCCAGCCGAGCACAAAGCCCAGAGCAGAGCCTCGAGATGAGCCCCGAGACAATCCCCAAGCCCAGCCTAGAGCCGAGGCGAGCCGAGTCCAGAGCCGAAGCGAGATCAGAGCCCCGAGCCCAGCCTAGAGCCGAGCCGAGTCCAGAGCCGAGGTACGAGCACAGCCTAGAGCCGAGTAGAGAGCCGAGCCCCGAGCCCAGCCGAGCCCAGAGCCGAGCCTCGAGACGAGCCCCGAGACAATCCCCAAGCCCAGCTTAGAGCCGAGGCGAGCCGAGTCCAGAGCCGAACCCAGATCCGAGCCCCGAGCCCAGCCTAGAGCCGAGCCGAGCCCGGAGCCCAGCCTAGAGCCGAGCCCTGAGCCGAGCCCCGAGCCGAGCCCCGAACCCAGCCGAGCACAGAGCCCAGAGCCGAGCCTCAAGACGAGCCCCGAGACAATCCCCAAGCCCAGCCTAGAGCCGAGGCGAGCCGAGTCCAGAGCCGAACCCAGATCCGAGCCCCGAGCACAGCCTAGAGCCGAGCCGAGTCCAGAGCCGAGCCCAGAGTCGGGCGCGAGCTGAGCCTCGAGCCTAGCCAAGAGCAGAGCCGATCATTTGGGCCAGCCCAAAGCCGAGAGCAGACAATTCCAGAGCCGAGCCTCGAGCCCAGCCTAGAGCCGAGCCGAGTCAAGATCCGAGCCCAGAACCGATCCCCGAGCCCAGCCTAGAGCCGATCCGAGCCCGGAGCCCAGCCTAGAGCCGAGCCCTGAGCCGAGCCTCGAGCCGAGCCCCGAGCCCAGCCGAGCACATATCCCAGTGCCGAGCCTCGAGACGAGCCCCGAGAAAATCCCCAAGCCCAGCCTAGAGCCGAGCAGAGCCGAGTCCAGAGCCGAAGCGAGATCAGAGCCCCGAGCCCAGCCTAGAGCCGAGCCGAGTCCAGAGCCGAGGTACGAGCGCAGCCTAGAGCCGAGTAGACGACCGAGCCCAGAGCCGAGCCTCGAGCCGAGCCCCGAGCCCAGCCGAGCACAGAGCCCAGAGCCGAGCCTCGAGACGAGCCCCGAGAGAATCCCCAAGCCCAGCCTAGAACCGAGGCGAGCCGAGTCTAGAGCCGAACCCAGATCCGAGCACCGAGCGCAGCCTAGAGCCGAGCAGAGCCCAGAGCATAGCCTAGAGCCGAGCCCAGCGCCGGGCATCGAGCCGAGCCCCGAGCCCAGCCGAGCCCCGAGCCCAGATCCGAGCCTCGAGACGATCCCCGAGACAATCCCCAAGCAGAGCCTAGAGCCGAGGCGAGCCGAGTCCAGAGCCGAACCGAGAACCGAGCCCCGAGCCCAGCCTAGAGCCGAGACGAGTCCAGAGCCGAGCCCAGAGTCGGGCGCGATCTGAGCCTCGAGCCGAGCCAAGAGCAGAGCCGATCCCTGAGCCCAGCCCAAAGCCGAGAGCAGACAAGCCCAGAGCCGACCCTCGAGCCCAGCCTAGAGCCGAAACCAGACTAGAGCCCAGAGCCGAGCCTCGAGCCGAGCCCCGAGCCCAGCCGAGCACAGAGCTCAGAGCCGAGTCTCAAGACGAGCCCCGAGACAATCCCCAAGCCCAGCCTAGAGCCGAGGCGAGCCGAGTCCAGAGCCGAATCCAGAGCCGAGCCCCGAGCACAGCCGAGCACAGAGCCCAGCCCAAAGCCGAGAGCAGACAAGCCCAGAGCCGAGCCTCGAGCCCAGCCTAGAGCCGAGTCCAGAGCCGAGCCCAGAGCCGAGCCTCGAGCCGAGCCCCGAGCCCAGCCGAGCACAGAGCCCAGAGCCGAGTCTCGAGACGAGCCCCGAGACAATCCCCAAGCCCAGACTAGAGCCGAGGCGAGCCGAGTCCAGAGCCGAACCCAGATCCGAGCCCCGAGCCCATCCTAGAGCCGAGGCGAGCCGAGTCCAGAGCCGAACCCAGATCCGAGCCCCGAGCCCAGCCTAGAGCCGAGCCGAGGCCAGAGCCCAGCCTAGAGCCGAGCCCAGAGCCGAGCCTCGACCCGAGCCCCGAGCCCAGCCGAGCCCCGAGCCCAGAGCCGAGCCTCGAGATGAGCCCCGAGACAATCCCCAAGCCCAGCCTAGAGCCGAGCCGAGCCCAGAGCCCAGCCTAGAGGCGAGCCCAGAGCCGAGTATCGAGCCGAGAATCGAGTCGAGTCCCGAGCCCAGATACAAGCCTCGAGACGAGCCCCGAGACAATCCCCAAGCCCATCCTAGAGCCGAGGCGAGCCGAGTCCAGAGCCGAACCCAGATCCGAGCCCAGAGCCCAGCCTAGAGCCGAGCCGAGGCCAGAGCCGAGCCTAGAGCCGAGCCCAGAGCCGAGCCTCGACCCGAGCCCCGAGCCCAGCCGAGCACAGAGCCCAGAGCCGAGCCTCGAGATGAGCCCCGAGACAATCCCCAAGCCCAGCCTAGAGCCGAGCCGAGCCCAGAGTCCAGCCTAGAGGCGAGCCCAGAGCCGAGTATCGAGCCGAGAATCTTGTCGAGCCCCGAGCCCAGATCCGAGCCTCGAGACGAGCCCCGAGACAATCCCCAAGCCCAGCCTAGAGCCGAGGCGAGCCGAGTCCAGAGCCGAACCCAGATCCGAGCACCGAGCCCAGCCTAGAGCCGAGACTAGTCCAGACCCGAGCCCAGAGTCGGGCGCGATCTGAGCCTTGAGCCGAGCCAAGAGCAGAGCCGATCACTGAGCCCAGCCCAAAGCCGAGGTCAGACAAGACCAGAGCCGAGCCTCGAGCCCAGCCTAGAGCCGAGTCCAGAGCCGAGCCCAGAGCCGAGCCTCGAGCCGAGCCCCGAGCCCAGCCGAGCACAGAGCTCAGAACCGAGTGTCAAGACGAGCCCCGAGACAATCCCCAAGCCCAGCCTAGAGCCGAGGCGAGCCGAGTCCAGAGCCGAAGCGAGATCAGAGCCCCGAGCCCAGCCTAGAGCCGAGCCGAGTGCAGAGCCGAGGTACGAGCGCAGCCTAGAGCCGAGTAGAGAGCCGAGCCCAGAGTCGAGCCTCGAGCCGAGCCCCGAGTACAGCCTAGAGGCGAGCCCAGAGTCGAGTATCGAGCCGAGCCTCGAGCCGAGCCCCGAGCCCAGCCAAGCACAGAGCCCAGAGCCGAGCCTCGAGACGAGCCCCGAGACAATCCCCAAGCCCAGACTAGAGCCGAGGCGAGCCGAGTCCAGAGCCGAACCCAGATCCGAGCCCCGAGCCCATCCTAGAGCCGAGGCGAGCCGAGTCCAGAGCCGAACCCAGATCCGAGCCCCGAGCCCAGCCTAGAGCCGAGCCGAGGCCAGAGCCCAGCCTAGAGCCGAGCCCAGAGCCGAGCCTCGACCCGAGCCCCGAGCCCAGCCGAGACCCGAGCCCAAAGCCGAGCCTCGAGATGAGCCCCGAGACAATCCCCAAGCCCAGCCTAGAGCCGAGCCGAGCCCAGAGCCCAGCCTAGAGGCGAGCCCAGAGCAGAGTATCAAGCCGAGAATCGAGTCGAGCCCCGAGCCCAGATCCGAGCCTCGATACGAGCCCCGAGACAATCCCCAAGCCCAGCCTAGAGCCGAGGCGAGCCGAGTCCAGAGCCGAAACCAGATCCGAGACCCGAGCTTAGCCTAGAGCCGAGCCGAGCCCAGACCATAGCCTAGAGCCGAGCCCAGCGCCAAGCATCGAGCCGAGCCCCGAGCCCAGCCGAGCACAGAGCCCAGAGCCGAGCCCCGAGACGAGCCCCGAGACAATCCCCAAGCCCAGCCTAGAGCCGAGGCGAGCCGAGTCCAGAGCCGAAGCGAGATCAGAGCCCCGAGCCCAGCCTAGAGCCGAGCCGAGTCCAGAGCCGAGGTACGAGCGCAGCCTAGAGCCGAGTAGGGAGCCGAGCCCAGAGCCGAACCGAGATCCGAGCCCCGAGCACAGCCTAGAGCCGAGACGAGTCCAGAGCCGAGCCCAGAGTCGGGCGCGATCTGAGCCTCGAGCCGAGCCAAGAGCAGAGCCGATCCCTGAGCCCAGCCCAAAGCCGAGAGCAGACAAGCCCAGAGCCGAGCCTCGAGCCCAGCCTAGAGCCGAGTCCAGAGCCGAGCCCAGAGCCGAGCCTCGAGCCGAGCCCCGAGCCCAGCCGAGCACAGAGACCAGAGCCGAGCCTCGAGACGAGCCCCGAGACAATCCCCAAGCCCAGCCTAGAGCCGAGGCGAGCCGAGCCCAGAGCCGAGCCTCGAGCCGAGCCCCGAACACAGCCGAGCACAGAGCCCAGATCCGAGCCTCGAGACGAGCCCCGAGACAATCCCCAAGCCAAGCCTAGAGCCGAGGCGAGACGAGTCCAGAGCCGAAGCCAGATCCGAGCCCCGAGCCCAGCCTAGAGCCGAGCCGAGCCCAGAGCCCAGCCTAGAAGCGAGCCCAGAGTCGAGTATCGAGCCGAGCCTCGAGCCGAGCCCCGAGCCCAGCCGAGCACAGAGCCCAGAGCCGAGCCTCGAGACGAACCCCGAGACAATCCCGAAGCCCAGCCTAGAGCCGAGGCGAGCCGAGTCCAGAGCCGAACCCAGATCCGAGCCCCGAGCCCAGCCTAGAGCCGAGGCGAGCCGAGTCCAGAGCCGAACCCAGACCCGAGCCCCGAGCCCAGCCTAGATCCGAGGCGAGGCCAGAGCCCAGCCTAGAGCCGAGCCCAGAGCCGAGCCTCGACCCGAGCCCCGAGCCCAGCCGAGCCCCGAGCCCCGAGCCGAGCCTCGAGATGAGCCCCGAGACAATCCCCAAGCCCAGACAAGAGCCGAGGCGAGCCGAGTCCAGAGCCGAACCCAGATCCGAGCCCCGAGCCCATCCTAGAGCCGAGGCGAGCCGAGTCCAGAGCCGAACCCAGAGCCGAGCCCCGAGCCCAGCCTAGATCCGAGGCGAGGCCAGCGCCCAGCCTAGAGCCGAGCCCAGAGCCGAGCCTCGACCCGAGCCCCGAGCCCAGCCGAGCCCCGAGCCCAGAGCCGAGCCTCGAGATGAGCCCCGAGACAATCCCCAAGCCCAGCCTAGAGCCGAGCCGAGCCCAGAGCCCAGCCTAGAGGCGAGCCCAGAGCCGAGTATCGAGCCGAGCCCCGAACACAGCCGAGCACAGAGCCCAGATCCGAGCCTCGAGACGAGCCCCGAGACAATCCCCAAGCCCAGCCTAGAGCCGAGGCGAGCCGAGTCCAGAGCCGAACCGAGATCCGAGCCCCGAGCCCAGCCTAGAGCCGAGCCGAGTCCAGAGCCGAGCCCAGAGTCGGGCGCGATCTGAGCCTCGAGCCGACACAAGAGCAGAGCCGATCCCTGAGCCCAGCCCAAAGCCGAGAGCAGACAAGCCCAGAGCCGAGCCTCGAGCCCAGCCTAGAGCCGAGTCCAGAGCCGAGTATCGAGCCGAGCCTCGAGCCGAGCCCCGAGCCCAGCCGAGCACAGAGCTCAGAGCCGAGTCTCAAGACGAGCCCCGAGACAATCCCCAAGCCCAGCCTAGAGCCGAGGCGAGCCGAGTCCAGAGCCGAACCCAGATCCGAGCCCCGAGCCCAGCCTAGAGCCGAGCCGAGCCCAAAGCCCATCCTAGAGGCGAGCCCAGAGTCGAGTATCGAGCCGAGCCTCGAGCCGAGCCCCGAGCCCATCCTAGAGCCGAGGCGAGCCGAGTCCGGAGCCGAACCCAGATCCGAGCCCCGAGCCCAGCCTAGAGCCGAGCCGAGGCCAGATCCCAGCCTAGAGCCGAGCCCAGAGCCGAGCCTCGACCCGAGCCCCGAGCCCAGCCGAGCCCCGAGCCCAGAGCCGAGCCTCGAGATGAGCCCCGAGACAATCCCCAAGCCCAGCCTAGAGCCGAGCCGAGCCCAGAGCCCAGCCTAGAGGCGAGCCCAGAGCCGAGTATCGAGCCGAGAATCGAGTCGAGCCCCGAGCCCAGATCCGAGCCTCGAGACGAGCCCCGAGACAATCCCCAAGCCCAGCCTAGAGCCGAGGCGAGCCGAGTCCAGAGCCGAAGCGAGATCCGAGCCCCGAGCCCAGCCTAGAGCCGAGAGGAGTCCAGAGCCGAGCCCAGAGTCGGGCGCGATCTGAGCCTCGAGCCGAGCCAAGATCAGAGCCGATCCCTGAGCGCAGCCCAAAGCCGAGAGCAGACAAGCCCAGAGCCGAGCCTCGAGCCCAGCCTAGAGTCGAGTCCAGAGCCGAGCCCAGAGCCGAGCCTCGAGCCGAGCCCCGAGCCAAGCCGAGCACAGAGCCCAGATCCGAGCCTCGAGACGAGCCCCGAGACAATCCCCAAGCCCAGCCTAGAGCCGAGGCAAGCCGAGTCCAGAGCCGAACCCAAAGCCGAGCCCCGAGCTTAGCCTAGAGCCGAGCCGAGCCCAGACCATAGCCTAGAGCCGAGCCCAGCGCCAAGCATCTAGCCGAGCCCCGAGCCCAGCCGAGCACAGAGCCCAGAGCCGAGTCTCGAGACGAGCCCCGAGACAATCCCCAAGCCCAGCCTAGAGCCGAGGCGAGCCGAGTCCAGAGCCGAAGCGAGATCAGAGCTCCGAGCCCAGCCTAGAGCCGAGCCGACTCCAGAGCCGAGGTACGAGCGCAGCCCAAAGCCGAGTCTCGAGACGAGCCCCGAGACAATCCCCAAGCCCAGCTTAGAGCCGAGGCGAGCCGAGTCCAGAGCCGAACCCAGATCCGAGCCCCGAGCCCAGCCTAGAGCCGAGCCGAGCCCGGAGCCCAGCCTAGAGCCGAGCCCTGAGCCGAGCCCTGAGCTGAGCCCCGAGCCCAGCCGAGCACAGAGCCCAGAGCCGAGCCTCGAGACGAGCCCCGAGAAAATCCCCAAGCCCAGCCTAGAGCCGAGGCGAGCCGAGTCCAGAGCCGAACCCAGATCCGAGCCCCGAGCCCAGCCTAGAGCCGAGCCGAGCCCAGAGCCCAGCCTAGAGGCGAGCCCAGAGTCGAGTATCGAGCCGCGCCTCGAGCCGAGCCCCGAGCCCAGCCGAGCACAGAGCCCAGAGCCGAGCCTCGAGACGAGGCCCGAGACAGTCCCCAAGCCCAGACTAGAGCCGAGGCGAGCCGAGTCCAGAGCCGAACCCAGATCCGAGCCTCGAGCCCATCCTAGAGCCGAGGCGAGCCGAGTCCAGAGCCGAACCCAGAGCCGAGCCCCGAGCGCAGCCGAGCCCCGAGCCCAGATCCGAGCCTCGAGACGAGCCCCGAGACAATCCCCAAGCCCAGCCTAGATCCGAGGCGAGCCGAGTCCAGAGCCGAACCGAGATCCGAGCCCCGAGCCCAGCCTAGAGCCGAGACGAGTCCAGAGCCGAGCCCAGAGTCGGGCGCGATCTGAGCCTCGAGCCGAGCGATGAGCAGAGCCGATGCCTGATCCCAGCCCAAAGCCGAGAGCAGACAAGCCCAGAGCCGAGCCTCGAGCCCAGCCTAGAGCCGAGTACAGAGCCGAGCCCAGAGCCGAGCCTCGAGCCGAGCCCCGAGCCCAGCCTCGAGCCGAGCCGAGCCCGGAGCCCAGCCTATAGCCGAGCCCTGAGCCGAGCCTCGAGCCGAGCCCCGAGCCCAGCCGATCCCAGAGCCCAGAACCGAGCCTCCAGACGAGCCCCGAGACAATCCCCAAGCCCAGCCTAGAGCCGAGGCGAGCCGAGTCCAGAGCCGAACCCAGATCCGAGCCTCGAGCCCAGCCTAGAGCCGAGCCGAGTCCAGACCATAGCCTAGAGCCGAGCACGCGCCAAGCATCGAGCCGAGCCCCGAGCCCAGCCGAGCCCCGAGCCCAGAGCCGACCCTCGAGACGAGCCCCGAGACAATCCCCAAGCCCAGCCTAGAGCCGAGGCGAGCCGAGTCCAGAGCCGAAGCGAGATCAGAGCCCCGAGCCCAGCCTAGAGCCGAGCCGAGTCCAGAGCCGAGGTACGAGCGCAGCCTAGAGCCGAGTAGAGAGCCGAGCCCAGAGCCGAGCCTCGAGCCGAGCCCCGAGCCCAGCCGAGCCCCGAGCCCAGAGCCGAGCCTCGAGACGAGCCCCGAGACAATCCCCAAGCCCAGCTTAGAGCCGAGTCGAGCCGAGTCCAGAGCCGAACCCAGATCCGAGCCCCGAGCCCAGCCTAGAGCCGAGCCGAGCCCGGAGCCCAGCCTAGAGCCGAGCCCTGAGCCGGGCCCCGAGCCGAGCCCAGTGCCCAGCCGAGCACAGAGCCCAGAGCCGAGCCTCGAGACGAGCCCCGAGACAATCCCCAAGCCCAGCCTAGAGCCGAGGCGAGCCGAGTCCAGAGCCGAACCCAGAACCGAGCCCCGAGCACAGCCTAGAGCCGAGCAGAGTCCAGATCCGAGCCCAGAGTCGGGCGCGAGCTGAGCCTCGAGCCTAGCCAAGAGCAGAGACGATCATTTGGGCCAGCCCAAAGCCGAGAGCAGACAATTCCAGAACCGAGCCCCGAGCCCAGCCTAGAGCCGAGCCGAGCCCGGAGCCCAGCCAAGAGCCGAGCCCTGAGCCGAGCCTCGAGCCGAGCCCCGAGCCCAGCCGAGCACATATCCCAGTGCCGAGCCTCGAGACGAGCCCCGAGAAAATCCCCAAGCCCAGCCTAGAGCCGAGGCGAGCCGAGTCCAGAGCCGAAGCGAGATCAGAGCCCCGAGCCCAGCCTAGAGCCGAGCCGAGTCCAGAGATGAGGTACGAGCGCAGCCTAGAGCAGATCCGAGCCCAGAGCTTAGCCTCGAGCCGAGCCCCGAGCCCAGCCGAGCACAGAGACCAGAGCCGAGCCTCGAGACGAGCCCCGAGACAATCCCCAAGCCCAGCCTAGAGCCGAGGCGAGCCGAGTCCAGAGCCGAACCCAGATCCGAGCCCCGAGCCCAGCCTAGAGCCGAGCCGAGCCCAGAGCCCAGCCTAGAAGCGAGCCCAGAGTCGAGTATCGAGCCGAGCCTCGAGCTGAGCCCCGAGCCCAGCCGAGCACAGAGCCCAGAGCCGAGCCTCGAGACGAGCCCCGAGACAATCCCCAAGCCCAGACTAGAGCCGAGGCGAGCCGAGTCCAGAGCCGAACCCAGATCCGAGCCCCGAGCCCATCCTAGAACCGAGTCGAGCCGAGTCCAGAGCCGAACCCAGACCCGAGCCCCGAGCCCAGCCTAGATCCGAGGCGAGGCCAGAGCCCAGCCTAGAGCCGAGCCCAGAGCCGAGCCTCGACCCGAGCCCCGAGCCCAGCCGAGCCCCGAGCCCAGAGCCGAGCCTTGAGATGAGCCCCGAGACAAGCCCCAAGCCCAGCCTAGAGCCGAGCCGAGCCCAGAGCCCAGCCTAGAGGCGAGCCCAGAGCCGAGTATCGAGCCGAGAATCGAGTCGAGCCCCGAGCCCAGATCCGAGCCTCGAGACGAGCCCCGAGACAATCCCCAAGCCCAGCCTAGAGCCGAGGCGAGCCGAGTCCAGAGCTGAACCGAGATCCGAGCCCCGAGCACAGCCTAGAGCCGAGACGAGTCCAGAGCCGAGCCCAGAGTCGGGCGCGATCTGAGCCTCGAGCCGAGCCAAGAGCAGAGCCGATCCCTGAGCCCAGCCCAAAGCCGAGAGCAGACAAGCCCAGAGCCGAGCCTCGAGCCCAGCCTAGAGCCGAGTCCAGAGCCGAGCCCAGAGCCGAGCCTCGAGCCGAGCCCCGAGCCCAGCCGAGCACAGAGCCCAGAGCCGAGTCTCAAGACGAGCCCCGAGACAATCCCCAAGCCCAGCCTAGAGCCGAGGCGAGCCGAGTCCAGAGCCGAACCCAGATCCGAGCCCCGAGCCCAGCCTAGAGCCGAGCCGAGCCCGGAGCCCAGCCTAGAGCCGAGTATCGAGCCGAGCCTCGAGCTGAGCCCCGAGCCCAGCCGAGCACAGAGCCCAGAGCCGAGCCTCGAGACGAGCCCCGAGACAATCCCCAAGCCCAGACTAGAGCCGAGGCGAGCCGAGTCCAGAGCCGAACCCAGATCCGAGCCCCGAGCCCAGCCTAGAGCCGAGCCGAGCCCAGAGCCCAGCCTAGAAGCGAGCCCAGAGTCGAGTATCGAGCCGAGCCTCGAGCCGAGCCCCGAGCCCAGCCGAGCACAGAGCCCAGAGCCGAGCCTCGAGACGAGCCCCGAGACAATCCCCAAGCCCAGACTAGAGCCGAGGCGAGCCGAGTCCAGAGCCGAACCCAGATCCGAGCCCCGAGCCCATCCTAGAGCCGAGGCGAGCCGAGTCCAGACCCGAACCCAGACCCGAGCCCCGAGCCCAGCCTAGATCCGAGGCGAGGCCAGAGCCCAGCCTAGAGCCGAGCCCAGAGCCGAGCCTCGACCCGAGCCCCGAGCCCAGCCGAGCCCCGAGCCCCGAGCCGAGCCTCGAGATGAGCCCCGAGACAATCCCCAAGCCCAGACTAGAGCCGAGGCGAGCCGAGTCCAGAGCCGAACCCAGATCCGAGCCCCGAGCCCATCCTAGAGCCGAGGCGAGCCGAGTCCAGAGCCGAACCCAGACCCGAGCCCCGAGCCCAGCCTAGATCCGAGGCGAGGCCAGAGCCCAGCCTAGAGCCGAGCCCAGAGCCGAGCCTCGACCCGAGCCCCGAGCCCAGCCGAGCCCCGAGCCCAGAGCCGAGCCTCGAGATGAGCCCCGAGACAAGCCCCAAGCCCAGCCTAGAGCCGAGCCGAGCCCAGAGCCCAGCCTAGAGGCGAGCCCAGAGCCGAGTATCGAGCCGAGAATCGAGTCGAGCCCCGAGCCCAGATCCGAGCCTCGAGACGAGCGCCGAGACAATCCCCAAGCCCAGCCTAGAGCCGAGGCGAGCCGAGTCCAGAGCCGAACCGAGATCCGAGCCCCGAGCCCAGCCTAGAGCCGAGCCGAGTCCAGAGCCGAGCCCAGAGTCGGGCGCGATCTGAGCCTCGAGCCGAGCCAAGAGCAGAGCCGATCCCTGAGCCCAGCCCAAAGCCGAGAGCAGACAAGCCCAGAGCCGAGCCTCGAGCCCAGCCTAGAGCCGAGTCCAGAGCCGAGTATCGAGCCGAGCCTCGAGCCGAGCCCCGAGCACAGCCGAGCACAGAGCTCAGAGCCGAGTCTCAAGACGAGCCCCGAGACAATCCCCAAGCCCAGCCTAGAGCCGAGGCGAGCCGAGTCCAGAGCCGAACCCAGATCCGAGCCCCGAGCCCAGCCTAGAGCCGAGCCGAGCCCAGAGCCCATCCTAGAGGCGAGCCCAGAGTCGAGTATCGAGCCGAGCCTCGAGCCAAGCCCCGAGCCCATCCTAGAGCCGAGGCGAGCCGAGTCCGGAGCCGAACCCAGATCCGAGCCCCGAGCCCAGCCTAGAGCCGAGCCGAGGCCAGATCCCAGCCTAGAGCCGAGCCCAGAGTCGAGCCTCGACCCGAGCCCCGAGCCCAGCCGAGCCCCGAGCCCAGAGCCGAGCATCGAGATGAGCCCCGAGACAATCCCCAAGCCCAGCCTAGAGCCGAGCCGAGCCCAGAGCCCAGCCTAGAGGCGAGCCCAGAGCCGAGTATCGAGCCGAGAATCGAGTCGAGCCCCGAGCCCAGATCCGAGCCTCGAGACGAGCCCCGAGACAATCCCCAAGCCCAGCCTAGAGCCGAGGCGAGCCGAGTCCAGAGCCGAAGCGAGATCCGAGCCCCGAGCCCAGCCTAGAGCCGAGAGGAGTCCAGAGCCGAGCCCAGAGTCGGGCGCGATCTGAGCCTCGAGCCGAGCCAAGATCAGAGCCGATCCCTGAGCCCAGCCCAAAGCCGAGAGCAGACAAGCCCAGAGCCGAGCCTCGAGCCCAGCCTAGAGCCGAGTCCAGAGCCGAGCCCAGAGCCGAGCCTCGAGCCGAGCCCCGAGCCCAGCCGAGCACAGAGCCCAGATCCGAGCCTCGAGACGAGCCCCGAGACAATCCCCAAGCCCAGCCTAGAGCCGAGGCAAGCCGAGTCCAGAGCCGAACCCAAAGCCGAGCCCCGAGCTTAGCCTAGAGCCGAGCCGAGCCCAGACCATAGCCTAGAGCCGAGACCAGCGCCAAGCATCTAGCCGAGCCCCGAGCCCAGCCGATCACAGAGCCCAGAGCCGAGTCTCGAGACGAGCCCCGAGACAATCCCCAAGCCCAGCCTAGAGCCGAGGCGAGCCGAGTCCAGAGCCGAAGCGAGATCAGAGCTCCGAGCCCAGCCTAGAGCCGAGCCGACTCCAGAGCCGAGGTACGAGCGCAGCCCAAAGCCGAGTCTCGAGACGAGCCCCGAGACAATCCCCAAGCCCAGCTTAGAGCCGAGGCGAGCCGAGTCCAGAGCCGAACCCAGATCCGAGCCCCGAGCCCAGCCTAGAGCCGAGCCGAGCCCGGAGCCCAGCCTAGAGCCGAGCACTGAGCCGAGCCCCGAGCTGAGCCCCGAGCCCAGCCGAGCACAGAGCCCAGAGCCGAGCCTCGAGACGAGCCCCGAGAAAATCCCCAAGCCCAGCCTAGAGCCGAGGCGAGCCGAGTCCAGAGCCGAAGCGAGATCAGAGCCCCGAGCCCAGCCTAGAGCCGAGTCGAGTCCAGAGCCGAGGTACGAGCGCAGCCTAGAGCCGAGTAGAGAGCCGAGCCACGAGCCGAGCCTCGAGCCGAGCCCCGAGCACAGCCGAGCACAGAGCCCAGATCCGAGCCTCGAGACGAGCCCCGAGACAATCCCCAAGCCCAGCCTAGAGCCGAGGCGAGCCGAGTCCAGAGCCGAACCGAGAACCGAGCCCCTAGCCCAGCCTAGAGCCGAGCCGAGCCCAGAGCCCAGCCTAGAGGCGAGCCCAGAGCCGAGTATCGAGCAGAGAATCGAGTCGAGCCCCGAGCCCAGATCCGAGCCTCGAGACGAGCCCCGAGACAATCCCCAAGCCCAGCCTAGAGCCGAGGCGAGCCGAGTCCAGAGCTGAACCGAGATCCGAGCCCCGAGCACAGCCTAGAGCCGAGACGAGTCCAGAGCCGAGCCCAGAGTCGGGCGCGATCTGAGCCTCGAGCCGAGCCAAGAGCAGAGCCGATCCCTGAGCC
Organism: Athene noctua; assembly: GCF_965140245.1. Classification (NCBI taxonomy): domain Eukaryota; kingdom Metazoa; phylum Chordata; class Aves; order Strigiformes; family Strigidae; genus Athene; species Athene noctua. The sequence continues at coordinate 173,140 of NW_027437593.1, forward strand.
CAGCCCAAAGCCGAGAGCAGACAAGCCCAGAGCCGAGCCTCGAGCCCAGCCTAGAGCCGAGTCCAGAGCCGAGCCCAGAGCCGAGCCTCGAGCCGAGCCCCGAGCCCAGCCGAGCACAGAGACCAGAGCCGAGCCTCGAGACGAGCCCCGAGACAATCCCCAAGCCCAGCCTAGAGCCGAGGCGAGCCGAGCCCAGAGCCGAGCCTCGAGACGAGCCCCGAGACAATCCCCAAGCCAAGCCTAGAGCCGAGGCGAGACGAGTCCAGAGCCGAACCCAGATCCGAGCCCCGAGCCAGCCTAGAGCCGAGCCGAGCCCAGAGCCCAGCCTAGAAGCGAGCCCAGAGTCGAGTATCGAGCCGAGCCTCGAGCCGAGCCCCGAGCCCAGCCGAGCCCCGAGCCCAGATCCGAGCCTCGAGACGAGCCCCGAGACAATCCCCAAGCCCAGCCTAGATCCGAGGCGAGCCGAGTCCAGAGCCGAACCGAGATCCGAGCCCCGAGCCCAGCCTAGAGCCGAGACGAGTCCAGAGCCGAGCCCAGAGTCGGGCGCGATCTGAGCCTCGAGCCGAGCCATGAGCAGAGCCGATGCCTGAGCCCAGCCCAAAGCCGAGAGCAGACAAGCCCAGAGCCGAGCCTCGAGCCCAGCCTAGAGCCGAGTACAGAGCCGAGCCCAGAGCCGAGCCTCGAGCCGAGCCCCGAGCCCAGCCTCGAGCCGAGCCGAGCCCGGAGCCCAGCCTAGAGCCGAGCCCTGAGCCGAGCCTCGAGCCGAGCCCCGAGCCCAGCCGATCCCAGAGCACAGAACCGAGCCTCCAGACGAGCCCAGAGACAATCCCCAAGCCCAGCCTAGAGCCGAGGCGAGCCGAGTCCAGAGCCGAACCCAGATCCGAGCCTCGAGCCCAGCCTAGAGCCGAGCCGAGTCCAGACCATAGCCTAGAGCCGAGCACGCGCCAAGCATCGAGCCGAGCCCCGAGCCCAGCCGAGCCCCGAGCCCAGAGCCGAGCCTCGAGACGAGCCCCGAGACAATCCCCAAGCCCAGCCTAGAGCCGAGGCGAGCCGAGTCCAGAGCCGAAGCGAGATCAGAGCCCCGAGCCCAGCCTAGAGCCGAGCCGAGTCCAGAGCCGAGGTACGAGCGCAGCCCAAAGCCGAGTCTCGAGACGAGCCCCGAGACAATCCCCAAGCCCAGCTTAGAGCCGAGGCGAGCCGAGTCCAGAGCCGAACCCAGATCCGAGCCCCGAGCCCAGCCTAGAGCCGAGCCGAGCCCGGAGCCCAGCCTAGAGCCGAGCCCTGAGCCGAGCCCTGAGCTGAGCCCCGAGCCCAGCCGAGCACAGAGCCCAGAGCCGAGCCTCGAGACGAGCCCCGAGAAAATCCCCAAGCCCAGCCTAGAGCCGAGGCGAGCCGAGTCCAGAGCCGAACCCAGATCCGAGCCCCGAGCCCAGCCTAGAGCCGAGCCGAGCCCAGAGCCCAGCCTAGAGGCGAGCCCAGAGTCGAGTATCGAGCCGCGCCTCGAGCCGAGCCCCGAGCCCAGCCGAGCACAGAGCCCAGAGCCGAGCCTCGAGACGAGGCCCGAGACAGTCCCCAAGCCCAGACTAGAGCCGAGGCGAGCCGAGTCCAGAGCCGAACCCAGATCCGAGCCTCGAGCCCATCCTAGAGCCGAGGCGAGCCGAGTCCAGAGCCGAACCCAGAGCCGAGCCCCGAGCCCAGCCGAGCCCCGAGCCCAGATCCGAGCCTCGAGACGAGCCCCGAGACAATCCCCAAGCCCAGCCTAGATCCGAGGCGAGCCGAGTCCAGAGCCGAACCGAGATCCGAGCCCCGAGCCCAGCCTAGAGCCGAGACGAGTCCAGAGCCGAGCCCAGAGTCGGGCGCGATCTGAGCCTCGAGCCGAGCCAAGATCAGAGCCGATCCCTGAGCCCAGCCCAAAGCCGAGAGCAGACAAGCCCAGAGCCGAGCCTCGAGCCCAGCCTAGAGCCGAGTACAGAGCCGAGCCCAGAGCCGAGCCTCGGGCCGAGCCCCGAGCCCAGCCTCGAGCCGAGCCGAGCCCGGAGCCCAGCCTAGAGCCGAGCCCTGAGCCGAGCCTCGAGCCGAGCCCCGAGCCCAGCCGATCCCAGAGCACAGAACCGAGCCTCCAGACGAGCCCCGAGACAATCCCCAAGCCCAGCCTAGAGCCGAGGCGAGCCGAGTCCAGAGCCGAACCCAGATCCGAGCCTCGAGCCCAGCCTAGAGCCGAGCCGAGTCCAGACCATAGCCTAGAGCCGAGCACGCGCCAAGCATCGAGCCGAGCCCCGAGCCCAGCCGAGCCCCGAGCCCAGAGCCGAGCCTCGAGACGAGCCCCGAGACAATCCCCAAGCCCAGCCTAGAGCCGAGGCGAGCCGAGTCCAGAGCCGAACCCAGACCCGAGCCCCGAGCCCAGCCTAGATCCGAGGCGAGGCCAGAGCCCAGCCTAGAGCCGAGCCCAGAGCCGAGCCTCGACCCGAGCCCCGAGCCCAGCCGAGCCCCGAGCCCAGAGCCGAGCCTTGAGATGAGCCCCGAGACAAGCCCCAAGCCCAGCCTAGAGCCGAGCCGAGCCCAGAGCCCAGCCTAGAGGCGAGCCCAGAGCCGAGTATCGAGCCGAGAATCGAGTCGAGCCCCGAGCCCAGATCCGAGCCTCGAGACGAGCCCCGAGACAATCCCCAAGCCCAGCCTAGAGCCGAGGCGAGCCGAGTCCAGAGCTGAACCGAGATCCGAGCCCCGAGCACAGCCTAGAGCCGAGACGAGTCCAGAGCCGAGCCCAGAGTCGGGCGCGATCTGAGCCTCGAGCCGAGCCAAGAGCAGAGCCGATCCCTGAGCCCAGCCCAAAGCCGAGAGCAGACAAGCCCAGAGCCGAGCCTCGAGCCCAGCCTAGAGCCGAGTCCAGAGCCGAGCCCAGAGCCGAGCCTCGAGCCGAGCCCCGAGCCCAGCCGAGCACAGAGCCCAGAGCCGAGTCTCAAGACGAGCCCCGAGACAATCCCCAAGCCCAGCCTAGAGCCGAGGCGAGCCGAGTCCAGAGCCGAACCCAGATCCGAGCCCCGAGCCCAGCCTAGAGCCGAGCCGAGCCCGGAGCCCAGCCTAGAGCCGAGTATCGAGCCGAGCCTCGAGCTGAGCCCCGAGCCCAGCCGAGCACAGAGCCCAGAGCCGAGCCTCGAGACGAGCCCCGAGACAATCCCCAAGCCCAGACTAGAGCCGAGGCGAGCCGAGTCCAGAGCCGAACCCAGATCCGAGCCCCGAGCCCAGCCTAGAGCCGAGCCGAGCCCAGAGCCCAGCCTAGAAGCGAGCCCAGAGTCGAGTATCGAGCCGAGCCTCGAGCCGAGCCCCGAGCCCAGCCGAGCACAGAGCCCAGAGCCGAGCCTCGAGACGAGCCCCGAGACAATCCCCAAGCCCAGACTAGAGCCGAGGCGAGCCGAGTCCAGAGCCGAACCCAGATCCGAGCCCCGAGCCCATCCTAGAGCCGAGGCGAGCCGAGTCCAGACCCGAACCCAGACCCGAGCCCCGAGCCCAGCCTAGATCCGAGGCGAGGCCAGAGCCCAGCCTAGAGCCGAGCCCAGAGCCGAGCCTCGACCCGAGCCCCGAGCCCAGCCGAGCCCCGAGCCCCGAGCCGAGCCTCGAGATGAGCCCCGAGACAATCCCCAAGCCCAGACTAGAGCCGAGGCGAGCCGAGTCCAGAGCCGAACCCAGATCCGAGCCCCGAGCCCATCCTAGAGCCGAGGCGAGCCGAGTCCAGAGCCGAACCCAGACCCGAGCCCCGAGCCCAGCCTAGATCCGAGGCGAGGCCAGAGCCCAGCCTAGAGCCGAGCCCAGAGCCGAGCCTCGACCCGAGCCCCGAGCCCAGCCGAGCCCCGAGCCCAGAGCCGAGCCTCGAGATGAGCCCCGAGACAAGCCCCAAGCCCAGCCTAGAGCCGAGCCGAGCCCAGAGCCCAGCCTAGAGGCGAGCCCAGAGCCGAGTATCGAGCCGAGAATCGAGTCGAGCCCCGAGCCCAGATCCGAGCCTCGAGACGAGCGCCGAGACAATCCCCAAGCCCAGCCTAGAGCCGAGGCGAGCCGAGTCCAGAGCCGAACCGAGATCCGAGCCCCGAGCCCAGCCTAGAGCCGAGCCGAGTCCAGAGCCGAGCCCAGAGTCGGGCGCGATCTGAGCCTCGAGCCGAGCCAAGAGCAGAGCCGATCCCTGAGCCCAGCCCAAAGCCGAGAGCAGACAAGCCCAGAGCCGAGCCTCGAGCCCAGCCTAGAGCCGAGTCCAGAGCCGAGTATCGAGCCGAGCCTCGAGCCGAGCCCCGAGCACAGCCGAGCACAGAGCTCAGAGCCGAGTCTCAAGACGAGCCCCGAGACAATCCCCAAGCCCAGCCTAGAGCCGAGGCGAGCCGAGTCCAGAGCCGAACCCAGATCCGAGCCCCGAGCCCAGCCTAGAGCCGAGCCGAGCCCAGAGCCCATCCTAGAGGCGAGCCCAGAGTCGAGTATCGAGCCGAGCCTCGAGCCAAGCCCCGAGCCCATCCTAGAGCCGAGGCGAGCCGAGTCCGGAGCCGAACCCAGATCCGAGCCCCGAGCCCAGCCTAGAGCCGAGCCGAGGCCAGATCCCAGCCTAGAGCCGAGCCCAGAGTCGAGCCTCGACCCGAGCCCCGAGCCCAGCCGAGCCCCGAGCCCAGAGCCGAGCCTCGAGATGAGCCCCGAGACAATCCCCAAGCCCAGCCTAGAGCCGAGCCGAGCCCAGAGCCCAGCCTAGAGGCGAGCCCAGAGCCGAGTATCGAGCCGAGAATCGAGTCGAGCCCCGAGCCCAGATCCGAGCCTCGAGACGAGCCCCGAGACAATCCCCAAGCCCAGCCTAGAGCCGAGGCGAGCCGAGTCCAGAGCCGAAGCGAGATCCGAGCCCCGAGCCCAGCCTAGAGCCGAGAGGAGTCCAGAGCCGAGCCCAGAGTCGGGCGCGATCTGAGCCTCGAGCCGAGCCAAGATCAGAGCCGATCCCTGAGCCCAGCCCAAAGCCGAGAGCAGACAAGCCCAGAGCCGAGCCTCGAGCCCAGCCTAGAGCCGAGTCCAGAGCCGAGCCCAGAGCCGAGCCTCGAGCCGAGCCCCGAGCCCAGCCGAGCACAGAGCCCAGATCCGAGCCTCGAGACGAGCCCCGAGACAATCCCCAAGCCCAGCCTAGAGCCGAGGCAAGACGAGTCCAGAGCCGAACCCAAAGCCGAGCCCCGAGCTTAGCCTAGAGCCGAGCCGAGCCCAGACCATAGCCTAGAGCCGAGACCAGCGCCAAGCATCTAGCCGAGCCCCGAGCCCAGCCGAGCACAGAGCCCAGAGCCGAGTCTCGAGACGAGCCCCGAGACAATCCCCAAGCCCAGCCTAGAGCCGAGGCGAGCCGAGTCCAGAGCCGAAGCGAGATCAGAGCCCCGAGCCCAGCCTAGAGCCGAGCCGAGCCCAGACCATAGCCTAGAGCCGAGACCAGCGCCAAGCATCTAGCCGAGCCCCGAGCCCAGCCGAGCACAGAGCCCAGAGCCGAGTCTCGAGACGAGCCCCGAGACAATCCCCAAGCCCAGCCTAGAGCCGAGGCGAGCCGAGTCCAGAGCCGAAGCGAGATCAGAGCTCCGAGCCCAGCCTAGAGCCGAGCCGACTCCAGAGCCGAGGTACGAGCGCAGCCCAAAGCCGAGTCTCGAGACGAGCCCCGAGACAATCCCCAAGCCCAGCTTAGAGCCGAGGCGAGCCGAGTCCAGAGCCGAACCCAGATCCGAGCCCCGAGCCCAGCCTAGAGCCGAGCCGAGCCCGGAGCCCAGCCTAGAGCCGAGCACTGAGCCGAGCCCCGAGCTGAGCCCCGAGCCCAGCCGAGCACAGAGCCCAGAGCCGAGCCTCGAGACGAGCCCCGAGAAAATCCCCAAGCCCAGCCTAGAGCCGAGGCGAGCCGAGTCCAGAGCCGAAGCGAGATCAGAGCCCCGAGCCCAGCCTAGAGCCGAGTCGAGTCCAGAGCCGAGGTACGAGCGCAGCCTAGAGCCGAGTAGAGAGCCGAGCCACGAGCCGAGCCTCGAGCCGAGCCCCGAGCACAGCCGAGCACAGAGCCCAGATCCGAGCCTCGAGACGAGCCCCGAGACAATCCCCAAGCCCAGCCTAGAGCCGAGGCGAGCCGAGTCCAGAGCCGAACCGAGAACCGAGCCCCTAGCCCAGCCTAGAGCCGAGCCGAGCCCAGAGCCCAGCCTAGAGGCGAGCCCAGAGCCGAGTATCGAGCAGAGAATCGAGTCGAGCCCCGAGCCCAGATCCGAGCCTCGAGACGAGCCCCGAGACAATCCCCAAGCCCAGCCTAGAGCCGAGGCGAGCCGAGTCCAGAGCTGAACCGAGATCCGAGCCCCGAGCACAGCCTAGAGCCGAGACGAGTCCAGAGCCGAGCCCAGAGTCGGGCGCGATCTGAGCCTCGAGCCGAGCCAAGAGCAGAGCCGATCCCTGAGCCCAGCCCAAAGCCGAGAGCAGACAAGCCCAGAGCCGAGCCTCGAGCCCAGCCTAGAGCCGAGTCCAGAGCCGAGCCCAGAGCCGAGCCTCGAGCCGAGCCCCGAGCCCAGCCGAGCACAGAGACCAGAGCCGAGCCTCGAGACGAGCCCCGAGACAATCCCCAAGCCCAGCCTAGAGCCGAGGCGAGCCGAGCCCAGAGCCGATCCTCGAGACGAGCCCCGAGACAATCCCCAAGCCAAGCCTAGAGCCGAGGCGAGACGAGTCCAGAGCCGAACCCAGATCCGAGCCCCGAGCCAGCCTAGAGCCGAGCCGAGCCCAGAGCCCAGTCTAGAAGCGAGCCCAGAGTCGAGTATCGAGCCGAGCCTCGAGCCGAGCCCCGAGCCCAGCCGAGCACAGAGCCCAGAGCCGAGCCTCGAGACGAGCCCCGAGACAATCCCGAAGCCCAGCCTAGAGCCGAGGCGAGCCGAGTCCAGACCCGAACCCAGACCCGAGCCCCGAGCCCAGCCTAGATCCGAGGCGAGGCCAGAGCCCAGCCTAGAGCCGAGCACAGAGCCGAGCCTCGACCCGAGCCCCGAGCCCAGCCGAGCCCCGAGCCCCGAGCCGAGCCTCGAGATGAGCCCCGAGACAATCCCCAAGCCCAGACTAGAGCCGAGGCGAGCCGAGTCCAGAGCCGAACCCAGATCCGAGCCCCGAGCCCATCCTAGAGCCGAGGCGAGCCGAGTCCAGAGCCGAACCCAGACCCGAGCCCCGAGCCCAGCCTAGATCCGAGGCGAGGCCAGCGCCCAGCCTAGAGCCGAGCCCAGAGCCGAGCCTCGACCCGAGCCCCGAGCCCAGCCGAGCCCCGAGCCCAGAGCCGAGCCTCGAGATGAGCCCCGAGACAAGCCCCAAGCCCAGCCTAGAGCCGAGCCGAGCCCAGAGCCCAGCCTAGAGGCGAGCCCAGAGCCGAGTATCGAGCCGAGAATCGAGTCGAGCCCCGAGCCCAGATCCGAGCCTCGAGACGAGCCCCGAGACAATCCCCAAGCCCAGCCTAGAGCCGAGGCGAGCCGAGTCCAGAGCCGAACCGAGATCCGAGCCCCGAGCCCAGCCTAGAGCCGAGCCGAGTCCAGAGCCGAGCCCAGAGTCGGGCGCGATCTGAGCCGCGAGCCGAGACAAGAGCAGAGCCGATCCCTGAGCCCAGCCCAAAGCCGAGAGCAGACAAGCCCAGAGCCGAGCCTCGAGCCCAGCCTAGAGCCGAGTCCAGAGCCGAGTATCGAGCCGAGCCTCGAGCCGAGCCCCGAGCCCAGCCGAGCACAGAGCTCAGAGCCGAGTCTCAAGACGAGCCCCGAGACAATCCCCAAGCCCAGCCTAGAGCCGAGGCGAGCCGAGTCCAGAGCCGAACCCAGATCCGAGCCCCGAGCCCAGCCTAGAGCCGAGCCGAGCCCAGAGCCCATCCTAGAGGCGAGCCCAGAGTCGAGTATCGAGCCGAGCCTCGAGCCGAGCCCCGAGCCCATCCTAGAGCCGAGGCGAGCCGAGTCCGGAGCCGAACCCAGATCCGAGCCCCGAGCCCAGCCTAGAGCCGAGCCGAGGCCAGATCCCAGCCTAGAGCCGAGCCCAGAGTCGAGCCTCGACCCGAGCCCCGAGCCCAGCCGAGCCCCGAGCCCAGAGCCGAGCCTCGAGATGAGCCCCGAGACAATCCCCAAGCCCAGCCTAGAGCCGAGCCGAGCCCAGAGCCCAGCCTAGAGGCGAGCCCAGAGCCGAGTATCGAGCCGAGAATCGAGTCGAGCCCCGAGCCCAGATCCGAGCCTCGAGCCGAGCCCCGAGCCCAGCCGAGCACAGAGCCCAGAGCCGAGTCTCAAGACGAGCCCCGAGACAATCCCCAAGCCCAGCCTAGAGCCGAGGCGAGCCGAGTCCAGAGCCGAAGCGAGATCAGAGCCCCGAGCCCAGCCTAGAGCCGAGCCGAGGCCAGAGCTGAGGTACGAGCGCAGCCTAGAGCCGAGTAGAGAGCCGAGCCCAGAGCCGAGCCTCGAGCCGAGCCCCGAGCCCAGCCGAGCACCGAGCCCAGAGCCGAGCCTCGAGACGAGCCCCGAGACAATCCCCAAGCCCAGCTTAGAGCCGAGGCGAGCCGAGTCCAGAGCCGAACCGAGATCCGAGCCCCGAGCACAGCCTAGAGCCGAGACGAGTCCAGAGCCGAGCCCAGAGTCGGGCGCGATCTGAGCCTCGAGCTGAGCCAAGAGCAGAGCCGATCCCTGAGCCCATCCCAAACCCGAGAGCAGACAAGCCCAGAGCCGAGCCTCGAGCCCAGCCTAGAGCCGAGTCCAGAGCCGAGCCCAGAGCCGAGCCTCGAGCCGAGCCCCGAGCCCAGCCGAGCACAGAGCCCAGAGCCGAGTCTCAAGACGAGCCCCGAGACAATCCCCAAGCCCAGCCTAGAGCCGAGGCGAGCCGAGTCCAGAGCCGAACCCAGATCCGAGCCCCGAGCCCAGCCTAGAGCCGAGCCGAGCCCGGAGCCCAGCCTAGAGCCGAACCCTGAGCCGAGCCTCGAGCCGAGCCCCGAGCCCAGCCGAGCACAGAGCCCAGAGCCGAGCCTCGAGACGAGCCCCGAGACAATCCCCAAGCCCAGCCTAGAGCCGAGGCGAGCCGAGTCCAGAGCCGAACCGAGATCCGAGCCCCGAGCACAGCCTAGAGCCGAGACGAGTCCAGAGCCGAGCCGAGAGTCGGGCGCGATCTGAGCCTCGAGCCGAGCCAAGAGCAGAGCCGATCCCTGAGCCCAGCCCAAACCCGAGAGCAGACAAGCCCAGAGCCGAGCCTCGAGCCCAGCCTAGAGCCGAGCCGAGTCCAGATCCGAGCCCAGAACCGAGCCCCGAGCCCAGCCGAGCCCCGAGCCCAGAGCCGAGCCTCGTGACGAGCCCCGAGACAATCCCCAAGCCCAGCTTAGAGCCGAGGCGAGCCGAGTCCTGAGCCGAACACAGATCCGAGCCCCGACCCCAGCCTAGAGCCGAGCCGAGCCCGGAGCCCAGCCTAGAGCCGAGCCCTGTGCCGAGCCCCGAGCCGAGCCCCGAGCCCAGCCGAGCACAGAGCCCAGAGCCGAGCATCGAGACGAGCCCCGAGACAATCCCGAAGCCCAGCCTAGAGCCGAGGCGAGCCGAGTCCAGATCCGAACCCAGAGCCGAGCCTCGAGACCAGCCTAGAGCCGAGCCGAGTCCAGAGCCGAGGTACGAGCGCAGCCTAGAGGCGAGTAGAGAGCCGAGCCACGAGCCGAGCCTCGAGCCGAGCCCCGAGCACAGCCGAGCACAGAGCCCAGATCCGAGCCTCGAGACGAGCCCCGACACAATCCCCAAGCCCAGCCTAGAGCCGAGGCGAGCCGAGTCCAGAGCCGAACCCAGATCCGAGCCCCGAGCCCAGCCTAGAGCCGAGCCGAGTCCAGAGCCGAGGTACGAGCGCAGCCTAGAGCCGAGTAGAGAGCCGAGCCACGAGCCGAGCCTCGAGCCGAGCCCCGAGCACAGCCGAGCACAGAGCCCAGATCCGAGCCTCGAGACGAGCCCCGACACAATCCCCAAGCCCAGCCTAGAGCCGAGGCGAGCCGAGTCCAGAGCCGAACCCAGATCCGAGCCCAGAGCTTAGCCTAGAGCCGAGCCGAGCCCAGACCATAGCCTAGAGCCGAGCCCAGCGCCAAGCATCGAGCCGAGCCCCGAGCCCAGCCGAGCACAGAGCCCGGAGCCGAGCCTCGAGACGAGCCCCGCGACAATCCCCAAGCCCAGCCTAGAGCCGAGGCGAGCCGAGTCCAGAGCCGAAGCGAGATCAGAGCCCCGAGCCCAGCCTAGAGCCGAGCCGAGTCCAGAGCCGAGGTACGAGCGCAGCCTAGAGCCGAGTAGAGAGCCGAGCCCAGAGCCGAGCCTCGAGCCGAGCCCCGAGCCCAGCCGAGCCCCGAGCCCAGAGCCGAGCCTCGTGACGAGCCCCGAGACAATCCCCAAGCCCAGCTTAGAGCCGAGGCGAGCCGAGTCCAGAGCCGAACCCAGATCCGAGCCCCGACCCCAGCCTAGAGCCGAGCCGAGCCCGGAGCCCAGCCTAGAGCCGAGCCCTGAGCCGAGCCCCGAGCCGAGCCCCGAGCACAGCCGAGCACAGAGCCCAGAGCCGAGCATCGAGACGAGCCCCGAGACAATCCCGAAGCCCAGCCTAGAGCCGAGGCGAGCCGAGTCCAGATCCGAACACAGAGCCGAGCCTCGAGACCAGCCTAGAGCCGAGCCGAGTCCAGAGCCGAGGTACGAGCGCAGCCTAGAGCCGAGTAGAGAGCCGAGCCCAGAGCCGAGCCTCGAGCCGAACCCAGAGCACAGCCGAGCACAGAGCCCAGAGCCGAGCCTCGAGACGAGCCCCGAGACAATCCCCAAGCCCAGCCTAGAGCCGAGGCGAGCCGAGTCCAGAGCCGAAGCGAGATCAGAGCCCCGAGCCCAGCCTAGAGCCGAGCCGAGTCCAGAGCCGAGCCCAGAGTCGGGCGCGATCTGAGCCTCGAGCCGAGCCAAGAGCAGAGCCGATCCCTGAGCCCAGCCCAAAGCCGAGAGCAGACAAGCCCAGAGCCGAGCCTCGAGCCCAGCCTAGAGCCGAGTCCAGAGCCGAGCCCAGAGCCGAGCCTCGAGCCGAGCCCCGAGCCCAGCCGAGCACAGAGCCCAGAGCCGAGCCTCGAGACGAGCCCCGAGAAAATCCCCAAGCCCAGCCTAGAGCCGAGGCGAGCCGAGTCCAGAGCCGAACCCAGATCCGAGCCCCGAGCCCAGCCTAGAGCCGAGCCGAGCCCAGAGCCCAGCCTAGAGGCGAGCCCAGAGTCGAGTATCGAGCCGCGCCTCGAGCCGAGCCCCGAGCCCAGCCGAGCACAGAGCCCAGAGCCGAGCCTCGAGACGAGCCCCGAGACAATCCCCAAGCCCAGACTAGAGCCGAGGCGAGCCGAGTCCAGAGCCGAACCCAGATCCGAGCCTCGAGCCCATCCTAGAGCCGAGGCGAGCCGAGTCCAGAGCCGAACCCAGAGCCGAGCCCCGACCCCAGCCGAGCCCCGAGCCCAGATCCGAGCCTCGAGACGAGCCCCGAGACAATCCCCAAGCCCAGCCTAGAGCCGAGGCGAGCCGAGTCCAGAGCCGAACCGAGATCCGAGCCCCGAGCCCAGCCTAGAGCCGAGACGAGTCCAGAGCCGAGCCCAGAGTCGGGCGCGATCTGAGCCTCGAGCCGAGCCATGAGCAGAGCCGATGCCTGAGCCCAGCCCAAAGCCGAGAGCAGACAAGCCCAGAGCCGAGCCTCGAGCCCAGCCTAGAGCCGAGTCCAGAGCCGAGCCCAGAGCCGAGCCTCGAGCCGAGCCCCGAGCCCAGCCTCGAGCCGAGCCGAGCCCGGAGCCCAGCCTAGAGCCGAGCCCTGAGCCGAGCCTCGAGCCGAGCCCTGAGCCCAGCCGAGCCCAGAGCCCAGAACCGAGCCTCCAGACGAGCCCCGAGACAATCCCCAAGCCCAGCCTAGAGCCGAGGCGAGCCGAGTCCAGAGCCGAACCCAGATCCGAGCCTCGAGCCCAGCCTAGAGCCGAGCCGAGTCCAGACCATAGCCTAGAGCCGAGCACGCGCCAAGCATCGAGCCGAGCCCCGAGCCCAGCCGAGCCCCGAGCCCAGAGCCGAGCCTAGAGACGAGCCCCGAGACAATCCCCAAGCCCAGCCTAGAGCCGAGGCGAGCCGAGTCCAGAGCCGAAGCGAGATCAGAGCCCCGAGCCCAGCCTAGAGCCGAGCCGAGTCCAGAGCCGAGGTACGAGCGCAGCCTAGAGCCGAGTAGAGAGCCGAGCCCAGAGCCGAGCCTCGAGCCGAGCCCCGATCCCAGCCGAGCCCCGAGCCCAGAGCCGAACCTCGAGACGAGCCCCGAGACAATACCCAAGCCCAGCTTAGAGCCGAGTCGAGCCGAGTCCAGAGCCGAACCCAGATCCGAGCCCCGAGCCCAGCCTAGAGCCGAGCCGAGCCCGGAGCCCAGCCTAGAGCCGAGCCCTGAGCCGGGCCCCGAGCCGAGCCCCGAGCCCAGCCGAGCACAGAGCCCAGAGCCGAGCCTCGAGACGAGCCCCGAGACAATCCCCAAGCCCAGCCTAGAGCCGAGGCGAGCCGAGTCCAGAGCCGAACCCAGATCCGAGCCCCGAGCACAGCCTAGAGCCGAGCAGAGTCCAGAGCAGAGCCCAGAGTCGGGCGCGAGCTGAGCCTCGAGCCCAGCCTAGAGCCGAGCCGAGCCCGGAGCCCAGCCTAGAGCCGAGCCCAGAGCCGAGCCTCGACCCGAGCCCCGAGCCCAGCCGAGCCCCGAGCCCAGAGCCGAGCCTTGAGATGAGCCCCGAGACAAGCCCCAAGCCCAGCCTAGAGCCGAGCCGACCCCAGAGCCCAGCCTAGAGGCGAGCCCAGATCCGAGTATCGAGCCGAGAATCGAGTCGAGCCCCGAGCCCAGATCCGAGCCTCGAGACGAGCCCCGAGACAATCCCCAAGCCCAGCCTAGAGCCTAGGCGAGCCGAGTCCAGAGCCGAACCCAGAGCCGAGCCTCGAGCCCAGCCTAGAGCCGAGCCGAGTCCAGAGCCGAGGTACGAGCGCAGCCTAGAGCCGAGTAGAGAGCCGAACCCAGAGCACAGCCGAACACAGAGCCCAGATCCGAGCCTCGAGACGAGCGCCGAGACAATCCCCAAGCCCAGCCTAGAGCCGAGCCGAGTCCAGAGCCGAGGTACGAGCGCAGCCTAGAGCCGAGTAGAGAGCCGAGGCCAGAGCCGAGCCTCGAGACGAGCCCCGAGCCCAGCCGAGCCCCGAGCCCAGATCCGAGCCTCGAGACGAGCCCCGAGACAATCCCCAAGCCCAGACTAGAGCCGAGGCGAGCCGAGTCCAGAGCCGAAACCAGATCCGAGCCCCGAGCTTAGCCTAGAGCCGAGCCGAGCCCAGACAATAGCCTAGAGCCGAGCCCAGCGCCAAGCATGGAGCCGAGCCCCGAGCCCAGCCGAGCACAGAGCCCAGAGCCGAGCCTCGAGACGAGCCCCGAGACAATCCCCAAGCCCAGCTTAGAGCCGAGGCGAGCCGAGTCCAGAGCCGAACCCAGATCCGAGCCCCGAGCACAGCCTAGAGCCGAGCCGAGTCCAGAGCCGAGCCCAGAGTCGGGCGCGAGCTGAGCCTCGAGCCTAGCCAAGAGCAGAGCCGATCATTTGGCCCAGCCCAAAGCCGAGAGCAGACAATTCCAGAACCGAGCCTCGAGCCCAGCCTAGAGCCGAGCCGAGTCCAGAGCCGAGCCCAGAACCGAGCCCCGAGCCCAGCCTAGAGCCGAGCCGAGCCCGGAGCCCAGCCTAGAGCCGAGCCCTGAGCCGAGCCTCGAGCCGAGCCCCGAGCCCAGCCGAGCACATATCCCATTGCCGAGCCTCGAGACGAGCCCCGAGAAAATCCCCAAGCCCAGCCTAGAGCCGAGGCGAGCCGAGTCCAGAGCCGAAGCGAGATCAGAGCCCCGAGCCCAGCCTAGAGCCGAGCCGAGTGCAGAGCCGAGGTACGAGCGCAGCCTAGAGCCCAGTAGAGAGCCCAGCCCAGAGCCGAACCTCGAGACGAGCCCCGAGACAATACCCAAGCCCAGCTTAGAGCCGAGTCGAGCCGAGTCAAGAGCCGAACCCAGATCCGAGCCCCGAGCCCAGTCTAGAGCCGAGCCGAGGGCGGAGCCCAGCCTAGAGCCGAGCCCTGAGCCGGGCCCCGAGCCGAGCCCCGAGCCCAGCCGAGCACAGAGCCCAGAGCCGAGCCTCGAGACGAGCCCCGAGACAATCCCCAAGCCCAGCCTAGAGCCGAGGCGAGCCGAGTCCAGAGCCGAACCCAGATCCGAGCCCCGAGCACAGCCTAGAGCCGAGCCGAGTCCAGAGCCGAGCCCAGAGTCGGGCGCGAACTAGCCTCGAGCCTAGCCAAGAACAGAGACGATCATTTGGGCCAGCCCAAAACCGAGAGCAGACAATTCCAGAACCGAGCCCCGAGCCCAGCCTAGAGCCGAGCCGAGCCCGGAGCCCAGCCAAGAGCCGAGCCCTGAGCCGAGCCTCGAGCCGAGCCCCTAGCCCAGCCGAGCACATATCCCAGTGCCGAGCCTCGAGACGAGCCCCGAGAAAATCCCCAAGCCCAGCCTAGAGCCGAGGCGAGCCGAGTCCAGAGCCGAAGCGAGATCAGAGCCCCGAGCCCAGCCTAGAGCCGAGCCGAGTCCAGAGCCGAGGTACGAGCACAGCCTAGAGCCGAGCCGAGCCCATAGCTTAGCCTCGAGCCGAGCCCCGAGCCCAGCCGAGCACAGAGACCAGAGCCGAGCCTCGAGACGAGCCCCGAGACAATCCCCAAGCCCAGCCTAGAGCCGAGGCGAGCCGAGTCCAGAGCCGAACCCAGACCCGAGCCCCGAGCCCAGCCTAGATTCGAGGCGAGGCCAGAGCCCAGCCTAGAGCCGAGCCCAGAGCCGAGCCTCGACCCGAGCCCCGAGCCCAGCCGAGCCCCGAGCCCAGAGCCGAGCCTCGAGATGAGCCCCGAGACAAGCCCCAAGCCCAGCCTAGAGCCGAGCCGAGCCCAGAGCCCAGCCTAGAGGCGAGCCCAGAGCCGAGTATCGAGCCGAGAATCGAGTCGAGCCCCGAGCCCAGATCCGAGCCTCGAGACGAGCCCCGAGACAATCCCCAAGCCCAGCCTAGAGCCGAGGCGAGCCGAGTCCAGAGCCGAAGCGAGATCCGAGCCCCGAGCCCAGCCTAGAGCCGAGAGGAGTCCAGAGCCGAGCCCAGAGTCGGGCGCGATCTGAGCCTCGATCCGAGCCAAGATCAGAGCCGATCCCTGAGCCCAGCCCAAAGCCGAGAGCAGACAAGCCCAGAGCCGAGCCTCGAGCCCAGCCTAGAGCCGAGTCCAGAGCCGAGCCCAGAGCCGAGCCTCGAGCCGAGCCTAGAGCCGAGCCGAGTCCAGAGCCGAGGTACGAGCGCAGCCTAGAGCCGAGTAGAGAGCCGAGCCCAGAGCCGAGCCTCGAGCCGAGCCCCGATCCCAGCCGAGCCCCGAGCCCAGAGCCGAACCTCGAGACGAGCCCCGAGACAATACCCAAGCCCAGCTTAGAGCCGAGTCGAGCCGAGTCCAGAGCCGAACCCAGATCCGAGCCCCGAGCCCAGCCTAGAGCCGAGCCGAGCCCGGAGCCCAGCCTAGAGCCGAGCCCTGAGCCGGGCCCCGAGCCGAGCCCCGAGCACAGCCGAGCACAGAGCCCAGAGCCGAGCCTCGAGACGAGCCCCGAGACAATCCCCAAGCCCAGCCTAGAGCCGAGGCGAGCCGAGTCCAGAGCCGAACCCAGATCCGAGCCCCGAGCACAGCCTAGAGCCGAGCAGAGTCCAGAGCCGAGCCCAGAGTCGGGCGCGAGCTGAGCCTCGAGCCCAGCCTAGAGCCGAGCCGAGCCCGGAGCCCAGCCTAGAGCCGAGCCCAGAACCGAGCCTCGACCCGAGCCCCGAGCCCAGCCGAGCACAGAGCCCAGATCCGAGCCTCGAGACGAGCCCCGAGACAATCCCCAAGCCCAGCCTAGAGCCGAGGCAAGCCGAGTCCAGAGCCGAACCCAAAGCCGAGCCCCGAGCTTAGCCTAGAGCCGAGCCGAGCCCAGACCATAGCTTAGAGCCGAGCCCAGCGCCAAGCATCTAGCCGAGCCCCGAGCCCAGCCGAGCACAGAGCCCAGAGCCGAGTCTCGAGACGAGCCCCGAGACAATCCCCAAGCCCAGACTAGAGCCGAGGCGAGCCGAGTCCAGAGCCGAACCCAGAGCCGAGCCTCGAGCCCAGCCTAGAGCCGAGCCGAGTCCAGAGCCGAGGTACGAGCGCAGCCTAGAGCCGAGTAGAGAGCCGAGCCCAGAGCACAGCCGAACACAGAGCCCAGATCCGAGCCTCGAGACGAGCCCCGAGACAATCCCCAAGCACAGACTAGAGCCGAGGCGAGCCGAGTCCAGAGCCGAACCCAGATCCGAGCCCCGAGCTTAGCCTAGAGCCGAGCCGAGCCCAGACCATAGCCTAGAGCCGAGCCCAGCGCCAAGCATCGAGCCGAGCCCCGAGCCCAGCCGAGCCCCGAGCCCAGATCCGAGCCTCGAGACGAGCCCCGAGTCAATCCCCAAGCCCAGCCTAGAGCCGAGGCGAGCCGAGTCCAGAGCCGAAGCGAGATCAGAGCCCCGAGCCCAGCCTAGCGCCGAGCCGAGTCCAGAGCCGAGGTACGAGCGCAGCCTAGAGCCGAGTAGAGAGCCGAGGCCAGAGCCGAGCCTCGAAACGAGCCCCGAGCCCAGCCGAGCCCCGAGCCCAGATCCGAGCCTCGAGACGAGCCCCGAGACAATCCCCAAGCCCAGACTAGAGCCGAGGCGAGCCGAGTCCAGAGCCGAAACCAGATCCGAGCCCCGAGCTTAGCCTAGAGCCGAGCCGAGCCCAGACAATAGCCTAGAGCCGAGCCCAGCGCCAAGCATGGAGCCGAGCCCCGAGCCCAGCCGAGCACAGAGCCCAGAGCCGAGCCTCGAGACGAGCCCCGAGACAATCCCCAAGCCCAGCTTAGAGCCGAGGCGAGCCGAGTCCAGAGCCGAACCCAGAGCCGAGCCCCGAGCCCAGCCGAGCCCCGAGCCCAGATCCGAGCCTCGAGACGAGCCCCGAGACAATCCCCAAGCCCAGCCTAGAGCCGAGGCGAGCCGAGTCCAGAGCCGAAGCGAGATCCGAGCCCCGAGCCCAGCCTAGAGCCGAGACGAGTCCAGAGCCGAGCCCAGAGTCGGGCGCGATCTGAGCCTCGAGCCGAGCCATGAGCAGAGCCGATCCCTGAGCCCAGCCCAAAGCCGAGAGCAGACAAGCCCAGAGCCGAGCCTCGAGCCCAGCCTAGAGCCGAGTACAGAGCCGAGCCCAGAGCCGAGCCTCGAGCCGAGCCCCGAGCCCAGCCTAGAGCCGAGCCGAGCCCGGAGCACAGCCCTGAGCCGAGCCTCGAGCCGAGCCCCGAGCCCAGCCGAGCCCAGAGGCCAGAGCCGTGCCTCGAGACGAGCCCCGAAACAATCCCCAAGCCCAGCCTAGAGCCGAGGCGAGCCGAGTCCAGAGCCGAACCCAGATTCGAGCCTCGAGCCCAGCCTAGAGCCGAGCCGAGTCCAGACCATAGCCTAGAGCCGAGCACGCGCCAAGCATCGAGCCGAGCCCCGAGCCCAGCCGAGCCCCGAGCCAAGAGCCGAGCCTAGAGACGAGCCCCGAGACAATCCCCAAGCCCAGCCTAGAGCCGAGGCGAGCCGAGTCCAGAGCCGAAGCGAGATCAGAGCCCTGAGCCCAGCCTAGAGCCGAGCCGAGTCCAGAGCCGAGGTACGAGCGCAGCCTAGAGCCGAGTAGAGAGCCGAGCCCAGAGCCGAGCCTCGAGCCGAGCCCCGAGCCCAGCCGAGCCCCGAGCCCAGAGCCGAACCTCGAGACGAGCCCCGAGACAATACCCAAGCCCAGCTTAGAGCCGAGTCGAGCCGAGTCAAGAGCCGAACCCAGATCCGAGCCCCGAGCCCAGTCTAGAGCCGAGCCGAGGGCGGAGCCCAGCCTAGAGCCGAGCCCTGAGCCGGGCCCCGAGCCGAGCCCCGAGCCCAGCCGAGCACAGAGCCCAGAGCCGAGCCTCGAGACGAGCCCCGAGACAATCCCCAAGCCCAGCCTAGAGCCGAGGCGAGCCGAGTCCAGAGCCGAACCCAGATCCGAGCCCCGAGCACAGCCTAGAGCCGAGCCGAGTCCAGAGCCGAGCCCAGAGTCGGGCGCGAACTAGCCTCGAGCCTAGCCAAGAACAGAGACGATCATTTGGGCCAGCCCAAAACCGAGAGCAGACAATTCCAGAACCGAGCCCCGAGCCCAGCCTAGAGCCGAGCCGAGCCCGGAGCCCAGCCAAGAGCCGAGCCCTGAGCCGAGCCTCGAGCCGAGCCCCTAGCCCAGCCGAGCACATATCCCAGTGCCGAGCCTCGAGACGAGCCCCGAGAAAATCCCCAAGCCCAGCCTAGAGCCGATGCGAGCCGAGTCCAGAGCCGAAGCGAGATCAGAGCCCCGAGCCCAGCCTAGAGCCGAGCCGAGTCCAGAGCCGAGGTACGAGCACAGCCTAGAGCCGAGCCGAGCCCATAGCTTAGCCTCGAGCCGAGCCCCGAGCCCAGCCGAGCACAGAGACCAGAGCCGAGCCTCGAGACGAGCCCCGAGACAATCCCCAAGCCCAGCCTAGAGCCGAGGCGAGCCGAGTCCAGAGCCGAACCCAGATCCGAGCCCCGAGCCCAGCCTAGAGCCGAGCCGAGCCCAGAGCCCATCCTAGAGGCGAGCCCAGAGTCGAGTATCGAGCCGAGCCTCGAGCCGAGCCCCGAGCCCATCCTAGAGCCGAGGCGAGCCGAGTCCGGAGCCGAACCCAGATCCGAGTCCCGAGCCCAGCCTAGAGCCGAGCCGAGGCCAGATCCCAGCCTAGAGCCGAGCCCAGAGTCGAGCCTCGACCCGAGCCCCGAGCCCAGCCGAGCCCCGAGCCCAGAGCCGAACCTCGAGACGAGCCCCGAGACAATACCCAAGCCCAGCTTAGAGCCGAGTCGAGCCGAGTCCAGAGCCGAACCCAGATCCGAGCCCCGAGCCCAGCCTAGAGCCGAGCCGAGCCCGGAGCCCAGCCTAGAGCCGAGCCCTGAGCCGGGCCCCGAGCCGAGCCCCGAGCCCAGCCGAGCACAGAGCCCAGAGCCGAGCCTCGAGACGAGCCCCGAGACAATCCCCAAGCCCAGCCTAGAGCCGAGGCGAGCCGAGTCCAGAGCCGAACCCAGATCCGAGCCCCGAGCACAGCCTAGAGCCGAGCAGAGTCCAGAGCCGAGCCCAGAGTCGGGCGCGAGCTGAGCCTCGAGCCCAGCCTAGAGCCGAGCCGAGCCCGGAGCCCAGCCTAGAGCCGAGCCCAGAGCCGAGCCTCGACCCGAGCCCCGAGCCCATCCGAGCCCCGAGCCCAGAGCCGAGCCTTGAGATGAGCCCCGAGACAAGCCCCAAGCCCAGCCTAGAGCCGAGCCGACCCCAGAGCCCAGCCTAGAGGCGAGCCCAGATCCGAGTATCGAGCCGAGAATCGAGTCGAGCCCCGAGCCCAGATCCGAGCCTCGAGACGAGCCCCGAGACAATCCCCAAGCCCAGCCTAGAGCCGAGGCGAGCCGAGTCCAGAGCCGAACCCAGAGCCGAGCCTCGAGCCCAGCCTAGAGCCGAGCCGAGTCCAGAGCCGAGGTACGAGCGCAGCCTAGAGCCGAGTAGAGAGCCGAGCCCAGAGCACAGCCGAACACAGAGCCCAGATCCGAGCCTCGAGACGAGCCCCGAGACAATCCCCAAGCACAGACTAGAGCCGAGGCGAGCCGAGTCCAGAGCCGAACCCAGATCCGAGCCCCGAGCCCAGCCTAGAGCCGAGCCGAGCCCAGACCATAGCCTAGAGCCGAGCCCAGCGCCAAGCATCGAGCCGAGCCCCGAGCCCAGCCGAGCACAGAGCCCAGAGCCGAGCCTCGAGACGAGCCCCGAGACAATCCCCAAGCCCAGCCTAGAGCCGAGGCGAGCCGAGTCCAGAGCCGAAGCGAGATCAGAGCCCCGAGCCCAGCCTAGAGCCGAGCCGAGTCCAGAGCCGAGGTACGAGTGCAGCCTAGAGCCGAGTAGAGAGCCGAGGCCAGAGCCGAGCCTCGAGACGAGCCCCGAGCCCAGCCGAGCCCCGAGCCCAGATCCGAGCCTCGAGACGAGCCCCGAGACAATCCCCAAGCCCAGACTAGAGCCGAGGCGAGCCGAGTCCAGAGCCGAAACCAGATCCGAGCCCCGAGCTTAGCCTAGAGCCGAGCCGAGCCCAGACAATAGCCTAGAGCCGAGCCCAGCGCCAAGCATGGAGCCGAGCCCCGAGCCCAGCCGAGCACAGAGCCCAGAGCCGAGCCTCGAGACGAGCCCCGAGACAATCCCCAAGCCCAGCTTAGAGCCGAGGCGAGCCGAGTCCAGAGCCGAACCCAGATCCGAGCCCCGAGCACAGCCTAGAGCCGAGCCGAGTCCAGAGCCGAGCCCAGAGTCGGGCGCGAGCTGAGCCTCGAGCCTAGCCAAGAGCAGAGCCGATCATTTGGCCCAGCCCAAAGCCGAGAGCAGACAATTCCAGAACCGAGCCTCGAGCCCAGCCTAGAGCCGAGCCGAGTCCAGAGCCGAGCCCAGAACCGAGCCCCGAGCCCAGCCTAGAGCCGAGCCGAGCCCGGAGCCCAGCCTAGAGCCGAGCCCTGAGCCGAGCCTCGAGCCGAGCCCCGAGCCCAGCCGAGCACATATCCCAGTGCCGAGCCTCGAGACGAGCCCCGAGAAAATCCCCAAGCCCAGCCTAGAGCCGAGGCGAGCCGAGTCCAGAGCCGAAGCGAGATCAGAGCCCCGAGCCCAGCCTAGAGCCGAGCCGAGTGCAGAGCCGAGGTACGAGCGCAGCCTAGAGCCGAGTAGAGAGCCCAGCCCAGAGTCGAGCCTCGAGCCGAGCCCCGAGCCCAGCCGAGTACAGAGCCCAGAGCCGAGCCTCGAGACGAGCTCCGAGACAATCCCCAAGCCCAGCCTAGAGCCGAGGCGAGCCGAGTCTAGAGCCGAACCCAGATCCGAGCACCGAGCGCAGCCTAGAGCCGAGCCGATGCCAGAGCATAGCCTAGAGCCGAGGCCAGCGCCGGGCATCGAGCCGAGCCCCGAGCCCAGCCGAGCACAGAGCCCAGAGCCGAGCCTCGACGACGAGCCCCGAGACAATCCCCAAGCCCAGCCTAGAGCCGAGGCGAGCCGAGTCCAGAGCCGAAGCGAGATCAGAGCCCCGAGCCCAGCCTAGAGCCGAGCCGAGTCCAGAGCCGAGGTACGAGCGCAGCCTAGAGCCGAGTAGAGAGCCGAGCCACGAGCCGAGCCTCGAGCCGAACCCCGAGCACAGCCGAGCACAGAGCCCAGATCCGAGCCTCGAGACGAGCCCCGAGACAATCCCCAAGCCCAGCCTAGAGCCGAGGCGAGCCGAGTCCAGAGCCGAACCCAGATCCGGGCCCCGAGCACAGCCTAGAGCCGAGCCGAGTCCAGAGCCGAGCCCAGAGTCGGGCGCGAGCTAGCCTCGAGCCTAGCCAAGAACAGAGACGATCATTTGGGCCAGCCCAAAACCGAGAGCAGACAATTCCAGAACCGAGCCCCGAGCCCAGCCTAGAGCCGAGCCGAGCCCGGAGCCCAGCCAAGAGCCGAGCCCTGAGCCGAGCCTCGAGCCGAGCCCCTAGCCCAGCCGAGCACATATCCCAGTGCCGAGCCTCGAGACGAGCCCCGAGAAAATCCCCAAGCCCAGCCTAGAGCCGATGCGAGCCGAGTCCAGAGCCGAAGCGAGATCAGAGCCCCGAGCCCAGCCTAGAGCCGAGCCGAGTCCAGAGCCGAGGTACGAGCACAGCCTAGAGCCGAGCCGAGCCCATAGCTTAGCCTCGAGCCGAGCCCCGAGCCCAGCCGAGCACAGAGACCAGAGCCGAGCCTCGAGACGAGCCCCGAGACAATCCCCAAGCCCAGCCTAGAGCCGAGGCGAGACGAGTCCAGAGCCGAACCCAGATCCGAGCCCCGAGCCCATCCTAGAGCCGAGGCGAGCCGAGTCCAGAGCCGAACCCAGACCCGAGCCCCGAGCCCAGCCTAGATTCGAGGCGAGGCCAGAGCCCAGCCTAGAGCCGAGCCCAGAGCCGAGCCTCGACCCGAGCCCCGAGCCCAGCCGAGCCCCGAGCCCAGAGCCGAGCATCGAGATGAGCCCCGAGACAAGCCCCAAGCCCAGCCTAGAGCCGAGCCGAGCCCAGAGCCCAGCCTAGAGGCGAGCCCAGAGCCGAGTATCGAGCCGAGAATCGAGTCGAGCCCCGAGCCCAGATCCGAGCCTCGAGACGAGCGCCGAGACAATCCCCAAGCCCAGCCTAGAGCCGAGGCGAGCCGAGTCCAGAGCCGAACCGAGATCCGAGCCCCGAGCCCAGCCTAGAGCCGAGACGAGTCCAGAGCCGAGCCCAGAGTCGGGCGCGATCTGAGCCTCGAGCCGAGCCAAGAGCAGAGCCGATCCCTGAGCCCAGCCCAAAGCCGAGAGCAGACAAGCCCAGAGCCGAGCCTCGAGCCCAGCCTAGAGCCGAGTCCAGAGCCGAGCCCAGAGCCGAGCCTCGAGCCGAGCCCCGAGCCCAGCCGAGCACAGAGCTCAGAGCCGAGTCTCAAGACGAGCCCCGAGACAATCCCCAAGCCCAGCCTAGAGCCGAGGCGAGCCGAGTCCAGAGCCGAACCCAGATCCGAGCCTCGAGCCCAGCCTAGAGCCGAGCCGAGTCCAGACCATAGCCTAGAGCCGAGCACGCGCCAAGCATTGAGCCGAGCCCCGAGCCCAGCCGAGCCCCGAGCCCAGAGCCGAGCCTCGAGACGAGCCCCGAGACAATCCCCAAGCCCAGCCTAGAGCCGAGGCGAGCCGAGTCCAGAGCCGAAGCGAGATCAGAGCCCCGAGCCCAGCCTAGAGCCGAGCCGAGTCCAGAGCCGAGGTACGAGCGCAGCCTAGAGCCGAGTAGAGAGCCGAGGCCAGAGCCGAGCCTCGAGACGAGCCCCGAACCCAGCCGAGCCCCGAGCCCAGATCCGAGCCTCGAGACGAGCCCCGAGACAATCCCCAAGCCCAGCCTAGAGCCGAGGCGAGCCGAGTCCAGAGCCGAACCCAGATCCGAGCCCCGAGCCCAGCCTAGAGCAGAGCCGAGCCCAGAGCCCAGCCTAGAGGCGAGCCCAGAGTCGAGTATCGAGCCGAGCCTCGAGCCGAGCCACGAGCCCATACTAGAGCCGAGGCGAGCCGAGTCCTGAGCCGAACCCAGATCCGATCCCTGAGCCCAGCCCAAAGCCGAGAGCAGACAAGCCCAGAGCCGAGCCTCGAGCCCAGCCTAGAGCCGAGTCCAGAGCCGAGCCCAGAGCCGAGCCTCGAGCCGAGCCCCGAGCCCAGCCGAGCACAGAGCCCAGATCCGAGCCTCGAGACGAGCCCCGAGACAATCCCCAAGCCCAGCCTAGAGCCGAGGCAAGCCGAGTCCAGAGCCGAACCCAAAGCCGAGCCCCGAGCTTAGCCTAGAGCCGAGCCGAGCCCAGACCATAGCCTAGAGCCGAGCCCAGCGCCAAGCATCTAGCCGAGCCGCGAGCCCAGCCGAGCACAGAGCCCAGAGTCGAGTCTCGAGACGAGCCCCGAGACAATCCCCTAGCCCAGCCTAGAGCCGAGGCGAGCCGAGTCCAGAGCCGAAGCGAGATCAGAGCCCCGAGCCCAGCCTAGAGCCGAGCCGAGTCCAGAGCCGAGGTACGAGCGCAGCCTAGAGCCGAGTAGAGAGCCGAGCCCAGAGCCGAGCCTCGAGCCGAGCCCCGAGCCCAGCCGAGCACCGAGCCCAGAGCCGAGCCCCGAGACGAGCCCCGAGACAATCCCCAAGCCCAGCCTAGAGCCGAGGCGAGCCGAGTCCAGAGCCGAACGCAGATCCGAGCCCCGAGCCCAGCCTAGAGCCGAGCCGAGCCCAGAGCCCTGCCTAGAGGAGAGCCCAGAGTCGAGTATCGAGCCGAGCCCCGAGCCCAGCCGAGCCCCGAGCCCAGATCCGAGCCTCGAGACGAGCCCCGAGACAATCCCCAAGCCCAGCCTAGAGCCGAGGCGAGCCGAGTCCAGAGCCAAAGCGAGATCCGAGCCCCGAGCCCAGCCTAGAGCCGAGACGAGTCCAGAGCCGAGCCCAGAGTCGGGCGCGATCTGAGCTACGAGCCGAGCCATGAGCAGAGCCGATCCCTGAGCCCAGCCCAAAGCCGAGAGCAGACAAGCCCAGAGCCGAGCCTCGAGCCCAGCCTAGAGCCGAGTACAGATCCGAGCCCAGAACCGAGCCCCGAGCTTAGCCTAGAGCCGAGCCGAGCCCAGATCATAGCCTAGAGCCGAGCCCAGCGCCAAGCATCGAGCCGAGCCCCGAGCCCAGCCGAGCACAGAGCCCAGAGCCGAGCCTCGAGACGAGCCCCGAGACAAACCCCAAGCCCAGCCTAGAACCGAGGCGAGCCGAGTCCAGAGCCGAAGCGAGATCAGAGCCCCGAGCCCAGCCTAGAGCCGAGCCGAGTCCAGAGCCGAGGTACGAGCGCAGCCTAGAGCCGAATAGAGAGCCGAGCCCAGAGCCGAACCCAGATCCGAGCCCCGATCCCAGCCTAGAGCCGAGCCGAGCCCGGAGCCCAGCCTAGAGCCGAGCCCTGAGCCGAGCCCCGAGCCGAGCCCCGAGCCCAGCCGAGCACAGAGTCCAGAGCCGAGCCTCGAGACGAGCCCCGTGACAATCCCCAAGCCCAGCCTAGAGCCGAGGCGAGCCGAGTCCAGAGCCGAACCCAGATCCGAGCCCCGAGCACAGCCTAGAGCCGAGCCGAGTCCAGAGCTGAGCCCAGAGTCGGGCGCGAGCTGAGCCTCGAGACTAGCCAAGAGCAGAGCCGATCATTTGAGCCAGCCCAAAGCCGAGAGCAGACAATTCCAGAGCCGAGCCTCGAGCCCAGCCTAGAGCCGAGCCGAGTCCAGATCCGAGCCCAGAACCGAGCCCCGAGCCCAACCTAGAGCCGAGCCGAGCCCGGAGCCCAGCCTAGAGCCGAGCCCTGAGCCGAGCCCCGAGCCGAGCCCCGAGCCCAGCCGAGCACAGAGTCCAGAGCCGAGCCTCGAGACGAGCCCCGAGACAATCCCCAAGCCCATCCTAGAGCCGAGGCGAGCCGAGTCCAGAGCCGAACCCAGATCCGAGCCCCGAGCCCAGCCTAGAGCCGAGCCGAGCCCGGAGCTCAGCCTAGAGCCGAGCCCAGAGTCGAGCCTCGACCGGAGCCCCGAGCCCTGCCGAGCCCCGAGCCCAGGGCCGAGCCTCGAGATGAGCCCCGAGACAATCCCCAAGCCCAGCCTAGAGCCGAGCCTAGCCCAGAGCCCAGCCTAGAGGCGAGCCCAGAGGCGAGTATCGAGCCGAGAATCGAGTCGAGCCCCGAGCCCAGATCCGAGCCTCGAGACGAGCCCCGAGACAATCCCCAAGCCCAGCCTAGAGCCGAGGCGAGCCGAGTCCAGAGCCGAAGCGAGATCCGAGCCCCGAGCCCAGCCTAGAGCCGAGACGAGTCCAGAGCCGAGCCCAGAGTCGGGCGCGATCTGAGCCTCGAGCCGAGCCAAGATCAGAGCCGATCCCTGAGCCCAGCACAAAGCCGAGAGCAGACAAGCCCAGAGCCGAGCCTCGAGCCCAGCCTAGAGCCGAGTCCAGAGCCGAGCCCAGAGCCGAGCCTCGAGCCGAGCCCCGAGCCCAGCCGAGCACAGAGCCCAGAGCCGAGCCTCGAGACGAGCCCCGAGACAATCCCCAAGCCCAGCCTAGAGCCGAGGCAAGCCGAGTCCAGAGCCGAACCCAGATCCGAGCCCCGAGCCCAGCCTAGAGCCGAGCCGAGCCCAGAGCACAACCTAGAGGCGAGCCCAGAGTCGAGTATCGAGCCGAGCCTCGAGCCGAGCCCCGAGCCCAGCCGAGCACAGAGCCCAGAGCCGAGCCTCGAGACGAGCCCCGAGACAATCCCCAAGCCCAGCCTAGAGCCGAGGCGAGCCGAGTCCAGAGCCGAACTCAGAGCCGAGCCTCGAGCCCAGCCTAGAGCCGAGCCGAGTCCAGAGCCGAGGTACGAGCGCAGCCTAGAGCCCAGCCTAGAGCCGAGCCTGAGCCGAGGCTCGAGCCGAGCCCCGAGCCCAGCCGAGCACAGAGCCCAGAGCCGAGCCTCGAGACGAGCCCCGAGACAATCCCCAAGCCCAGCCTAGAGCCGAGGCGAGCCGAGCCCAGAGCCGAACTCAGAGCCGAGCCTCGAGCCCAGCCTAGAGCCGAGCCGAGTCCAGAGCCGAGGTACGAGCGCAGCCTAGAGCCGAGTAGAGAGCCGAGCCAAGAGCCGAGCCTCTAGCCGAGCCCCGAGCCCAGCCGAGCACCGAGCCCAGATCCGAGCCTCGAGACGAGCCCCGAGACAATCCCCATCCCAGACTAGAGCAGAGGCGAGCCGAGTCCAGAGCCTAACCCAGATCCGAGCCCCGAGCGCAGCCTAGAGCCGAGCCGAGCCCAGAGCCCAGCCTAGAGCCGAGCCCAGCGCCAAGCATCGAGCCGAGCCCCGAGCCCTGCCGAGCACAGAGCCCAGAGCCGAGCCTCGAGACGAGCCCCGAGACAATCCCCAAGCCCAGCCTAGAGCCGAGGCGAGCCGAGTCCAGAGCCGAAGCGAGATCAGAGCCCCGAGCCCAGCCTAGAGCCGAGCCGAGTCCAGAACCGAGGTACGAGCGCAGCCTAGAGCCGAGTAGAGAGCCGAGCCCAGAGCCGAGCCTCGAGACGAGCCCCGAGCCCAGCCGAGCAAAGAGCCCAGAGCCGAGCCTCGAGACGAGCCCCGAGACAATCCCCAAGCCCAGCTTAGAGCCGAGGCGAGCCGAGTCCAGAGCCGAACCCAGATCCGAGCCCCGAGCCCAGCCTAGAGCCGAGCCGAGCCCGGAGCCCAGCCTAGAGCCGAGCCGAGTCCAGAGCCGAGCCCAGACTCGGGCGCGTGCTGAGCCTCGAGCCTAGCCAAGAGCAGAGCCGATCATTTGGGCCAGCCCAAAGCCGAGAGCAGACAATTCCAGAACCGAGCCCCGAGCCCGGCCTAGAGCCGAGCCGAGCCCGGAGTCCAGCCTAGAGCCGAGCCCTGAGCCGAGCCTCGAGCCGAGCCCCGAGCCCAGCCGAGCACATATCCCAGTGCCGAGCCTCGAGACGAGCCCCGAGAAAATCCCCAAGCCCAGCCTAGAGCCGAGGCGAGCCGAGTCCAGAGCCGAAGCGAGATCAGAGCCCCGAGCCCAGCCTAGAGCCGAGCCGAGTCCAGAGCCGAGGTACGAGCGCAGCCTAGAGCCGAGTAGAGAGCCGAGCCCAGAGCCCGGCCTCGAGCCGAGCCCCGAGACAATCCCCAAGCCCAGCCTAGAGCCGAGGCGAGCCGAGTCCAGAGCCGAACCCAGATCCGAGCCCACAGCCCAGCCTAGAGCCGAGCCGAGCCCAGAGCCCAGCCTAGAGGCGAGCCCAGATTCGAGTATCGAGCCGAGCCTCGAGCCGAGCCCCGAGCCCAGCCGAGCACAGAGCCCAGAGCCGAGCCTCGAGACGAGCCCCGAGACAATCCCCAAGCCCAGACTAGAGCCGAGGCGAGCCGAGTCCAGAGCCGAACCCAGATCCGAGCCCCGAGCCCATCCTAGAGCCGAGGCGAGCCGAGTCCAGAGCCGAACCCAGATATCCGAGCCCCGAGCCCAGCCGAGCCCCGAGCCCAGAGCCGAGCCTCGAGATGAGCCCCGAGAAAATCCCCAAGCCCAGCCTAGAGCCGAGCCGAGCCCAGAGCCCAACCTAGAGGCGAGCCCAGAGCCGAGTATCGAGCCGAGAATCGAGTCGAGCCCCGAGCCCAGATCCGAGCCCCGAGACGAGCCCCGAGACAATCCCCAAGCCCATCCTAGAGCCGAGGAGAGCCGAGTCCAGAGCCGAACCCAGATCCGAGCCCCGAGCCCATCCTAGAGCCGAGCCGAGGCCAGAGCCGAGCCTAGAGCCGAGCCCAGAGCCGAGCCTCGACCCGAGCCCCGAGCCCAGCCGAGCCCCGAGCCCAGAGCCGAGCCTCGAGATGAGCCCCGAGACAAGCCCCAAGCCCAGCCTAGAGCCGAGCCGAGCCCAGAGTCCAGCCTAGAGGCGAGCCCCGAGCCGAGTATCGAGCCGAGAATCGAGTCGAGCCCCGAGCCCAGATCCGAGCCTCGAGACGAGCCCCGAGACAATACCCAAGCCCAGCCTAGAGCCGAGGCGAGCCGAGTCCAGAGCCGAAGCGAGATCCGAGCCCCGAGCCCAGCCTAGAGCCGAGACGAGTCCAGAGCCGAGCCCAGAGTCGGGCGCGATCTGAGCCTCGAGCCGAGCCAAGAGCAGAGCCGATCACTGAGCCCAGCCCAAAGCCGAGAGCAGACAAGCCCAGAGCCGAGCCTCGAGCCCAGCCTAGAGCCGAGTCCAGAGCCGAGCCCAGAGCCGAGCCTCGAGCCGAGCCCCGAGCCCAGCCGAGCACAGAGCCCAGAGCCGAGTCTTAAGACGAGCCCCGAGACAATCCCCAAGCCCAGCCTAGAGCCGAGGCGAGCCGAGTCCAGAGCCGAACCCAGATCCGAGCCCCGAGCCCAGCCTAGAGCCGAGCCGAGCCCGGAGCCCAGCCTAGAGCCGAGCCCTGAGCCGAGCCTCGAGCCGAGCCCCGAGCCCAGCCGAGCACAGAGCCCAGAGCCGAGCCTCGAGACGAGCCCCGAGACAATCCCCAAGCCCAGACTAGAGCCGAGCCGAGCCGAGTCCAGAGCCGAAGAGAGATCCGAGCCCCGAGCCCAGCCTAGAGCCGAGACGAGTCCAGTGCCGAGCCCAGAGTCGGGCGCGATCTGAGCCTCGAGCCGAGCCATGAGCAGAGCCGATCCCTGAGCACAGCCCAAAGCCGAGAGCAGACAAGCCCAGAGCCGAGACTCGAGACCATCCTAGAGCCGAGTCCAGAGCCGAGCCCAGAGCCGAGCCCCGAGCCCAGCCTAGAGCCGAGCCGAGCCCGGAGCCCAGCCTAGAGCCGAGCCCTGAGCCGGGCCCCGAGCCGAGCCCCGAGCCCAGCCGAGCACAGAGACCAGAGCCGAGCCTCGAGACGAGCCCCGAAACAATCCCCAAGCCCAGCCTAGAGCCGAGGCGAGCCGAGTCCAGAGCCGAACCCAGATCCGAGCCCCGAGCACAGCCTAGAGCCGAGCCGAGTCCAGAGCCGAGCCCAGAGTCGGGCGCGATCTGAGCCTCGAGCCTAGCCAAGAGCAGAGCCGATCATTTGGCCCAGCCCAAAGCCGAGAGCAGACAATTCCAGAGCCGAGCCTCGAGCCCAGCCTAGATCCGAGCCGAGTCCAGAGCCGAGCCCAGAACCGAGCCCCGAGCCCAGCCTAGAGCCGAGCCGAGCCCGGAGCCCAGCCTAGAGCCGAGCCCTGAGCCGAGCCTCGAGACGAGCCCCGAGACAATCCCCAAGCCCAGCCTAGAGCCGAGGCGAGCCGAGTCCAGAGCCGAACCCAGATCCGAGCCCCGAGCCCAGCCTACAGCCGAGCCGAGCCCGGAGCCCAGCCTAGAGCCGAGCCCTGAGCCGAGCCTCCAGCCGAGCCCCGAGCCCAGCCGAGCCCAGAGCCCAGAGCCGAGACTCGAGACGAGCCCCGAGACAATCCCCAAGCCCAGACTAGAGCCGAGGCGAGCCGAGTCCAGAGCCGAACCCAGATCCGAGCCTCGAGCCCAGCCTAGAGCCGAGCCGTGTCCAGACCATAGCCTAGAGCCGAGCACAGCGCCAAGCATCGAGCCGAGCCCCGAGCCCAGCCGAGCCCCGAGCCCAGAGCCGAGCCTAGAGACGAGCCCCGAGACAATCCCCAAGCCCAGCCTAGAGCCGAGGCGAGCCGAGTCCAGAGCCGAAGCGAGATCAGAGCCCCGAGCCCAGCCTAGAGCCGAGCCGAGTCCAGAGCCGAGGTACGAGCGCAGCCTAGAGCCGAGTAGAGAGCCGAGCCCAGAGCCGAGCCTCGAGCCGAGCCCCGAGCCCAGCCGAGCCCCGAGCCCAGAGCCGAGCCTCGAGACGAGCCCCTAGACAATCCCCAAGCCTAGCTTAGAGCCGAGGCGAGCCGAGTCCAGAGCCGAACCCAGATCCGAGCCCCGAGCCCAGCCTAGAGCCGAGCCGAGCCCGGAGCCCAGCCTAGAGCCGAGCCCTGAGCCGGGCCCCGAGCCGAGCCCCGAGCCCAGCCGAGCACAGAGCCCATAGCCGAGCCTCGAGACGAGTCCCGAGACAATCCCCAAGCCTAGCTTAGAGCCGAGGCAAGCCGAGTCCAGAGCCGAACCCAAAGCCGAGCCCCGAGCTTAGCCTAGAGCAGAGCCGAGCCCAGACCATAGCCTAGAGCCGAGCCCAGCGCCAAGCATCTAGACGAGCCCCGAGCCCAGCCGAGCACAGAGCCCAGAGCCGAGCCTCGAGACGAGCCCCGAGACAATCCCCAAGCCCAGCCTAGAGCCGAGGCGAGCCGAGTCCAGAGCCGAACTCAGATCCGAGCCTCGAGCCCAGCCTAGAGCCGAGCCGTGTCCAGACCATAGCCTAGAGCCAAGCACAGCGCCAAGCATCGAGCCGAGCCCCGAGCCCAGCCGAGCCCCGAGCCCAGAGCCGAGCCTAGAGACGAGCCCCGAGACAATCCCCAAGCCCAGCCTAGAGCCGAGGCGAGCCGAGTCCAGAGCCGAAGCGAGATCAGAGCCCCGAGCCCAGCCTAGAGCCGAGCCGAGTCCAGAGCCGAGGTACGAGCGCAGCCTAGAGCCGAGTAGAGAGCCGAGCCCAGAGCCGAGCCTCGAGCCGAACCCGAGCCCAGCCGAGCCCCGAGCCCAGAGCCGAGCCTCGAGACGAGCCCCGAGACAATCCCCAAGCCCAGCTTAGAGCCGAGTCGAGCCGAGTTTATAGCCGAACCCAGATCCGAGCCCCGAGCCCAGCCTAGAGCCGAGCCGAGCCCGGAGCCCAGCCTAGAGCCGAGCCCTGAGCCGGGCCCCGAGCCGAGCCCCGAGCCCAGCCGAGCACAGAGACCAGAGCCGAGCCTCGAGACGAGCCCCGAAACAATCCCCAAGCCCAGCCTAGAGCCGAGGCGAGCCGAGTCCAGAGCCGAACCCAGATCCGAGCCCCGAGCACAGCCTAGAGCCGAAACGAGTCCAGAGCCGAGCCCAGAGTCGGGCGCGATCTGAGCCTCGAGCCTAGCCAAGAGCAGAGCCGATCATTTGGACCAGCCCAAAGCCGAGATCAGACAATTCCAGAGCCGAGCCTCGAGCCCAGCCTAGATCCGAGCCGAGTCCAGAGCCGAGCCCAGAACCGAGCCCCGAGCCCAGCCTAGAGCCGAGCCGAGCCCGGAGCCCAGCCTAGAGCCGAGCCCTGAGCCGAGCCTCGAGACGAGCCCCGAGACAATCCCCAAGCCCAGCCTAGAGCCGAGGCGAGCCGAGTCTAGAGCCGAACCCAGATCCGAGCACCGAGCGCAGCCTAGAGCCGAGCCGATCCCAGAGCATAGCCTAGAGCCGAGGCCAGCGCCGGGCATCGAGCCGAGCCCCGAGCCCAGCCGAGCACAGAGCCCAGAGCCGAGCCTCGAGACGAGCCCCGAGACAATCCCCAAGCCTAGCTTAGAGCCGAGGCGAGCCGAGTCCAGAGCCGAACCCAGATCCGAGCCCCGAGCCCAGCCTAGAGCCGAGCCGAGCCCGGAGCCCAGCCTAGAGCCGAGCCCTGAGCCGGGCCCCGAGCCGAGCCCCGAGCCCAGCCGAGCACAGAGCCCATAGCCGAGCCTCGAGACGAGCCCCGAGACAATCCCCAAGCCTAGCTTAGAGCCGAGGCAAGCCGAGTCCAGAGCCGAACCCAAAGCCGAGCCCCGAGCTTAGCCTAGAGCAGAGCCGAGCCCAGACCATAGCCTAGAGCCGAGCCCAGCGCCAAGCATCTAGACGAGCCCCGAGCCCAGCCGAGCACAGAGCCCAGAGCCGAGCCTCGAGACGAGCCCCGAGACAATCCCCAAGCCCAGCCTAGAGCCGAGGCGAGCCGAGTCCAGAGCCGAACTCAGATCCGAGCCTCGAGCCCAGCCTAGAGCCGAGCCGTGTCCAGACCATAGCCTAGAGCCAAGCACAGCGCCAAGCATCGAGCCGAGCCCCGAGCCCAGCCGAGCCCCGAGCCCAGAGCCGAGCCTAGAGACGAGCCCCGAGACAATCCCCAAGCCCAGCCTAGAGCCGAGGCGAGCCGAGTCCAGAGCCGAAGCGAGATCAGAGCCCCGAGCCCAGCCTAGAGCCGAGCCGAGTCCAGAGCCGAGGTACGAGCGCAGCCTAGAGCCGAGTAGAGAGCCGAGCCCAGAGCCGAGCCTCGAGCCGAACCCGAGCCCAGCCGAGCCCCGAGCCCAGAGCCGAGCCTCGAGACGAGCCCCGAGACAATCCCCAAGCCCAGCTTAGAGCCGAGTCGAGCCGAGTTTATAGCCGAACCCAGATCCGAGCCCCGAGCCCAGCCTAGAGCCGAGCCGAGCCCGGAGCCCAGCCTAGAGCCGAGCCCTGAGCCGGGCCCCGAGCCGAGCCCCGAGCCCAGCCGAGCACAGAGACCAGAGCCGAGCCTCGAGACGAGCCCCGAAACAATCCCCAAGCCCAGCCTAGAGCCGAGGCGAGCCGAGTCCAGAGCCGAACCCAGATCCGAGCCCCGAGCACAGCCTAGAGCCGAGCCGAGTCCAGAGCCGAGCCCAGAGTCGGGCGCGATCTGAGCCTCGAGCCTAGCCAAGAGCAGAGCCGATCATTTGGCCCAGCCCAAAGCCGAGAGCAGACAATTCCAGAGCCGAGCCTCGAGCCCAGCCTAGATCCGAGCCGAGTCCAGAGCCGAGCCCAGAACCGAGCCCCGAGCCCAGCCTAGAGCCGAGCCGAGCCCGGAGCCCAGCCTAGAGCCGAGCCCTGAGCCGAGCCTCGAGACGAGCCCCGAGACAATCCCCAAGCCCAGCCTAGAGCCGAGGCGAGCCGAGTCTAGAGCCGAACCCAGATCCGAGCACCGAGCGCAGCCTAGAGCCGAGCCGATCCCAGAGCATAGCCTAGAGCCGAGGCCAGCGCCGGGCATCGAGCCGAGCCCCGAGCCCAGCCGAGCACAGAGCCCAGAGCCAAGCCTCGACGACGAGCCCCGAGAAAATCCCCAAGCCCAGCCTAGAGCCGAGGCGAGCCGAGTCCAGAGCCGAAGCGAGATCAGAGCCCCGAGCCCAGCCTAGAGCCGAGCCGAGGCCAGAACCCAGCCTAGAGCCGAGCCCAGAGTCGAGCCTCGACCCGAGCCCCGAGCCCTGCCGAGCCCCGAGCCCAGAGCCGAGACTCGAGATGAGCCCCGAGACAATCCCCAAGCCCAGCCTAGAGCCGAGCCTAGCCCAGAGCCCAGCCTAGAGGCGAGCCCAGAGCCGAGTATCGAGCCGAGAATCGAGTCGAGCCCCGAGCCCAGATCCGAGCCTCGAGACGAGCCCCGAGACAATCCCGAAGCCCAGCCTAGAGCCGAGGCGAGCCGAGTCCAGAGCCGAACCCAGAGCCGAGCCTCGAGCCCAGCCTAGAGCCGAGCCGAGTCCAGAGCCGAGGTACGATCGCAGCCTAGAGTCGAGTAGAGAGCCGAGCCCAGAGCCGAGCCTCGAGCCGAGCCCCGAGCACAACCGAACACAGAGCCCAGATCCGAGCCTCGAG
Source organism: Athene noctua (assembly GCF_965140245.1). Lineage (NCBI taxonomy): Eukaryota > Metazoa > Chordata > Aves > Strigiformes > Strigidae > Athene > Athene noctua. The sequence continues at coordinate 206,675 of NW_027437593.1, forward strand.
ACGAGCCCCGAGGCAATCCCCAAGCCCAGACTAGAGCCGAGGCGAGCCGAGTCCAGAGCCTAACCCAGATCCGAGCCCAGAGCGCAGCCTAGAGCCGAGCCGAGACCAGACCATAGCCTAGAGCCGAGCCCAGCGCCAAGCATCTAGCCTAGCCCCGAGCCCAGACGAGCACAGAGCCCAGAGCCGAGTCTCGAGACGAGCCCCGAGACAATCCCCAAGCCCAGCCTATAGCCGAGGCGAGCCGAGTCCAGAGCCGAAGCGAGATCAGAACCCCGAGCCCAGCCTAGAGCCGAGCCGAGTCCAGAGCCGAGGTACGAGCGCAGCCTAGAGCCGAGTAGAGAGCCGAGCCCAGAGCCGAGCCTCGAGCCGAGCCCCGAGCCCAGCCGAGCACAGAGCCCAGATCCGAGCCTCGAGACGAGCCCCGAGACAATCCCCAAGCCCAGCCTAGAGCCGAGGCAAGCCGAGTCCAGAGCCGAACCCAAAGCCGAGCCCCGAGCTTAACCTAGAGCAGAGCCGAGCCCAGACCATAGCCTAGAGCCGAGCCCAGCGCCAAGCATCTAGACGAGCCCCGAGCCCAGCCGAGCACAGAGCCCAGAGCCGAGCCTCGAGACGAGCCCCGAGACAATCCCCAAGCCCAGCCTAGAGCCGAGGCGAGCCGAGTCCAGAGCCGAAGCGAGATCAGAGCCCCGAGCCCAGCCTAGAGCCGAGCCGAGTCCAGAGCCGAGGTACGAGCGCAGCCTAGAGCCGAGTAGAGAGCCGAGCCCAGAGCCGAGCCTCGAGCCGAGCCCCGAGCCCAGCCGAGCCCCGAGCCCAGAGCCGAGCCTCGAGACGAGCCCCGAGACAATCCCCAAGCCCAGCCTAGAGCCGAGGCGACCGAGTCCAGAGCCGAACACAGATCCGAGCCCCGAGCCCAGCCTAGAGCCGAGCCGAGCCCAGAGCCCAGCCTAGAGGCGAGCCCAGAGTCGAGTATCGAGCCGAGACTCGAGCCGAGCCCCGAGCCCAGAGCTGAGCCTCGAGACGAGCCCCGAGACAATCCCCAAGCCCAGCCTAGAGCCGAGGCGAACCGAGTCCAGAGCCGAACCGAGATCCGAGCCCCGAGCCCAGCCTAGAGCCGAGCCGAGTCCAGAGCCGAGCCCAGAGTCGGGCGCGATCTGAGCCTCGAGCCGAGCCAAGAGCAGAGCTGATCCTGAGCCCAGCCCAAAGCCGAGAGCAGACAAGCCCAGAGCCGAGCCTCGAGCCCAGCCTAGAGCCGAGTCCAGAGCCGACCCAGAGCCGAGCCTCGAGCCGAGCCCCGAGCCCAGCCGAGCACAGAGCTCAGAGCCGATTCTCAAGACGAGCCCCGAGACAATCCCCAAGCCCAGCCTAGAGCCGAGGCGAGCCGAGTCCAGAGCCGAACCCAGAGCCGAGCCCCGAGCTTAGCCTTGAGCCGAGCCAAGCCCAGACCATAGCCTAGAGCCGAGCACAGCGCCAAGCATCGAGACGAGCCACGAGCCCAGCCGAGCACAGAGCCCAGAGCCGAGCCTCGAGACGAGCCCCGAGACAATCCCCAAGCCCAGCCTAGAGCCGAGGCGAGCCGAGTCCAGAGCCGAAGCGAGATCAGAGCCCCGAGCCCAGCCTAGAGCCGAGCCGAGTCCAGAGCCGAGGTACGAGCGCAGCCTAGAGCCGAGTAGAGAGCCGAGCCCAGAGCCGAGCCTCGAGCCGAGCCCCGAGCCCAGCCGAGCCCCGAGACCAGATCCGAGCCTCGAGACGAGCCCCGAGACAATCCCCAAGCCCAGACTAGAGCCGAGGCGAGCCGAGTCCAGAGCCGAAACCAGATCCGAGCCCCGAGCTTAGCCTAGAGCCGAGCCGAGCCCAGACCATAGCCTAGAGCCGAGCCCAGCGCCAAGCATCGAGCCGAGCCCCGAGACCAGCCGAGCACAGAGCCCAGAGCCGAGCCTCGAGACGAGCCCCGAGACAATCCCCAAGCCCAGCTTAGAGCCGAGGCGAGCCGAGTCCAGAGCCGAACCCAGATCCGAGCCCCGAGCCCAGCCTAGAGCCGAGCCGAGCCCGGAGCCCAGCCTAGAGCCGAGCCATGAGCCGAGCCCCGAGCCGAGCCCCGAGCCCAGCCTAGAGCCGAGCCGAGTCCAGAGCCGAGCCCAGAGTCGGGCGCGAGCTGAGCCTCGAGCCTAGCCAAGAGCAGAGCCGATCATTTGGCCCAGCCCAAAGCCGAGAGCAGACAATTCCAGAGCCGAGCCTCGAGCCCAGCCTAGAGCCGAGCCGAGTCCAGAGCCGAGCCCAGAACCGAGCCCCGAGCCCAGCCTAGAGCCGAGCCGAGCCCGGAGCCCAGCCTAGAGCCGAGCCCTGAGCCGATCCTCGAGCCAAGCCCCGAGCCCAGCCGAGCACATATCCCAGTGCCGAGCCTCGAGACGAGCCCCGAGAAAATCCCCAAGCCCAGCCTAGAGCCGAGGCGAGCCGAGTCCAGAGCCGAAGCGAGATCAGAGCCCCGAGCCCAGCCTAGAGCCGAGCCGAGTCCAGAGCCGAGGTACAAGCGCAGCCTAGAGCCGAGTAGAGAGCCGAGCCCAGAGTCGAGCCTCGAGCCGAGCCCCGAGCCCAGCCGAGCACAGAGCCCAGAGCCGGTCCTCGAGACGAGCCCCGAGACAATCCCCAAGCCCAGCCTAGAGCCGAGGCGAGCCGAGTCCAGAGCCGAAGCGAGATCAGAGACCCGAGCCCAGCCTAGAGCCGAGCCGAGGCCAGATCCCAGCCTAGAGCCGAGCCCAGAGTCGAGCCTCGAGCCGAGCCCAGAGCACAGCCGAACACAGAGCCCAGATCCGAGCCTCGAGACGAGCCCCGAGGCAATCCCCAAGCCCAGACTAGAGCCGAGGCGAGCCGAGTCCAGAGCCTAACCCAGATCCGAGCCCAGAGCGCAGCCTAGAGCCGAGCCGAGCCCAGACCATAGCCTAGAGCCGAGCCCAGCGCCAAGCATCGAGCCGAGCCCCGAGCCCAGCCGAGCACAGAGCCCAGAGCCGAGCCTCGAGACGAGCCCCGAGACAATCCCCAAGCCCAGCCTAGAGCCGAGGCGAGCCGAGTCCAGAGCCGAAGCGAGATCAGAGCCCCGAGCCCAGCCTAGAGCCGAGCCGAGTCCAGAGCCGAGGTACGAGCGCAGCCTAGAGCCGAGTAGAGAGCCCAGCCTAGATCCGAGCCCTGAGCCGAGCCCCGAGCCGAGCCCCGAGCCCAGCCGAGCACAGAGTCCAGAGCCGAGCCTCGAGACGAGCCCCGAGACAATCCCCAAGCCCAGCGTAGAGCCGAGGCGAGCCGAGTCCAGAGCCGAACCCAGATCCGAGCCCCGAGCACAGCCTAGAGCCGAGCCGAGTCCAGAGCGGAGCCCAGAGTCGGGCGCGAGCTGAGCCTCGAGCCTAGCCAAGAGCAGAGCCGATCATTTGGGCCAGCCCAAAGCCGAGAGCAGACAATTCCAGAGCCGAGCCTCGAGCCCAGCCTAGAGCCGAGCCGAGTCCAGATCCGAGCCCAGAACCGAGCCCCGAGCCCAGCCTAGAGCCGAGCCGAGCACGGAGCCCAGCGTAGAGCCGAGCCCTGAGCCGAGCCTCGAGCCGAGCCCCGTGCCCAGCCGAGCACATATCCCAGTGCCGAGCCTCGAGACGAGCCCCGAGAAAATCCCCAAGCCCAGACTAGAGCCGAGGCGAGCCGAGTCTAGAGCCGAACCCAGATCCGAGCACCGAGCGCAGCCTAGAGCCGAGCCGAGCCCAGAGCTTAGCCTCGAGCCGAGCCCCGAGCCCAGCCGAGCACAGAGCCCAGAGCCGAGTCTCAAGACGAGCCCCGAGAAAATCCCCAAGCCCAGCCTAGAGCCGAGGCGAGCCGAGTCCAGAGCCGAACCCAGATCCGAGCCCCGAGCCCAGCCTAGAGCCGAGCCGAGCCCGGAGCCAGCCTAGAGCCGAGCCCTGAGCCGAGCCCCGAGCCGAGCCCCGAGCCCAGCGAGCCCAGAGCCCAGAGCCGAGCCTCGAGACGAGCCCCGAGACAATCCCCAAGCCCAGCCTAGAGCCGAGGCGAGCCAAGTCCAGAGCCGAACCCAGATCCGAGCCTCGAGCCCAGCCTAGAGCCGAGCCGTGTCCAGACCATAGCCTAGAGCCGAGCACAGCGCCAAGCATCGAGCCCAGCCCCGAGCCCAGCAGAGCCCCGAGCCCAGAGCCGAGCCTAGAGACGAGCCCCGAGACAATCCCCAAGCCCAGCCTAGAGCCGAGGCGAGCCGAGTCCAGAGCCGAACCCAAAGCCGAGCCCCGAGCTTAGCCTAGAGCCGAGCCGAGCCCAGACCATAGCCTAGAGCCGAGCCCAGCGCCAAGCATCTAGCCGAGCCCCGAGCCCAGACGAGCACAGAGCCCAGAGCCGAGTCTTGAGACGAGCCCCGAGACAATCCCCAAGCCCAGCCTATAGCCGAGGCGAGCCGAGTCCAGAGCCGAAGCGAGATCAGAACCCCGAGCCCAGCCTAGAGCCGAGCAGAGTCCAGAGCCGAGGTACGAGCGCAGCCTAGAGCCGAGTAGAGAGCCGAGCCCAGAGCCGAGCCTCGAGCCGAGCTCCGAGCCCAGCCGAGCACAGAGCCCAGATCCGAGCCTTGAGACGAGCCCCGAGACAATCCCCAAGCCCAGCCTAGAGCCGAGGCAAGCCGAGTCCAGAGCCGAACCCAAAGCCGAGCCCCGAGCTTAGCCTAGAGCAGAGCCGAGCCCAGACCATAGCCTAGAGCCGAGCCCAGCGCCAAGCATCTAGACGAGCCCCGAGCCCAGCCGAGCACAGAGCCCAGAGCCGAGCCTCGAGACGAGCCCCGAGACAATCCCCAAGCCCAGCCTAGAGCCGAGGCGAGCCGAGTCCAGAGCCGAACCCAGAGCCGAGCCTCGAGCCCAGCCTAGAGCCGAGCCGAGTCCAGAGCCGAGGTACGAGCGCAGCCTAGAGCCGAGCCTCGAGCCGAGCCCAGAGGACAGCCGAATACAGAGCCCATATCCTAGCCTCGAGTCGAGCCCCGAGACAATCCCCAAGCCCAGACTAGAGCCGAGGCGAGCCGAGTCCAGAGCCGAACCCAGATCCGAGCCCCGAGCTTAGCCTAGAGCCGAGCCGAGCCCAGAGCATAGCCTAGAGCCGAGCCCAGCGCCAAGCATCGAGCCGAGCCCCGAGCCCAGCCGAGCACAGAGCCCAGAGCCGAGCCTCGAGACGAGCCCCGAGACAATCCCGAAGCCCAGCCTAGAGCCGAGGCGAGCTGAGGCCAGAGCTGAACCCAGAGCCGAGCCTCGAGCGCAGCCTAGAGCCGAGCCGAGTCCAGAGCCGAGGTACGAGCGCAGCCTAGAGCCGAGTAGAGAGCCGAGCCCAGAGCCGAGCCTCGAGCCGAGCCCAGAGCACAGCCGAACACAGAGCCCAGATCCGAGCCTCGAGACGAGCCCCGAGACAATCCCCAAGCCCAGACTAGAGCCGAGGCGAGCCGAGTCCAGAGCCTAACCCAGATCCGAGACCCGAGCGCAGCCTAGAGCCGAGCCGAGCCCAGATCATAGCCTAGAGCCGAGCCCAGCGCCAAGCATCGAGCCGAGCCCCGAGCCCAGCCGAGCACAGAGCCCAGAGCCGAGCCTCGAGACGAGCCCCGAGACAATCCCCAAGCCCAGCCTAGAGCCGAGGCGAGCCGAGTCCAGAGCCGAAGCGAGATCAGAGCCCCGAGCCCAGCCTAGAGCCGAGCCGACTCCAGAGCCGAGGTACGAGCGCAGCCTAGAGCCGAGTAGAGAGCCGAGCCCAGAGCCGAGCCTCGAGCCGAGCCCCGAGCCCAGCCGAGCCCCGAGCCCAGAGCCGAGCCTCGAGACGAGCCCCGAGACAATCCCCAAGCCTAGCTTAGAGCCGAGGCGAGCCGAGTCCAGAGCCGAACCCAGATCCGAGCCCCGAGCCCAGCCTAGAGCCGAGCCGAGCCCGGAGCCCAGCCTAGAGCCGAGCCCTGAGCCTAGCCCCGAGCCGAGCCCCGAGCCCAGCCGAGCACAGAGTCCAGAGCCGAGCCTCGAGACGAGCCCCGAGACAATCCCCAAGCCCAGCCTAGAGCCGAGGCGAGCCGAGTCCAGAGCCGAACCCAGATCCGAGCCCCGAGCACAGCCTAGAGCCGAGCCGAGCCCGGAGCCCAGCCTAGAGCCGAGACCTGAGCCGGGCCCCGAGCCGAGCCCCGAGCCCAGCCGAGCACAGACCCCAGAGCCGAGCCTCGAGACGAGCCCCGAGACAATCCTCAAGCCCAGCCTAGAGCCGAGGCGAGCCGAGTCCAGAGCCGAACCCAGATCCGAGCGCCGAGCACAGCCTAGAGCCGAGCCGAGTCCATAGCCGAGCCCAGAGTCGGGCGCGAGCTGAGCCTCGAGCCTAGCCAAAGCAGAGACGATCATTTGGGCCAGCCCAAAGCCGAGAGAAGACAATTCCAGAACCGAGCCCCTAGCCCAGCCTAGAGCCGAGCCGAGCCCGGAGCCCAGCCAAGAGGCGAGCCCTGAGCCGAGCCTCGAGCCGAGCCCCGAGCCCAGCCGAGCACATATCCCAGTGCCGAGCCTCGAGACGAGCCCCGAGAAAATCCCCAAGCCCAGCCTAGAGCCGAGGCGAGCCGAGTCCAGAGCCGAAGCGAGATCCGAGCCCCGAGCCCAGCCTAGAGCCGAGCCGAGTCCAGATCCGAGGTACGAGCGCAGCCTAGAGCCAAGTAGAGAGCCGAGCCCAGAGCCCAGCCTCGAGCCGAGGCCCGAGACAATCCCCAAGCCCAGCCTAGAGCCGAGGCGAGCCGAGTCCAGAGCCGAACCCAGATCCGAGCCCCGAGCACAGCCTAGAGCCGAGCCGAGGCCAGAGCCCAGCCTAGAGCCGAGCCCAGAGCCGAGCCTCGACCCGAGCCCCGAGCCCAGCCGAGCCCCGAGCCCAGAGCCGAGCCTCGAGATGAGCCCCGAGACAATCCCCAAGCCCAGCTTAGAGCCGAGCCGAGCCCAGAGCCCAGCCTAGAGGCGAGCCCAGAGCCGAGTATCGAGCCGAGAATCGAGTCGAGCCCCGAGCCCAGATCCGAGCCTCGAGACGAGCCCCGAGACAATCCCCAAGCCCAGCCTAGAGCCGAGGCGAGCCGAGTCCAGAGCCGAACCTAGATCCGAGCCCCGAGCACAGCCTAGAGCCGAAACGAGTCCAGAGCCGAGCCCAGAGTCGGGCGCGATCTGAGCCTCGAGCCGAGCCAAGAGCAGAGCCGATCCCTGAGCCCAGCCCAAAGCCGAGAGCAGACAAGCCCAGAGCCGAGCCTCGAGCCCAGCCTAAAGCCGAGTCCAGAGCCGAGTATGGAGCCGAGCCTCGAGCCGAGCCCCGAGCCCAGCCGAGCACAGAGCTCAGAGCCGAGTCTCAAGACGAGCCCAGAGACAATCCCCAAGCCCAGCCTAGAGCCGAGGCGAGCCGAGTCCAGAGCCGAAGCGAGATCCGAGCCCCGAGCCCAGCCTAGAGCCGAGCCGAGCCCGGAGCCCAGCCTAGAGCCGAGTATCGAGCCGAGCCTCGAGCCGAGCCCCGAGCCCAGCCGAGCACAGAGCCCAGAGCCGAGTCTCAAGACGAGCCCCGAGACAATCCCCAAGCCCAGCCTAGAGCCGAGGCGAGCCGAGTCCAGAGCCGAACCCAGATCCGAGCCCCGAGCCCAGCCTAGAGCCGAGCCGAGCCCGGAGCCCAGCCTAGAGCCGAGCCCTGAGCCGAGCCTCGAGCCGAGCCCCGAGCCCAGCGAGCCCAGAGCCCAGAGCCGAGCCTCGAGACGAGCCCCGAGACAATCCCCAAGCCCAGCCTAGAGCCGAGGCGAGCCAAGTCCAGAGCCGAACCCAGATCCGAGCCTCGAGCCCAGCCTAGAGCCGAGCCGTGTCCAGACCATAGCCTAGAGCCGAGCACAGCGCCAAGCATCGAGCCGAGCCCCGAGCCCAGCAGAGCCCCGAGCCCAGAGCCGAGCCTAGAGACGAGCCCCGAGACAATCCTCAAGCCCAGACTAGAGCCGAGGCGAGCCGAGTCCAGAGCCGAACGCAAAGCCGAGCCCCGAGCTTAGCCTAGAGCCGAGCCGAGCCCAGACCATAGCCTAGAGCCGAGCCCAGCGCCAAGCATCTAGCCGAGCCCCGAGCCCAGCCGAGCACAGAGCCCAGAGCCGAGTCTCGAGACGAGCCCCGAGACAATCCCCAAGCCCAGCCTAGAGCCGAGGCGAGCCGAGTCCAGAGCCGAACCCAGATCCGAGCCCCGAGCCCAGCCTAGAGCCGAGCCGAGCCCGGAGCCGAGCCTAGAGCCGAGCCCTGAGCCGAGCCTCGAGCCGAGCCCCGAGCCCAGCCGAGCACAGAGCCCAGAGCCGAGCCTCGAGCCCAGCCTAGAGCCGAGCCGAGTCCAGAGCCGAGGTACGAGCGCAGTCTAGAGCCGAGCCTCGAGCCGAGCCCAGAGGACAGCCGAACACAGAGCCCAGATCCGAGCCTCGAGACGAGCCCCGAGACAATCCCCAAGCCCAGACTAGAGCCGAGGCGAGCCAAGTCCAGAGCCGAACCCAGATCCGAGCCCCGAGCCCAGCCTAGAGCCGAGCCGAGGCCAGAGCCCAGCCTAGAGCCGAGCCCGGAGCCGAGCCTCGACCCGAGCCCCAGGCCCAGCCGAGCACCGAGCCCAGAGCCGAGCCTCGAGATGAGCCCCGAGACAATCCCCAAGCCCAGCCTAGAGCCGAGCCGAGCCCAGAGCCCAGCCGAGAGGCGAGCCCAGAGCCGAGTATCGAGCCGAGAATCGAGTCGAGCCCCGAGCCCAGATCCGAGCCTCGAGACGAGCCCCGAGACAATCCCCAAGCCCAGCCTAGAGCCGAGGCGAGCCGAGTCCAGAGCCGAACCCAGATCCGAGCCCCGAGCCCAGCCTAGAGCCGAGCCGAGCCCGGAGCCGAGCCTAGAGCCGAGCCCTGAGCCGAGCCTCGAGCCGAGCCCCGAGCCCAGCCGAGCACAGAGCCCAGAGCCGAGCCTCGAGCCCAGCCTAGAGCCGAGCCGAGTCCAGAGCCGAGGTACGAGCGCAGTCTAGAGCCGAGCCTCGAGCCGAGCCCAGAGGACAGCCGAACACAGAGCCCAGATCCGAGCCTCGAGACGAGCCCCGAGACAATCCCCAAGCCCAGACTAGAGCCGAGGCGAGCCGAGTCCAGAGCCGAACCCAGATCCGAGCCCCGAGCCCAGCCTAGAGCCGAGCCGAGGCCAGAGCCCAGCCTAGAGCCGAGCCCAGAGCCGAGCCTCGACCCGAGCCCCAGGCCCAGCCGAGCCCCGAGCCCAGAGCCGAACCTCGAGATGAGCCCCGAGACAATCCCCAAGCCCAGCCTAGAGCCGAGCCGAGCCCAGAGCCCAGCCTAGAGGCGAGCCCAGAGCCGAGTATCGAGCCGAGAATCGAGTCGAGCCCCGAGCCCAGATCCGAGCCTCGAGACGAGCCCCGAGACAATCCCCAAGCCCAGCCTAGAGCCGAGGCGAGACGAGTCCAGAGCCGAGCCCAGAGTCGGGCGCGATCTGAGCCTCGAGCCGAGCCAAGAGCAGAGCCGATCATTTGGCCCAGCCCAAAGCCGAGAGCAGACAAGCCCAGAGCCGAGCCTCGAGCCCAGCCTAGAGCCGAGTAGAGAGCCGAGCCCAGAGTCGAGCCTCGAGCCAAGCCCCGAGCCCAGCCGAGCACAGAGCCCAGAGCCGGTCCTCGAGACGAGCCCCGAGACAATCCCCAAGCCCAGCCTAGAGCCGAGGCGAGCCGAGTCTAGAGCCGAACCCAGATCTGAGCACCGAGCGCAGCCTAGAGCCGAGCCGATCCCAGAGCATAGCCTAGAGCCGAGGCCAGCGCCGGCCATCGAGCCGAGCCCCGAGCCCAGCCGAGCACAGAGCCAAGAGCCAAGCCTCGACGACGAGACCCGAGACAATCCCCAAGCCCAGCCTAGAGCCGAGGCGAGCCGAGTCCAGAGCCGAAGCGAGATCAGAGCCCCGAGCCCAGCCTAGAGCCGAGCCGAGCCCAGAGCCCAGCCTAGAGGCGAGCCCAGAGTCGAGTATCGAGCCGAGCCTCGAGCCGAGCCCCGAGCCCATCCTAGAGCCGAGGCGAGCCGAGTCCAGAGCCGAACCCAGAGCCGAGCCTCGAGCCCAGCCTAGAGCCGAGACGAGTCCAGAGCCGAGGTACGAGCGCAGCCTAGAGCCGAGTAGAGAGCCGAGCCCAGAGCCGAGCCTCGAGCCGAGCCCAGAGCACAGCCGAACACAGAGCCCAGATCCGAGCCTCGAGACGAGCCCCGAGGCAATCCCCAAGCCCAGCCTAGAGCCGAGGCGAGACGAGTCCAGAGCCGAACCCAGATCCGAGCCCCGAGCACAGCCTAGAGCCCAGCCGAGTCCAGAGCGGAGCCCAGAGTCGGGCGCGAGCTGAGCCTCGAGCCTAGCCAAGAGCAGAGCCGATCATTTGGGCCAGCCCAAAGCCGAGAGCAGACAATTCCAGAGCCGAGCCTCGAGCCCAGCCTAGAGCCGAGCCGAGTCCAGATCCGAGCCCAGAACCGAGCCCCGAGCCCAGCCTAGAGCCGAGCCGAGCCCGGAGCCCAGCCTAGAGCCGAGCCCTGAGCCGAGCCTCGAGCCGAGCCACGAGCCCAGCCGAGCACATATCCCAGTGCCGAGTCTCAAGACGAGCCCCGAGACAATCCCCAAGCCCAGCCTAGAGCCGAGGCGAGCCGAGTCTAGAGCCGAACCCAGATCCGAGCACCGAGCGCAGCCTAGAGCCGAGCCGAGTCCAGAGCTTAGCCTCGAGCCGAGCCCCGAGCCCAGCCGAGCACAGAGCCCAGAGCCGAGTCTCAAGACGAGCCCCGAGACAATCCCCAAGCCCAGCCTAGAGCCGAGGCGAGCCGAGTCCAGAGCCGAAGCGAGATCAGAGCCCCGAGCCCAGCCTAGAGCCGAGCCGAGCCCAGAGCCCAGCCTAGAGGCGAGCCCAGAGTCGAGTATCGAGCCGAGCCTCGAGCCGAGCCCCGAGCCCATCCTAGAGCCGAGGCGAGCCGAGTCCAGAGCCGAACCCAGAGCCGAGCCTCGAGCCCAGCCTAGAGCCGAGCCGAGTCCAGAGCCGAGGTACGAGCGCAGCCTAGAGCCGAGTAGAGAGCCGAGCCCAGAGCCGAGCCTCGAGCCGAGCCCAGAGCACAGCCGAACACAGAGCCCAGATCCGAGCCTCGAGACGAGCCCCGAGGCAATCCCCAAGCCCAGCCTAGAGCCGAGGCGAGACGAGTCCAGAGCCGAACCCAGATCCGAGCCCCGAGCACAGCCTAGAGCCCAGCCGATTCCAGAGCGGAGCCCAGAGTCGGGCGCGAGCTGAGCCTCGAGCCTAGCCAAGAGCAGAGCCGATCATTTGGGCCAGCCCAAAGCCGAGAGCAGACAATTCCAGAGCCGAGCCTCGAGCCCAGCCTAGAGCCGAGCCGAGTCCAGATCCGAGCCCAGAACCGAGCCCCGAGCCCAGCCTAGAGCCGAGCCGAGCCCGGAGCCCAGCCTAGAGCCGAGCCCTGAGCCGAGCCTCGAGCCGAGCCCCGAGCCCAGCCGAGCACATATCCCAGTGCCGAGTCTCAAGACGAGCCCCGAGACAATCCCCAAGCCCAGCCTAGAGCCGAGGCGAGCCGAGTCTAGAGCCGAACCCAGATCCGAGCCCCGAGCCCAGCCTAGAGCCGAGCAGAGCCCGGAGCCCAGCCTAGAGCCGAGCCCTGAGCCGAGCCTCGAGCCGAGCCCCGAGCCCAGCCGAGCCCAGAGCCCACAGCCGAGCCTCGAGACGAGCCCCGAGACAATCCCCAAGCCCAGCCTAGAGCCGAGGCGAGCCGACTCCAGAGCCGAACCCAGAGCCGAGCCTCGAACCCAGCCTAGAGCCGAGCCGAGTCCAGAGCCGAGGTACGAGCGCAGCCTAGAGCCGAGTAGAGAGCCGAGCCCAGAGTCGAGCCTCGAGCCGAGCCCCGAGCCCAGCCGAGCACAGAGCCCAGAGCCGAGCCTCGAGACGAGCCCCGAGACAATCCCCAAGCCCAGCCTAAAGCCGAGGCGAGCCGAGTCTAGAGCCGAACCCAGATCCGACAACCGAGCGCAGCCTAGAGCCGAGCCGATCCCAGAGCATAGCCTAGAGCCGAGGCCAGCGCCGGGCATCGAGCCGAGCCCCGAGCCCAGCCGAGCACAGAGCCCAGAGCCGAGTCTCGAGACGAGCCCCGAGACAATCCCCAAGCCCAGCCTAGAGCCGAGGCGAGCCGAGTCCAGAGCCGAAGCGAGATCAGAGCCCCGAGCCCAGCCTAGAGCCGAGCCGAGTCCAGAGCCGAGGTACGAGCGCAGCCTAGAGCCGAGTAGAGAGCCGAGCCCAGAGCCGAGCCTCGAGCCGAGCCCCTAGCACAGCCGAGCACAGAGCCCAGATCCGAGCCTCGAGACGAGCCCCGAGACAGTCCCCAAGCCCAGCCTAGAGCCGAGGCGAGCCGAGTCCAGAGCCGAACCCAGATCCGAGCCCCGAGCCCAGCCTAGAGCCGAGACGAGTCCAGAGCCGAGCCCAGAGTCGGGCGCGATCTGAGCCTCGAGCCGATCCAAGATCAGAGCCGATCCCTGAGCCCAACCCAAAGCCGAGAGCAGACAAGCCCAGAGCCGAGCCTCGAGCCCAGCCTAGAGCCGAGTCCAGAGCCGAGCCCAGAGCCGAGCCTCGAGCTTAGCCTTGAGCCGAGCCAAGCCCAGACCATAGCCTAGAGCCGAGCACAGCGCCAAGCATCGAGCCGAGACCGAGCCCAGCCGAGCACAGAGCCCAGAGCCGAGCCTCGAGACGAGCCCCGAGACAATCCCCAAGCCCAGCCTAGAGCCGAGGCGAGCCGAGTCCAGAGCCGAAGCGAGATCAGAGCCACGAGCCCAGCCTAGAGCCGAGCCGAGTCCAGAGCCGAGGTACGAGCGCAGCCTAGAGCCGAGTAGAGAGCCGAGCCCAGAGCCGAGCCTCGAGCCGAGCCCCGAGCCCAGCCTAGAGCCGATCCGAGCCCGGAACCCAGCCTAGAGCCGAGCCCTGAGCCGAGCCCCGAGCCGAGCCCCGAGCCCAGCCTAGAGCCGAGCCGAGTCCAGAGCCCAGCCTAGAGCCGAGTAGAGAGCCGAACCCAGAGTCGAGCCTCGAGCCGAGCCCCGAGCCCAGCCGAGCCCCGAGCCCAGAGCCGAGCCTCGAGACGAGCCCCGAGACAATCCCCAAGCCCAGCCTAGAGCCGAGGCGAGCCGAGTCCAGAGCCGAACCCAGATCCGAGCCCCGAGCCCAGCCTAGAGCCGAGCCGAGCCCGGAGCCGAGCCTAGAGCCGAGCCCTGAGCCGAGCCTCGAGCCGAGCCCCGAGCCCAGCCGAGCACAGAGCCCAGAGCCGAGCCTCGAGCCCAGCCTAGAGCCGAGCCGAGTCCAGAGCCGAGGTACGAGCGCAGTCTAGAGCCGAGCCTCGAGCCGAGCCCAGAGGACAGCCGAACACAGAGCCCAGATCCGAGCCTCGAGACGAGCCCCGAGACAATCCCCAAGCCCAGACTAGAGCCGAGGCGAGCCGAGTCCAGAGCCGAACCCAGATCCGAGCCCAGAGCCGAGCCTCGACCCGAGCCCCAGGCCCAGCCGAGCCCCGAGTCCAGAGCCGAGCCTCGAGATGAGCCCCGAGACAATCCCCAAGCCCAGCCTAGAGCCGAGCCGAGCCCAGAGCCCAGCCTAGAGGCGAGCCCAGAGCCGAGTATCGAGCCGAGAATCGAGTCGAGCCCCGAGCCCAGATCCGAGCCTCGAGACGAGCCCCGAGACAATCCCCAAGCCCAGCCTAGAGCCGAGGCGAGCCGAGTCCAGAGCCGAACCCAGATCCGAGCCCCGAGCCCAGCCTAGAGCCGAGCCGAGCCCGGAGCCGAGCCTAGAGCCGAGCCCTGAGCCGAGCCTCGAGCCGAGCCCCGAGCCCAGCCGAGCACAGAGCCCAGAGCCGAGCCTCGAGCCCAGCCTAGAGCCGAGCCTAGTCCAGAGCCGAGGTACGAGCGCAGTCTAGAGCCGAGCCTCGAGCCGAGCCCAGAGGACAGCCGAACACAGAGCCCAGATCCGAGCCTCGAGACGAGCCCCGAGACAATCCCCAAGCCCAGACTAGAGCCGAGGCGAGCCGAGTCCAGAGCCGAACCCAGATCCGAGCCCCGAGCCCAGCCTAGAGCCGAGCCGAGGCCAGAGCCCAGCCTAGAGCCGAGCCCAGAGCCGAGCCTCGACCCGAGCCCCAGGCCCAGCCGAGCCCCGAGCCCAGAGCCGAACCTCGAGATGAGCCCCGAGACAATCCCCAAGCCCAGCCTAGAGCCGAGCCGAGCCCAGAGCCCAGCCTAGAGGCGAGCCCAGAGCCGAGTATCGAGCCGAGAATCGAGTCGAGCCCCGAGCCCAGATCCGAGCCTCGAGACGAGCCCCGAGACAATCCCCAAGCCCAGCCTAGAGCCGAGGCGAGCCGAGTCCAGAGCCGAACCCAGATCCGAGCCCCGAGCACAGCCTAGAGCCGAAACGAGTCCAGAGCCGAGCCCAGAGTCGGGCGCGATCTGAGCCTCGAGCCGAGCCAAGAGCAGAGCCGATCATTTGGCCCAGCCCAAAGCCGAGAGCAGACAAGCCCAGAGCCGAGCCTCGAGCCCAGCCTAGAGCCGAGTAGAGAGCCGAGCCCAGAGTCGAGCCTCGAGCCAAGCCCCGAGCCCAGCCGAGCACAGAGCCCAGAGCCGGTCCTCGAGACGAGCCCCGAGACAATCCCCAAGCCCAGCCTAGAGCCGAGGCGAGCCGAGTCTAGAGCCGAACCCAGATCTGAGCACCGAGCGCAGCCTACAGCCGAGCCGATCCCAGAGCATAGCCTAGAGCCGAGGCCAGCGCCGGGCATCGAGCCGAGCCCCGAGCCCAGCCGAGCACAGAGCCAAGAGCCAAGCCTCGACGACGAGCCCCGAGACAATCCCCAAGCCCAGCCTAGAGCCGAGGCGAGCCGAGTCCAGAGCCGAAGCGAGATCAGAGCCCCGAGCCCAGCCTAGAGCCGAGCCGAGCCCAGAGCCCAGCCTAGAGGCGAGCCCAGAGTCGAGTATCGAGCCGAGCCTCGAGCCGAGCCCCGAGCCCATCCTAGAGCCGAGGCGAGCCGAGTCCAGAGCCGAACCCAGAGCCGAGCCTCGAGCCCAGCCTAGAGCCGAGCCGAGTCCAGAGCCGAGGTACGAGCGCAGCCTAGAGCCGAGTAGAGAGCCGAGCCCAGAGCCGAGCCTCGAGCCGAGCCCAGAGCACAGCCGAACACAGAGCCCAGATCCGAGCCTCGAGACGAGCCCCGAGGCAATCCCCAAGCCCAGCCTAGAGCCGAGGCGAGACGAGTCCAGAGCCGAACCCAGATCCGAGCCCCGAGCACAGCCTAGAGCCGAGCCGAGTCCAGAGCGGAGCCCAGAGTCGGGCGCGAGCTGAGCCTCGAGCCTAGCCAAGAGCAGAGCCGATCATTTGGGCCAGCCCAAAGCCGAGAGCAGACAATTCCAGAGCCGAGCCTCGAGCCCAGCCTAGAGCCGAGCCGAGTCCAGATCCGAGCCCAGAACCGAGCCCCGAGCCCAGCCTAGAGCCGAGCCGAGCCCGGAGCCCAGCCTAGAGCCGAGCCCTGAGCCGAGCCTCGAGCCGAGCCCCGAGCCCAGCCGAGCACATATCCCAGTGCCGAGTCTCAAGACGAGCCCCGAGACAATCCCCAAGCCCAGCCTAGAGCCGAGGCGAGCCGAGTCTAGAGCCGAACCCAGATCCGAGCACCGAGCGCAGCCTAGAGCCGAGCCGAGCCCAGAGCTTAGCCTCGAGCCGAGCCCCGAGCCCAGCCGAGCACAGAGCCCAGAGCCGAGTCTCAAGACGAGCCCCGAGACAATCCCCAAGCCCAGCCTAGAGCCGAGGCGAGCCGAGTCCAGAGCCGAACCCAGATCCGAGCCCCGAGCCCAGCCTAGAGCCGAGCAGAGCCCGGAGCCCAGCCTAGAGCCGAGCCCTGAGCCGAGCCTCGAGCCGAGCCCCGAGCCCAGCCGAGCCCAGAGCCCACAGCCGAGCCTCGAGACGAGCCCCGAGACAATCCCCAAGCCCAGCCTAGAGCCGAGGCGAGCCGAGTCCAGAGCCGAACCCAGATCCGAGCCTCGAACCCAGCCTAGAGCCGAGCCGAGTCCAGAGCCGAGGTTCGAGCGCAGCCTAGAGCCGAGTAGAGAGCCGAGCCCAGAGTCGAGCCTCGAGCCGAGCCCCGAGCACAGCCGAGCACAGAGCCCAGATCCGAGCCTCGAGACGAGCCCCGAGACAATCCCCAAGCCCAGCCTAAAGCCGAGGCGAGCCGAGTCTAGAGCCGAACCCAGATCCGACAACCGAGCGCAGCCTAGAGCCGAGCCGATCCCAGAGCATAGCCTGGAGCCGAGGCCAGCGCCGGGCATCGAGCCGAGCCCCGAGCCCAGCCGAGCACAGAGCCCAGAGCCGAGCCTCGAGACGAGCCCCGAGACAATCCCCAAGCCCAGCCTAGAGCCGAGGCGAGCCGAGTCCAGAGCCGAAGCGAGATCAGAGCCCCGAGCCCAGCCTAGAGCCGAGCCGAGTCCAGAGCCGAGGTACGAGCGCAGCCTAGAGCCGAGTAGAGAGCCGAGCCCAGAGCCGAGCCTCGAGCCGAGCCCCGAGACAGTCCGCAAGCCCAGACTAGAGCCGAGGCGAGCCGAGTCTAGAGCCGAACCCAGATCCGAGCCCCGAGCCCAGCCTAGAGCCGAGACGAGTCCAGAGCCGAGCCCAGAGTCGGGCGCGATCTGAGCCTCGAGCCGATCCAAGATCAGAGCCGATCCCTGAGCCCAACCCAAAGCCGAGAGCAGACAAGCCCAGAGCCGAGCCTCGAGCCCAGCCTAGAGCCGAGTAAAGAGCCGAGCCCAGAGCCGAGCCTCGAGCTTAGCCTTGAGCCGAGCCAAGCCCAGACCATAGCCTAGAGCCGAGCACAGCGCCAAGCATCGAGCCGAGACCGAGCCCAGCCGAGCACAGAGCCCAGAGCCGAGCCTCGAGACGAGCCCCGAGACAATCCCCAAGCCCAGCCTAGAGCCGAGGCGAGCCGAGTCCAGAGCCGAAGCGAGATCAGAGCCCCGAGCCCAGCCTAGAGCCGAGCCGAGTCCAGAGCCGAGGTACGAGCGCAGCCTAGAGCCGAGTAGAGAGCCGAGCCCAGAGCCGAGCCTCGAGCCGAGCCCCGAGCCCAGCCTAGAGCCGATCCGAGCCCGGAACCCAGCCTAGAGCCGAGCCCTGAGCCGAGTCCCGAGCCGAGCCCCGAGCCCAGCCTAGAGCCGAGCCGAGTCCAGAGCGGAGCCCAGAGTCGGGCGCGATCTGAGCCTCGAGCCTAGCCAAGAGCAGAGCCGATCATTTGGCCCAGCCCAAAGCCGAGAGCAGACAATTCCAGAGCCGAGCCTCGAGCCCAGCCTAGAGCCGAGCCGAGTCCAGAGCCGAGCCCAGAACCGAGCCCCGAGCCCAGCCTAGAGCCGAGCCGAGCCCGGAGCCCAGCCTAGAGGCGAGCCCAGAGTCGAGTATCGAGCCGAGCCTCGAGCCGAGCCCGGAGCCCATCCTAGAGCCGAGGCGAGCCGAGTCCAGAGCCGAACCCAGAGCCGAGCCCCAAGCACAGCCTAGAGCCGAGCCGAGTCCAGAGCGGAGCCCAGAGTCGGGCGCGAGCTGAGCCTCGAGCCTAGCCAAGAGCAGAGCCGATCATTTGGGCCAGCCCAAAGCCGAGAGCAGACAATTCCAGAGCCGAGCCTCGAGCCCAGCCTAGAGCCGAGCTGAGTCCAGATCCGAGCCCAGAACCGAGCCCCGAGCCCAGCCTAGAGCCGAGCCGAGCCCGGAGCCCAGCGTAGAGCCGAGCCCTGAGCCGAGCCTCGAGCCGAGCCCCGAGCCCAGCCGAGCACAGAGCCCAGAGCCGAGTCTCAAGACGAGCCCCGAGACAATCCCCAAGCCCAGCCTAGAGCCGAGGCGAGCCGAGTCCAGAGCCGAACCCAGATCAGAGCCCCGAGCCCAGCCTAGAGCCGAGCAGAGCCCGGAGCCCAGCCTAGAGCCGAGCCCTGAGCCGAGCCTCGAGCCGAGCCCCGAGCCCAGCCGAGCCCAGAGCCCACAGCCGACCCTCGAGACGAGCCCCGAGACAATCCCCAAGCCCAGCCTAGAGCCGAGGCGAGCCGAGTCCAGAGCCGAACCCAGATCCGAGCCTCGAACCCAGCCTAGAGCCGAGGCGAGCCGAGTCCAGAGCCGAAGCGAGATCAGAGCCCCGAGCCCAGCCTAGAGCCGAGCCGAGTCCAGAGCCGAGGTACGAGCGCAGCCTAGAGCCGAGTAGAGAGCCGAGCCCAGAGCCGAGCCTCGAGCCGAGCCCCGAGCCCAGCCTAGAGCCGAGCCGAGCCGGGAGCCCAGCCTAGAGCCGAGCCCTGAGCCGAGCCCCGAGCCGAGCCCCGAGCCCAGCCTAGAGCCGAGCCGAGTCCAGAGCCGAGCCCAGAGTCGGGCGCGATCTGAGCCTCGAGCCTAGCCAAGAGCAGAGCCGATCATTTGGCCCAGCCCAAAGCCGAGAGCAGACAATTCCAGATCCGAGCCTCGAGCCCAGCCTAGAGCCGAGCCGAGTCCAGATCCGAGCCCAGAACCGAGCCCCGAGCCCAGCCTAGAGCCGAGCCGAGCCCGGAGACCAGCCTAGAGCCGAGCCCTGAGCCGATCCTCGAGCCAAGCCCCGAGCCCATCCGAGCACATATCCCAGTGCCGAGCCTCGAGACGAGCCCCGAGAAAATCCCCAAGCCCAGCCTAGAGCCGAGGCGAGCCGAGTCCAGAGCCGAAGCGAGATCAGAGCCCGGAGCCCAGCCTAGAGCCGAGCCGAGTCCAGAGCCGAGGTACAAGCGCAGCCTAGAGCCGAGTAGAGAGCCGAGCCCAGAGTCGAGCCTCGAGCCGAGCCCCGAGCCCAGCCGAGCACAGAGCACAGAGCCGGTCCTCGAGACGAGCCCCGAGACAATCCCCAAGCCCAGCCTAGAGCCGAGGCGAGCCGAGTCTAGAGCCGAACCCAGATCCGAGCACCGAGCGCAGCCTAGAGCCGAGCCGATCCCAGAGCATAGCCTAGAGCCGAGGCCAGCGCCGGGCATCGAGCCGAGCCCCGAGCCCAGCCGAGCACAGAGCCCAGAGCCAAGCCTCGACAACGAGCCCCGAGAAAATCCCCAAGCCCAGCCTAGAGCCGAGGCGAGCCGAGTCCAGAGCCGAAGCGAGATCAGAGCCCCGAGCCCAGCCTAGAGCCGAGCCGAGGCCAGATCCCAGCCTAGAGCCGAGCCCAGAGTCGAGCCTCGACCCGAGCCCCGAGCCCTGCCGAGCCCCGAGCCCAGAGCCGAGACTCGAGATGAGCCCCGAGACAATCCCCAAGCCCACCCTAGAGCCGAGACTAGCCCAGAGCCCAGCCTAGAGGCGAGCCCAGAGCCGAGTATCGAGCCGAGAATCGAGTCGAGCCCCGAGCCCAGATCCGAGCCTCGAGACGAGCCCCGAGACAATCCCGAAGCCCAGCCTAGAGCCGAGGCGAGCCGAGTCCAGAGCCGAACCCAGAGCCGAGCCTCGAGCCCAGCCTAGAGCCGAGCCGAGTCCAGAGCCGAGGTACGAGCGCAGCCTAGAGTCGAGTAGAGAGCCGAGCCCAGAGCCGAGCCTCGAGCCGAGCCCCGAGCACAGCCGAACACAGAGCCCAGATCCGAGCCTCGAGACGAGCCCCGAGGCAATCCCCAAGCCCAGACTAGAGCCGAGGCGAGCCGAGTCCAGAGCCTAACCCAGATCCGAGCCCAGAGCGCAGCCTAGAGCCGAGCCGAGACCAGACCATAGCCTAGAGCCGAGCCCAGCGCCAAGCATCTAGCCTAGCCCCGAGCCCAGACGAGCACAGAGCCCAGAGCCGAGTCTCGAGACGAGCCCCGAGACAATCCCCAAGCCCAGCCTATAGCCGAGGCGAGCCGAGTCCAGAGCCGAAGCGAGATCAGAACCCCGAGCCCAGCCTAGAGCCGAGCCGAGTCCAGAGCCGAGGTACGAGCGCAGCCTAGAGCCGAGTAGAGAGCCGAGCCCAGAGCCGAGCCTCGAGCCGAGCCCCGAGCCCAGCCGAGCACAGAGCCCAGATCCGAGCCTCGAGACGAGCCCCGAGACAATCCCCAAGCCCAGCCTAGAGCCGAGGCAAGCCGAGTCCAGAGCCGAACCCAAAGCCGAGCCCCGAGCTTAGCCTAGAGCAGAGCCGAGCCCAGACCATAGCCTAGAGCCGAGCCCAGCGCCAAGCATCTAGACGAGCCCCGAGCCCAGCCGAGCACAGAGCCCAGAGCCGAGCCTCGAGACGAGCCCCGAGACAATCCCCAAGCCCAGCCTAGAGCCGAGGCGAGCCGAGTCCAGAGCCGAAGCGAGATCAGAGCCCCGAGCCCAGCCTAGAGCCGAGCCGAGTCCAGAGCCGAGGTACGAGCGCAGCCTAGAGCCGAGTAGAGAGCCGAGCCCAGAGCCGAGCCTCGAGCCGAGCCCCGAGCCCAGCCGAGCCCCGAGCCCAGAGCCGAGCCTCGAGACGAGCCCCGAGACAATCCCCAAGCCCAGCCTAGAGCCGAGGCGAGCCGAGTCCAGAGCCGAACACAGATCCGAGCCCCGAGCCCAGCCTAGAGCCGAGACGAGTCCAGAGCCGAGCCCAGAGTCGGGAGCGATCTGAGCCTCGAGCCTAGCCAAGAGCAGAGCCGATCATTTGGTCCAGCCCAAAGCCGAGAGCAGACAATTCCAGAGCCGAGCCTCGAGCCCAGCCTAGAGCCGAGCCGAGTCCAGAGCCGAGCCCAGAACCGAGCCCCGAGCCCATCCTAGAGCCGAGCCGAGCCCGGAGCCCAGCGTAGAGCCGAGCCCTGAGCCGATCCTCGAGCCAAGCCCCGAGCCCAGCCGAGCACATATCCCAGTGCCGAGCCTCGAGACGAGCCCCGAGAAAATCCCCAAGCCCAGCCTAGAGCCGAGGCGAGCCGAGTCCAGAGCCGAAGCGAGATCAGAGCCCCGAGCCCAGCCTAGAGCCGAGCCGAGTCCAGAGCCGAGGTACAAGCGCAGCCTAGAGCCGAGTAGAGAGCCGAGCCCAGAGTCGAGCCTCGATTCGAGCCCCGAGCCCAGCCGAGAACAGAGCCCAGAGCCGGTCCTCGAGACGAGCCCCGAGACAATCCCCATGCCCAGCCTAGAGCCGAGGCGAGCCGAGTCTAGAGCCGCACCCAGATCCGAGCACCGAGCGCAGCCTAGAGCCGAGCCGATCCCAGAGCATAGCCTAGAGCCGAGGCCAGCGCCGGGCATCGAGCCGAGCCCCGAGCCCAGCCGAGCACAGAGCCCAGAGCCGAGCCTCGACGACGAGCCCCGAGAAAATCCCCAAGCCCAGCCTAGAGCCGAGGCGAGCCGAGTCCAGAGCCGAAGCGAGATCAGAGCCCCGAGCCCAGCCTAGAGCCGAGCCGAGGCCAGATCCCAGCCTAGAGCCGAGCCCAGAGTCGAGCCTCGACCCGAGCCCCGAGCCCTGCCGAGCCCCGAGCCCAGAGCCGAGACTCGAGATGAGCCCCGAGACAATCCCCAAGCCCAGCCTAGAGCCGAGCCTAGCCCAGAGCCCAGCCTAGAGGCGAGCCCAGAGCCGAGTATCGAGCCGAGAATCGAGTCGAGCCCCGAGCCCAGAGCCGAGACTCGAGACGAGCCCCGAGACAATCCCGAAGCCCAGCCAAGAGCCGAGGCGAGCCGAGTCCAGAGCCGAACCCAGAGCCGAGCCTCGAGCCCAGCCTAGAGCCGAGCCGAGTCCAGAGCCGAGGTACGAGCGCAGCCTAGAGTCGAGTAGAGAGCCGAGCCCAGAGCCGAGCCTCGAGCCGAGCCCAGAGCACAGCCGAACACAGAGCCCAGATCCGAGCCTCGAGACGAGCCCCGAGGCAATCCCCAAGCCCAGACTAGAGCCGAGGCGAGCCGAGTCGAGAGCCTAGCCCAGATCCGAGCCCAGAGCGCAGCCTAGAGCCGAGCCGAGCCCAGACCATAGCCTAGAGCCGAGCCCAGCGCCAAGCATCGAGCCGAGCCCCGAGCCCAGCCGAGCACAGAGCCCAGAGCCGAGCCTCGAGACGAGCCCCGAGACAATCCCCAAGCCCAGCCTAGAGCCGAGGCGAGCCGAGTCCAGAGCCGAAGCGAGATCAGAGCCCCGAGCCCAGCCTAGAGCCGAGCCGAGTCCAGAGCCGAGGTACGAGCGCAGCCTAGAGCCGAGTAGAGAGCCCAGCCTAGATCCGAGCCCTGAGCCGAGCCCCGAGCCGAGCCCCGAGCCCAGCCGAGCACAGAGTCCAGAGCCGAGCCTCGAGACGAGTCCCGAGACAATCCCCAAGCCCAGCCTAGAGCCGAGGCGAGCCGAGTCCAGAGCCGAACCCAGATCCGAGCCCCGAGCACAGCCTAGAGCCGAGCCGAGTCCAGAGCGGAGCCCAGAGTCGGGCGCGAGCTGAGCCTCGAGCCTAGCCAAGAGCAGAGCCGATCATTTGGGCCAGCCCAAAGCCGAGAGCAGACAATTCCAGAGCCGAGCCTCGAGCCCAGCCTAGAGCCGAGCCGAGTCCAGATCCGAGCCCAGAACCGAGCCCCGAGCCCAGCCTAGAGCCGAGCCGAGCCCGGAGCCCAGCGTAGAGCCGAGCTCTGAGCCGAGCCTCGAGCCGAGCCCCAAGCCCAGCCGAGCACATATCCCAGTGCCGAGCCTCGAGACGAGCCCCGAGAAAATCCCCAAGCCCAGACTAGAGCCGAGGCGAGCCGAGTCTAGAGCCGAACCCAGATCCGAGCACCGAGCGCAGCCTAGAGCCGAGCCGAGCCCAGAGCTTAGCCTCGAGCCGAGCCCCGAGCCCAGCCGAGCACAGAGCCCAGAGCCGAGTCTCAAGACGAGCCCCGAGACAATCCCCAAGCCCAGCCTAGAGCCGAGGCGAGCCGAGTCCAGAGCCGAACCCAGATCCGAGCCCCGAGCCCAGCCTAGAGCCGAGCCCTGAGCCGAGCCTCGAGCCGAGCCCCGAGCCCAGCGAGCCCAGAGCCCAGAGCCGAGCCTCGAGACGAGCCCCGAGACAATCCCCAAGCCCAGCCTAGAGCCGAGGCGAGCCAAGTCCAGAGCCGAACCCAGATCCGAGCCTCGAGCCCAGCCTAGAGCCGAGCCGTGTCCAGACCATAGCCTAGAGCCGAGCACAGCGCCAAGCATCGAGCCGAGCCCCGAGCCCAGCAGAGCCCCGAGCCCAGAGCCGAGGCTAGAGACGAGCCCCGAGACAATCCCCAAGCCCAGCCTAGAGCCGAGGCGAGCCGAGTCCAGAGCCGAACCCAAAGCCGAGCCCCGAGCTTAGCCTAGAGCCGAGCCGAGCCCAGACCATAGCCTAGAGCCGAGCCCAGCGCCAAGCATCTAGCCGAGCCCCGAGCCCAGCCGAGCACAGAGCCCAGAGCCGAGTCTCGAGACGAGCCCCGAGACAATCCCCACGCCCAGCCTATAGCCGAGGCGAGCCGAGTCCAGAGCCGAAGCGAGATCAGAACCCCGAGCCCAGCCTAGAGCCGAGCCGAGTCCAGAGCCGAGGTACGAGCGCAGCCTAGAGCCGAGTAGAGAGCCGAGCCCAGAGCCGAGCCTCGAGCCGAGCCCCGAGCCCAGCCGAGCACAGAGCCCAGATCCGAGCCTCGAGACGAGCCCCGAGACAATCCCCAAGCCCAGCCTAGAGCCGAGGCAAGCCGAGTCCAGAGCCGAACACAAAGCCGAGCCCCGAGCTTAGCCTAGAGCAGAGCCGAGCCCAGACCATAGCCTAGAGCCGAGCCCAGCGCCAAGCATCTGGACGAGCCCCGAGCCCAGGCGAGCACAGAGCCCAGAGCCGAGCCTCGAGACGAGCCCCGAGACAATCCCCAAGCCCAGCCTAGAGCCGAGGCGAGCCGAGTCCAGAGCCGAAGCGAGATCAGAGCCCCGAGCCCAGCCTAGAGCCGAGCCGAGTCCAGAGCCGAGGTACGAGCGCAGCCTAGAGCCGAGTAGAGAGCCGAGCCCAGAGTCGAGCCTCGAGCCGAGCCCCGAGCCCAGCCGAGCCCCGAGCCCAGAGCCGAGCCTCGAGACGAGCCCCGAGACAATCCCCAAGCCCAGCCTAGAGCCGAGGCGAGCCGAGTCCAGAGCCGAACCCAGATCCGAGCCCCGAGCCCAGCCTAGAGCCGAGCCGAGCCCGGAGCCGAGCCTAGAGCCGAGCCCTGAGCCGAGCCTCGAGCCGAGCCCCGAGCCCAGCCGAGCACAGAGCCCAGAGCCGAGCCTCGAGCCCAGCCTAGAGCCGAGCCTAGTCCAGAGCCGAGGTACGAGCGCAGTCTAGAGCCGAGCCTCGAGCCGAGCCCAGAGGACAGCCGAACACAGAGCCCAGATCCGAGCCTCGAGACGAGCCCCGAGACAATCCCCAAGCCCAGCCTAGAGCCGAGGCGAGCCGAGTCCAGAGCCGAACCCAGATCCGAGCCCCGAGCCCAGCCTAGAGCCGAGCCCAGAGCCGAGCCTCGACCCGAGCCCCAGGCCCAGCCGAGCCCCGAGCCCAGAGCCGAGCCTCGAGATGAGCCCCGAGACAATCCCCAAGCCCAGCCTAGAGCCGAGCCGAGCCCAGAGCCCAGCCTAGAGGCGAGCCCAGAGCCGAGTATCGAGCCGAGAATCGAGTCGAGCCCCGAGCCCAGATCCGAGCCTCGAGACCAACCCCGAGACAATCCCCAAGCCCAGCCTAGAGCCGAGGCGAGCCGAGTCCAGAGCCGAACCCAGATCCGAGCCCCGAGCACAGCCTAGAGCCGAAACGAGTCCAGAGCCGAGCCCAGAGTCGGGCGCGATCTGAGCCTCGAGCCGAGCCAAGAGCAGAGCCGATCATTTGGCCCAGCCCAAAGCCGAGAGCAGACAAGCCCAGAGCCGAGCCTCGAGCCCAGCCTAGAGCCGAGTAGAGAGCCGAGCCCAGAGTCGAGCCTCGAGCCAAGCCCCGAGCCCAGCCGAGCACAGAGCCCAGAGCCGGTCCTCGAGACGAGCCCCGAGACAATCCCCAAGCCCAGCCTAGAGCCGAGGCGAGCCGAGTCTAGAGCCGAACCCAGATCTGAGCACCGAGCGCAGCCTAGAGCCGAGCCGATCCCAGAGCATAGCCTAGAGCCGAGGCCAGCGCCGGGCATCGAGCCGAGCCCCGAGCCCAGCCGAGCACAGAGCCAAGAGCCAAGCCTCGACGACGAGCCCCGAGACAATCCCCAAGCCCAGCCTAGAGCCGAGGCGAGCCGAGTCCAGAGCCGAAGCGAGATCAGAGCCCCGAGCCCAGCCTAGAGCCGAGCCGAGCCCAGAGCCCAGCCTAGAGGCGAGCCCAGAGTCGAGTATCGAGCCGAGCCTCGAGCCGAGCCCCGAGGCAATCCCCAAGCCCAGCCTAGAGCCGAGGCGAGACGAGTCCAGAGCCGAAGCGAGATCCGAGCCCCGAGCCCAGCCTAGAGCCGAGCCGATCCCGGAGCCCAGCCTAGAGCCGAGTATCGATCCGAGCCTCGAGCCGAGCCCCGAGCCCAGCCGAGCACAGAGCCCAGAGCCGAGTCTCAAGACGAGCCCCGAGACAATCCCCAAGCCCAGCCTAGAGCCGAGGCGAGCCGAGTCCAGAGCCGAACCCAGATCCGAGCCCCGAGCCCAGCCTAGAGCCGAGCCCTGAGCCGAGCCTCGAGCCGAGCCCCGAGCCCAGCGAGCCCAGAGCCCAGAGCCGAGCCTCGAGACGAGCCCCGAGACAATCCCCAAGCCCAGCCTAGAGCCGAGGCGAGCCAAGTCCAGAGCCGAACCCAGATCCGAGCCTCGAGCCCAGCCTAGAGCCGAGCCGTGTCCAGACCATAGCCTAGAGCCGAGCACAGCGCCAAGCATCGAGCCGAGCCCCGAGCCCAGCAGAGCCCCGAGCCCAGAGCCGAGGCTAGAGACGAGCCCCGAGACAATCCCCAAGCCCAGCCTAGAGCCGAGGCGAGCCGAGTCCAGAGCCGAAACCAAAGCCGAGCCCCGAGCTTAGCCTAGAGCCGAGCCGAGCCCAGACCATAGCCTAGAGCCGAGCCCAGCGCCAAGCATCGAGCCGAGCCCCGAGCCCAGCAGAGCCCCGAGCCCAGAGCCGAGGCTAGAGACGAGCCCCGAGACAATCCCCAAGCCCAGCCTAGAGCCGAGGCGAGCCGAGTCCAGAGCCGAACCCAGATCCGAGCCCCGAGCCCAGCCTAGAGCCGAGCCGAGCCCGGAGCCGAGCCTAGAGCCGAGCCCTGAGCCGAGCCTCGAGCCGAGCCCCGAGCCCAGCCGAGCACAGAGCCCAGAGCCGAGCCTCGAGCCCAGCCTAGAGCCGAGCCTAGTCCAGAGCCGAGGTACGAGCGCAGTCTAGAGCCGAGCCTCGAGCCGAGCCCAGAGGACAGCCGAACACAGAGCCCAGATCCGAGCCTCGAGACGAGCCCCGAGACAATCCCCAAGCCCAGCCTAGAGCCGAGGCGAGCCGAGTCCAGAGCCGAACCCAGATCCGAGCCCCGAGCCCAGCCTAGAGCCGAGCCGAGGCCAGAGCCCAGCCTAGAGCCGAGCCCAGAGCCGAGCCTCGACCCGAGCCCCAGGCCCAGCCGAGCCCCGAGTCCAGAGCCGAGCCTCGAGATGAGCCCCGAGACAATCCCCAAGCCCAGCCTAGAGCCGAGCCGAGCCCAGAGCCCAGCCTAGAGGCGAGCCCAGAGCCGAGTATCGAGCCGAGAATCGAGTCGAGCCCCGAGCCCAGATCCGAGCCTCGAGACGAGCCCCGAGACAATCCCCAAGCCCAGCCTAGAGCCGAGGCGAGCCGAGTCCAGAGCCGAACCCAGATCCGAGCCCCGAGCCCAGCCTAGAGCCGAGCCGAGCCCGGAGCCGAGCCTAGAGCCGAGCCCTGAGCCGAGCCTCGAGCCGAGACCCGAGCCCAGCCGAGCACAGAGCCCAGAGCCGAGCCTCGAGCCCAGCCTAGAGCCGAGCCTAGTCCAGAGCCGAGGTACGAGCGCAGTCTAGAGCCGAGCCTCGAGCCGAGCCCAGAGGACAGCCGAACACAGAGCCCAGATCCGAGCCTCGAGACGAGCCCCGAGACAATCCCCAAGCCCAGACTAGAGCCGAGGCGAGCCGAGTCCAGAGCCGAACCCAGATCCGAGCCCCGAGCCCAGCCTAGAGCCGAGCCGAGGCCAGAGCCCAGCCTAGAGCCGAGCCCAGAGCCGAGCCTCGACCCGAGCCCCAGGCCCAGCCGAGCCCCGAGCCCAGAGCCGAGCCTCGAGATGAGCCCCGAGACAATCCCCAAGCCCAGCCTAGAGCCGAGCCGAGCCCAGAGCCCAGCCTAGAGGCGAGCCCAGAGCCGAGTATCGAGCCGAGAATCGAGTCGAGCCCCGAGCCCAGATCCGAGCCTCGAGACGAACCCCGAGACAATCCCCAAGCCCAGCCTAGAGCCGAGGCGAGCCGAGTCCAGAGCCGAACCCAGATCCGAGCCCCGAGCCCAGCCTAGAGCCGAGCAGAGCCCGGAGCCCAGCCTAGAGCCGAGCCCTGAGCCGAGCCTCGAGCCGAGCCCCGAGCCCAGCCGAGCCCAGAGCCCACAGCCGAGCCTCGAGACGAGCCCCGAGACAATCCCCAAGCCCAGCCTAGAGCCGAGGCGAGCCGAGTCCAGAGCCGAACCCAGATCCGAGCCTCGAACCCAGCCTAGAGCCGAGCCGAGTCCAGAGCCGAGGTACGAGCGCAGCCTAGAGCCGAGTAGAGAGCCGAGCCCAGAGTCGAGCCTCGAGCCGAGCCCCGAGCCCAGCCGAGCACAGAGCGCAGAGCCGAGCCTCGAGACGAGCCCCGAGACAATCCCCAAGCCCAGCCTAAAGCCGAGGCGAGCCGAGTCTAGAGCCGAACCCAGATCCGACAACCGAGCGCAGCCTAGAGCCGAGCCGATCCCAGAGCATAGCCTAGAGCCGAGGCCAGCGCCGGGCATCGAGCCGAGCCCCGAGCGCAGCCGAGCACAGAGCCCAGAGCCGAGCCTCGAGACGAGCCCCGCGACAATCCCCAAGCCCAGCCTAGAGCCGAGGCGAGCCGAGTCCAGAGCCGAATCCAGATCCGAGCCCCGAGCCCAGCCTAGAGCCGAGCCGAGTCCAGAGCCGAGGTACGAGCGCAGCCTAGAGCCGAGTAGAGAGCCGAGCCCAGAGCCGAGCCTCGAGCCGAGCCCCTAGCACAGCCGAGCACAGAGCCCAGATCCGAGCCTCGAGACGAGCCCCGAGACAGTCCCCAAGCCCAGCCTAGAGCCGAGGCGAGCCGAGTCTAGAGCCGAACCCAGATCCGAGCCCCGAGCCCAGCCTAGAGCCGAGACGAGTCCAGAGCCGAGCCCAGAGTCGGGCGCGATCTGAGCCTCGAGCCGATCCAAGATCAGAGCCGATCCCTGAGCCCAACCCAAAGCCGAGAGCAGACAAGCCCAGAGCCGAGCCTCGAGCCCAGCCTAGAGCCGAGTCCAGAGCCGAGCCCAGAGCCGAGCCTCGAGCTTAGCCTTGAGCCGAGCCAAGCCCAGACCATAGCCTAGAGCCGAGCACAGCGCCAAGCATCGAGCCGAGACCGAGCCCAGCCGAGCACAGAGCCCAGAGCCGAGCCTCGAGACGAGCCCCGAGACAATCCCCAAGCCCAGCCTAGAGCCGAGGCGAGCCGAGTCCAGAGCCGAAGCGAGATCAGAGCCCCGAGCCCAGCCTAGAGCCGAGCCGAGTCCAGAGCCGAGGTACGAGCGCAGCCTAGAGCCGAGTAGAGAGCCGAGCCCAGAGCCGAGCCTCGAGCCGAGCCCCGAGCCCAGCCTAGAGCCGATCCGAGCCCGGAACCCAGCCTAGAGCCGAGCCCTGAGCCGAGTCCCGAGCCGAGCCCCGAGCCCAGCCTAGAGCCGAGCCGAGTCCAGAGCGGAGCCCAGAGTCGGGCGCGATCTGAGCCTCGAGCCTAGCCAAGAGCAGAGCCGATCATTTGGCCCAGCCCAAAGCCGAGAGCAGACAATTCCAGAGCCGAGCCTCGAGCCCAGCCTAGAGCCGAGCCGAGTCCAGAGCCGAGCCCAGAACCGAGCCCCGAGCCCAGCCTAGAGCCGAGCCGAGCCCGGAGCCCAGCCTAGAGGCGAGCCCAGAGTCGAGTATCGAGCCGAGCCTCGAGCCGAGCCCCGAGCCCATCCTAGAGCCGAGGCGAGCCGAGTCCAGAGCCGAACCCAGATCCGAGCCTCGAGCCCAGCCTAGAGCCGAGCCGAGTCCAGAGCGGAGCCCAGAGTCGGGCGCGAGCTGAGCCTCGAGCCTAGCCAAGAGCAGAGCCGATCATTTGGGCCAGCCCAAAGCCGAGAGCAGACAATTCCAGAGCCGAGCCTCGAGCCCAGCCTAGAGCCGAGCTGAGTCCAGATCCGAGCCCAGAACCGAGCCCCGAGCCCAGCCTAGAGCCGAGCCGAGCCCGGAGCCCAGCGTAGAGCCGAGCCCTGAGCCGAGCCTCGAGCCGAGCCCCGAGCCCAGCCGAGCACATATCCCAGTGCCGAGCCTCGAGACGAGCCCCGAGAAAATCCCCAAGCCCAGCCTAGAGCCGAGGCGAGCCGAGTCTAGAGCCGAACCCAGATCCGAGCACCGAGCGCAGCCTAGAGCCGAGCCGAGACCAGAGCTTAGCCTCGAGCCGAGCCCCGAGCCCAGCCGAGCACAGAGCCCAGAGCCGAGTCTCAAGACGAGCCCCGAGACAATCCCCAAGCCCAGCCTAGAGCCGAGGCGAGCCGAGTCCAGAGCCGAACCCAGATCCGAGCCCCGAGCCCAGCCTAGAGCCGAGCAGAGCCCGGAGCCCAGCCTAGAGCCGAGCCCTGAGCCGAGCCTCGAGCCGAGCCCCGAGCCCAGCCGAGCCCAGAGCCCACAGCCGACCCTCGAGACGAGCCCCGACACAATCCCCAAGCCCAGCCTAGAGCCGAGGCGAGCCGAGTCCAGAGCCGAACACAGATCCGAGCCTCGAACCCAGCCTAGAGCCGAGGCGAGCCGAGTCCAGAGCCGAAGCGAGATCAGAGCCCCGAGCCCAGCCTAGAGCCGAGCCGAGTCCAGAGCCGAGGTACGAGCGCAGCCTAGAGCCGAGTAGAGAGCCGAGCCCAGAGCCGAGCCTCGAGCCGAGCCCCGAGCCCAGCCTAGAGCCGAGCCGAGCCCGGAGCCCAGCCTAGAGCCGAGCCCTGAGCCGAGCCCCGAGCCGAGCCCCGAGCCCAGCCTAGAGCCGAGCCGAGTCCAGAGCCGAGCCCAGAGTCGGGCGCGATCTGAGCCTCGAGCCTAGACAAGAGCAGAGCCGATCATTTGGCCCAGCCCAAAGCCGAGAGCAGACAATTCCAGATCCGAGCCTCGAGCCCAGCCTAGAGCCGAGCCGAGTCCAGATCCGAGCCCAGAACCGAGCCCCGAGCCCAGCCTAGAGCCGAGCCGAGCCCGGAGCCCAGCCTAGAGACGAGCCCTGAGCCCATCCGAGCACATATCCCAGTGCCGAGCCTCGAGACGAGCCCCGAGAAAATCCCCAAGCCCAGCCTAGAGCCGAGGCGAGCCGAGTCCAGAGCCGAAGCGAGATCAGAGCCCCGAGCCCAGCCTAGAGCCGAGCCGAGTCCAGAGCCGAGGTACAAGCGCAGCCTAGAGCCGAGTAGAGAGCCGAGCCCAGAGTCGAGCCTCGAGCCGAGCCCCGAGCCCAGCCGAGCACAGAGCCCAGAGCCGGTCCTCGAGACGAGCCCCGAGACAATCCCCAAGCCCAGCCTAGAGCCGAGGCGAGCCGAGTCTAGAGCCGAACCCAGATCCGAGCACCGAGCGCAGCCTAGAGCCGAGCCGATCCCAGAGCATAGCCTAGAGCCGAGGCCAGCGCCGGGCATCGAGCCGAGCCCCGAGCCCAGCCGAGCACAGAGCCCAGAGCCAAGCCTCGACAACGAGCCCCGAGAAAATCCCCAAGCCCAGCCTAGAGCCGAGGCGAGCCGAGTCCAGAGCCGAAGCGAGATCAGAGCCCCGAGCCCAGCCTAGAGCCGAGCCGAGGCCAGATCCCAGCCTAGAGCCGAGCCCAGAGTCGAGCCTCGACCCGAGCCCCGAGCCCTGCCGAGCCCCGAGCCCAGAGCCGAGACTCGAGATGAGCCCCGAGACAATCCCCAAGCCCACCCTAGAGCCGAGACTAGCCCAGAGCCCAGCCTAGAGGCGAGCCCAGAGCCGAGTATCGAGCCGAGAATCGAGTCGAGCCCCGAGCCCAGATCCGAGCCTCGAGACGAGCCCCGAGACAATCCCGAAGCCCAGCCTAGAGCCGAGGCGAGCCGAGTCCAGAGCCGAACCCAGAGCCGAGCCTCGAGCCCAGCCTAGAGCCGAGCCGAGTCCAGAGCCGAGGTACGAGCGCAGCCTAGAGTCGAGTAGAGAGCCGAGCCCAGAGCCGAGCCTCGAGCCGAGCCCCGAGCACAGCCGAACAGAGCCCAGATCCGAGCCTCGAGACGAGCCCCGAGGCAATCCCCAAGCCCAGACTAGAGCCGAGGCGAGCCGAGTCCAGAGCCTAACCCAGATCCGAGCCCAGAGCGCAGCCTAGAGCCGAGCCGAGACCAGACCATAGCCTAGAGCCGAGCCCAGCGCCAAGCATCTAGCCTAGCCCCGAGCCCAGACGAGCACAGAGCCCAGAGCCGAGTCTCGAGACGAGCCCCGAGACAATCCCCAAGCCCAGCCTATAGCCGAGGCGAGCCGAGTCCAGAGCCGAAGCGAGATCAGAACCCCGAGCCCAGCCTAGAGCCGAGCCGAGTCCAGAGCCGAGGTACGAGCGCAGCCTAGAGCCGAGTAGAGAGCCGAGCCCAGAGCCGAGCCTCGAGCCGAGCCCCGAGCCCAGCCGAGCACAGAGCCCAGATCCGAGCCTCGAGACGAGCCCCGAGACAATCCCCAAGCCCAGCCTAGAGCCGAGGCAAGCCGAGTCCAGAGCCGAACACAAAGCCGAGCCCCGAGCTTAGCCTAGAGCAGAGCCGAGCCCAGACCATAGCCTAGAGCCGAGCCCAGCGCCAAGCATCTAGACGAGCCCCGAGCCCCGCCGAGCACAGAGCCCAGAGCCGAGCCTCGAGACGAGCCCCGAGACAATCCCCAAGCCCAGCCTAGAGCCGAGGCGAGCCGAGTCCAGAGCCGAAGCGAGATCAGAGCCCCGAGCCCAGCCTAGAGCCGAGCCGAGTCCAGAGCCGAGGTACGAGCGCAGCCTAGAGCCGAGTAGAGAGCCGAGCCCAGAGCCGAGCCTCGAGCCGAGCCCCGAGCCCAGCCGAGCCCCGAGCCCAGAGCCGAGCCTCGAGACGAGCCCCGAGACAATCCCCAAGCCCAGCCTAGAGCCGAGGCGAGCCGAGTCCAGAGCCGAACCCAGATCCGAGCCCCGAGCCCAGCCTAGAGCCGAGACGAGTCCAGAGCCGAGCCCAGAGTCGGGAGCGATCTGAGCCTCGAGCCTAGCCAAGAGCAGAGCCGATCATTTGGCCCAGCCCAAAGCCGAGAGCAGACAATTCCAGAGCCGAGCCTCGAGCCCAGCCTAGAGCCGAGCCGAGTCCAGAGCCGAGCCCAGAACCGAGCCCCGAGCCCAGCCTAGAGCCGAGCCGAGCCCGGAGCCCAGCGTAGAGCCGAGCCCTGAGCCGATCCTCGAGCCAAGCCCCGAGCCCAGCCGAGCACATATCCCAGTGCCGAGCCTCGAGACGAGCCCCGAGAAAATCCCCAAGCCCAGCCTAGAGCCGAGGCGAGCCGAGTCCAGAGCCGAAGCGAGATCAGAGCCCCGAGCCCAGCCTAGAGCCGAGCCGAGTCCAGAGCCGAGGTACAAGCGCAGCCTAGAGCCGAGTAGAGAGCCGAGCCCAGAGTCGAGCCTCGAGCCGAGCCCCGAGCCCAGCCGAGAACAGAGCCCAGAGCCGGTCCTCGAGACGAGCCCCGAGACAATCCCCATGCCCAGCCTAGAGCCGAGGCGAGCCGAGTCTAGAGCCGAACCCAGATCCGAGCACCGAGCGCAGCCTAGAGCCGAGCCGATCCCAGAGCATAGCCTAGAGCCGAGGCCAGCGCCGGGCATCGAGCCGAGCCCCGAGCCCAGCCGAGCACAGAGCCCAGAGCCAAGCCTCGACGACGAGCCCCGAGAAAATCCCCAAGCCCAGCCTAGAGCCGAGTCGAGCCGAGTCCAGAGCCGAAGCGAGATCAGAGCCCCGAGCCCAGCCTAGAGCCGAGCCGAGGCCAGATCCCAGCCTAGAGCCGAGCCCAGAGTCGAGCCTCGACCCGAGCCCCGAGCCCTGCCGAGCCCCGAGCCCAGAGCCGAGACTCGAGATGAGCCCCGAGACAATCCCCAAGCCCAGCCTAGAGCCGAGCCTAGCCCAGAGCCCAGCCTAGAGGCGAGCCCAGAGCCGAGTATCGAGCCGAGAATCGAGTCGAGCCCCGAGCCCAGATCCGAGCCTCGAGACGAGCCCCGAGACAATCCCGAAGCCCAGCCTAGAGCCGAGGCGAGCCGAGTCCAGAGCCGAACCCAGAGCCGAGCCTCGAGCCCAGCCTAGAGCCGAGCCGAGTCCAGAGCCGAGGTACGAGCGCAGCCTAGAGTCGAGTAGAGAGCCGAGCCCAGAGCCGAGCCTCGAGCCGAGCCCAGAGCACAGCCGAACACAGAGCCCAGATCCGAGCCTCGAGACGAGCCCCGAGGCAATCCCCAAGCCCAGACTAGAGCCGAGGCGAGCCGAGTCGAGAGCCTAACCCAGATCCGAGCCCAGAGCGCAGCCTAGAGCCGAGCCGAGCCCAGACCATAGCCTAGAGCCGAGCCCAGCGCCAAGCATCGAGCCGAGCCCCGAGCCCAGCCGAGCACAGAGCCCAGAGCCGAGCCTCGAGACGAGCCCCGAGACAATCCCCAAGCCCAGCCTAGAGCCGAGGCGAGCCGAGTCCAGAGCCGAAGCGAGATCAGAGCCCCGAGCCCAGCCTAGAGCCGAGCCGAGTCCAGAGCCGAGGTACGAGCGCAGCCTAGAGCCGAGTAGAGAGCCCAGCCTAGATCCGAGCCCTGAGCCGAGCCCCGAGCCGAGCCCCGAGCCCAGCCGAGCACAGAGTCCAGAGCCGAGCCTCGAGACGAGCCCCGAGACAATCCCCAAGCCCAGCCTAGAGCCGAGGCGAGCCGAGTCCAGAGCCGAACCCAGATCCGAGCCCCGAGCACAGCCTAGAGCCGAGCCGAGTCCAGAGCGGAGCCCAGAGTCGGGCGCGAGCTGAGCCTCGAGCCTAGCCAAGAGCAGAGCCGATCATTTGGGCCAGCCCAAAGCCGAGAGCAGACAATTCCAGAGCCGAGCCTCGAGCCCAGCCTAGAGCCGAGCCGAGTCCAGATCCGAGCCCAGAACCTAGCCCCGAGCCCAGCCTAGAGCCGAGCCGAGCCCGGAGCCCAGCGTAGAGCCGAGCCCTGAGCCGAGCCTCGAGCCGAGCCCCGAGCCCAGCCGAGCACATATCCCAGTGCCGAGCCTCGAGACGAGCCCCGAGAAAATCCCCAAGCCCAGACTAGAGCCGAGGCGAGCCGAGTCTAGAGCCGAACCCAGATCCGAGCACCGAGCGCAGCCTAGAGCCGAGCCGAGCCCAGAGCTTAGCCTCGAGCCGAGCCCCGAGCCCAGCCGAGCACAGAGCCCAGAGCCGAGTCTCAAGACGAGCCCCGAGAAAATCCCCAAGCCCAGCCTAGAGCCGAGACGAGCCGAGTCCAGAGCCGAACCCAGATCCGAGCCCCGAGCCCAGCCTAGAGCCGAGCCGAGCCCGGAGCCCAGCCTAGAGCCGAGCCCTGAGCCGAGCCCCGAGCCGAGCCCCGAGCCCAGCGAGCCCAGAGCCCAGAGCCGAGCCTCGAGACGAGCCCCGAGACAATCCCCAAGCCCAGCCTAGAGCCGAGGCGAGCCAAGTCCAGAGCCGAACCCAGATCCGAGCCTCGAGCCCAGCCTAGAGCCGAGCCGTGTCCAGACCATAGCCTAGAGCCGAGCACAGCGCCAAGCATCGAGCCGAGCCCCGAGCCCAGCAGAGCCCCGAGCCCAGAGCCGAGCCTAGAGACGAGCCCCGAGACAATCCCCAAGCCCAGCCTAGAGCCGAGGCGAGCCGAGTCCAGAGCCGAACCCAAAGCCGAGCCCCGAGCTTAGCCTAGAGCAGAGCCGAGCCCAGACCATAGCCTAGAGCCGAGCCCAGCGCCAAGCATCTAGCCGAGCCCCGAGCCCAGCCGAGCACAGAGCCCAGAGCCGAGTCTTGAGACGAGCCCCGAAACAATCCCCAAGCCCAGCCTATAGCCGAGGCGAGCCGAGTCCAGAGCCGAAGCGAGATCAGAACCCCGAGCCCAGCCTAGAGCCGAGCCGAGTCCAGAGCCGAGGTACGAGCGCAGCCTAGAGCCGAGTAGAGAGCCGAGCCCAGAGCCGAGCCTCGAGCCGAGCCCCGAGCCCAGCCGAGCACAGAGCCCAGATCCGAGCCTCGAGACGAGCCCCGAGACAATCCCCAAGCCCAGCCTAGAGCCGAGGCAAGCCGAGTCCAGAGCCGAACCCAAAGCCGAGCCCCGAGCTTAGCCTAGAGCAGAGCCGAGCCCAGACCATAGCCTAGAGCCGAGCCCAGCGCCAAGCATCTATACGAGCCCCGAGCCCAGCCGAGCACAGAGCCCAGAGCCGAGCCTCGAGACGAGCCCCGAGACAATCCCCAAGCCCAGCCTAGAGCCGAGGCGAGCCGAGTCCAGAGCCGAAGCGAGATCAGAGCCCCGAGCCCAGCCTAGAGCCGAGCCGAGTCCAGAGCCGAGGTACGAGCGCAGCCTAGAGCCGAGTAGAGAGCCGAGCCCAGAGCCGAGCCTCGAGCCGAGCCCCGAGCCCAGCCGAGCCCCGAGCCCAGAGCCGAGCCTCGAGACGAGCCCCGAGACAATCCCCAAGCCCAGCCTAGAGCCGAGGCGAGCCGAGTCCAGAGCCGAACACAGATCCGAGCCCCGAGCCCAGCCTAGAGCCGAGCCGAGCCCGGAGCCGAGCCTAGAGCCGAGCCCTGAGCCGAGCCTCGAGCCGAGCCCCGAGCCCAGCCGAGCACAGAGCCCAGAGCCGAGCCTCGAGACGAGCCCCGAGACAATCCCCAAGCCCAGCCTAGAGCCGAGGCGAGCCGAGTCCAGAGCCGAACCCAGAGCCGAGCCTCGAGCCCAGCCTAGAGCCGAGCCGAGTCCAGAGCCGAGGTACGAGCGCAGCCTAGAGCCGAGCCTCGAGCCGAGCCCAGAGGACAGCCGAACACAGAGCCCAGATCCGAGCCTCGAGACGAGCCCCGAGACAATCCCCAAGCCCAGACTAGAGCCGAGGCGAGCCGAGTCCAGAGCCGAACCCAGATCCGAGCCCCGAGCTTAGCCTAGAGCCGAGCCGAGCCCAGAGCATAGCCTAGAGCCGAGCCCAGCGCCAAGCATCGAGCCGAGCCCCGAGCCCAGCCGAGCACAGAGCCCAGAGCCGAGCCTCGAGACGAGCCCCGAGACTATCCCCAAGCCCAGCCTAGAGCCGAGGCGAGGCGAGTCCAGAGCCGAACCAAGATCCGAGCCCCGAGCACAGCCTACAGCCGAGCCGAGTCCAGAGCCGAGCCCAGAGTCGGGCGCGAGCTGAGACTCGAGCCTAGCCAAGAGCAGAGCCGATCATTTGGGCCAGCCCAAAGCCGAGAGCAGACAATGCCAGAGCCGAGCCTCGAGCCCAGCCTAGAGCCGAGCCGAGTCCAGAGCAGAGCCCGGAACCGAGCCCCGAGCCCAGCCTAGAGCCGAGCCGAGCCCGGAGCCCAGCCTAGAGCCGAGCCCTGAGCCGAGCCTCGAGCCGAGCCCCGAGCCCAGCCGAGCACATATCCCAGTGCCGAGCCTCGAGACGAGCCCCGAGAAAATCCCCAAGCCCAGCCTAGAGCCGAGGCGAGCCGAGTCCAGAGCCCAAGCGAGATCAGAGCCCCGAGCCCAGCCTAGAGCCGAGCCGAGTCCAGAGCCGAGGGACGAGCGCAGCCTAGAGCCGAGTAGAGAGCCGAGCCCAGAGCCGAGCCTCGAGCCGAGCCCAGAGCACAGCCGAACACAGAGCCCAGATCCGAGCCTCGAGACGAGCCCCGAGACAATCCCCAAGCCCAGACTAGAGCCGAGGCGAGCCGAGTCCAGAGCCTAACCCAGATCCGAGACCCGAGCGCAGCCTAGAGCCGAGCCGAGCCCAGATCATAGCCTAGAGCCGAGCCCAGCGCCAAGCATCGAGCCGAGCCCCGAGCCCAGCCGAGCACAGAGCCCCGAGCCGAGCCTCGAGACGAGCGCCGAGACAATCCCCAAGCCCAGCCTAGAGCCGAGGCGAGCCGAGTCCAGAGCCGAAGCGAGATCAGAGCCCCGAGCCCAGCCTAGAGCCGAGCCGAGTCCAGAGCCGAGGTACGAGCGCAGCCTAGAGCCGAGTAGAGAGCCGAGCCCAGAGTCGAGCCTCGAGCCGAGCCCCGAGCCCAGCCGAGCCCCGAGCCCAGAGCCGAGCCTCGAGACGAGCCCCGAGACAATCCCCAAGCCTAGCTTAGAGCCGAGGCGAGCCGAGTCCAGAGCCGAACCCAGATCCGAGCCCCGAGCCCAGCCTAGAGCCGAGCCGAGCCCGGAGCCCAGCCTAGATCCGAGCCCTGAGCCTAGCCCCGAGCCGAGCCCCGAGCCCAGCCGAGCACAGAGTCCAGAGCCGAGCCTCGAGACGAGCCCCGAGACAATCCCCAAGCCCAGCCTAGAGCCGAGGCGAGCCGAGTCCAGAGCCGAACCCAGATCCGAGCCCCGAGCCCAGCCTAGAGCCGAGCCGAGCCCGGAGCCCAGCCTAGAGCCGAGACCTGAGCCGGGCCCCGAGCCGAGCCCCGAGCCCAGCCGAGCACAGACCCCAGAGCCGAGCCTCGAGACGAGCCCCGAGACAATCCTCAAGCCCAGCCTAGAGCCGAGGCGAGCCGAGTCCAGAGCCGAACCCAGATCCGAGCCCCGAGCACAGCCTAGAGCCGAGCCGAGTCCAGAGCCGAGCCCAGAGTCGGGCGCGAGCTGAGCCTCGAGCCTAGCCAAAGCAGAGACGATCATTTGGGCCAGCCCAAAGCCGAGAGAAGACAATTCCAGAACCGAGCCCCTAGCCCAGCCTAGAGCCGAGCCGAGCCCGGAGCCCAGCCAAGAGGCGAGCCCTGAGCCGAGCCTCGAGCCGAGCCCCGAGCCCAGCCGAGCACATATCCCAGTGCCGAGCCTCGAGACGAGCCCCGAGAAAATCCCCAAGCCCAGCCTAGAGCCGAGGCGAGCCGAGTCCAGAGCCGAAGCGAGATCCGAGCCCCGAGCCCAGCCTAGAGCCGAGCCGAGTCCAGAGCCGAGGTACGAGCGCAGCCTAGAGCCAAGTAGAGAGCCGAGCCCAGAGCCCAGCATCGAGCCGAGCCCCGAGACAATCCCCAAGCCCAGCCTAGAGCCGAGGCGAGCCGAGTCCAGAGCCGAACCCAGATCCGAGCCCCGAGCCCAGCCTAGAGCCGAGCCGAGGCCAGAGCCCAGCCTAGAGCCGAGCCCAGAGCCGAGCCTCGACCCGAGCCCCGAGCCCAGCCGAGCCCCGAGCCCAGAGCCGAGCCTCGAGATGAGCCCCGAGACAATCCCCAAGCCCAGCCTAGAGCCGAGCCGAGCCCAGAGCCCAGCCTAGAGGCGAGCCCAGAGCCGAGTATCGAGCCGAGAATCGAGTCGAGCCCCGAGCCCAGATCCGAGCCTCGAGACGAGCCCCGAGACAATCCCCAAGCCCAGCCTAGAGCCGAGGCGAGCCGAGTCCAGAGCCGAACCCAGATCCGAGCCCCGAGCACAGCCTAGAGCCGAAACGTGTCCAGAGCCGAGCCTAGAGTCGGGCGCGATCTGAGCCTCGAGCCGAGCCAAGAGCAGAGCCGATCCCTGAGCCCAGCCCAAAGCCGAGAGCAGACAAGCCCAGAGCCGAGCCTCGAGCCCAGCCTAGAGCCGAGTAGAGAGCCGAGCCCAGAGTCGAGCCTCGAGCCAATCCCCGAGCCCAGCCGAGCACAGAGACCAGAGCCGGTCCTCGAGACGAGCCCCGAGACAATCCCCAAGCCCAGCCTAGAGCCGAGGCGAGCCGAGTCTAGAGCCGAACCCAGATCTGAGCACCGAGCGCAGCCTAGAGACGAGCCGATCCCAGAGCATAGCCTAGAGCCGAGGCCAGCGCCGGGCATCGAGCCGAGCCCCGAGCCCAGCCGAGCACAGAGCCCAGAGCCAAGCCTCGACGACGAGCACCGAGACAATCCCCAAGCCCAGCCTAGAGCCGAGGCGAGCCGAGTCCAGAGCCGAAGCGAGATCAGAGCCCCGAGCCCAGCCTAGAGCCGAGCCGAGCCCAGAGCCCAGCCTAGAGGCGAGCCCAGAGTCGAGTATCGAGCCGAGCCTCGAGCCGAGCCCCGAGCCCATCCTAGAGCCGAGGCGAGCCGAGTCCAGAGCCGAACCCAGAGCCGAGCCTCGAGCCCAGCCTAGAGCCGAGCCGAGTCCAGAGCCGAGGTACGAGCGCAGCCTAGAGCCGAGTAGAGAGCCGAGCCCAGAGCCGAGCCTCGAGCCGAGCCCAGAGCACAGCCGAACACAGAGCCCAGATCCGAGCCTCGAGACGAGCCCCGAGGCAATCCCCAAGCCCAGCCTAGAGCCGAGGCGAGACGAGTCCAGAGCCGAACCCAGATCCGAGCCCCGAGCACAGCCTACAGCCGAGCCGAGTCCAGAGCCGAGCCCAGAGTCGGGCGCGAGCTGAGCCTCGAGCCTAGCCAAGAGCAGAGCCGATCATTTGGGCCAGCCCAAAGCCGAGAGCAGACAATTCCAGAGCCGAGCCTCGAGCCCAGCCTAGAGCCGAGCCGAGTCCAGATCCGAGCCCAGAACCGAGCCCCGAGCCCAGCATAGAGCCGAGCCGAGCCCGGAGCCCAGCCTAGAGCCGAGTAGAGAGCCGAGCCTCGAGGCGAGCCCCGAGCCCAGCCGAGCACATATCCCAGTGCCGAGTCTCAAGACGAGCCCCGAGACAATCCCCAAGCCCAGCCTAGAGCCGAGCCGAGCCCCGAGCCCAGCCGAGCACAGAGCCCAGAGCCGAGCCTCGAGACGAGCCCCGAGACAATCCCCAAGCCCAGCCTAGAGCCGAGGCGAGCCGAGTCCAGAGCCGAACCCAGATCCGAGCCCCGAGCCCAGCCTAGAGCCGAGCAGAGCCCGGAGCCCAGCCTAGAGCCGACCCCTGAGCCGAGCCTCGAGCCGAGCCCCGAGCCCAGCCGAGCCCAGAGCCCACAGCCGAGCCTCGAGACGAGCCCCGAGACAATCCCCAAGCCCAGCCTAGAGCCGAGGCGAGCCGAGTCCAGAGCCGAACCCAGATCCGAGCCTCGAACCCAGGCTAGAGCCGAGCGGAATCCAGAGCCGAGGTACGAGCGCAGCCTAGAGCCGAGTAGAGAGCCGAGCACAGAGTCGAGCCTCGAGCCGAGCCCCGAGCCCAGCCGAGCACAGAGCCCAGATCCGAGCCTCGAGACGAGCCCCGAGACAATCCCCAAGCCCAGCCTAAAGCCGAGGCGAGCCGAGTCTAGAGCCGAACCCAGATCCGACAACCGAGCGCAGCCTAGAGCCGAGCCGATCCCAGAGCATAGCCTGGAGCCGAGGCCAGCGCCGGGCATCGAGCCGAGCCCCGAGCCCAGCCGAGCACAGAGCCCAGAGCCGAGCCTCGAGACGAGCCCCGAGACAATCCCCAAGCCCAGCCTAGAGCCGAGGCGAGCCGAGTCCAGAGCCGAAGCGAGATCAGAGCCCCGAGCCCAGCCTAGAGCCGAGCCGAGTCCAGAGCCGAGGTACGAGCGCAGCCTAGAGCCGAGTAGAGAGCCGAGCCCAGAGCCGAGCCTCGAGCCGAGCCCCGAGCACAGCCGAGCACAGCGCCCAGATCCGAGCCTCGAGACGAGCCCCGAGACAGTCCCCAAGCCCAGCCTAGAGCCGAGGCGAGCCGAGTCTAGAGCCGAACCCAGATCCGAGCCCCGAGCCCAGCCTAGAGCCGAGACGAGTCCAGAGCCGAGCTCAGAGTCGGGCGCGATCTGAGCCTCGAGCCGATCCAAGATCAGAGCTGAGCCCTGAGCCCAACCCAAAGCCGAGAGCAGACAAGCCCAGAGCCGAGCCTCGAGCCCAGCCTAGAGCCGAGTCCAGAGCCGAGCCCAGAGCCGAGCCTCGAGCCGAGCCCCGAGCCCAGCCGAGCACAGAGCCCAGATCCGAGCCTCGAGACGAGCCCCGAGACAATCCCCAAGCCCAGCCTAGAGCCGAGGCGAGCCGAGTCCAGAGCCGAACCCAGAGCCGAGCCCCGAGCTTAGCCTTGAGCCGAGCCAAGCCCAGACCATAGCCTAGAGCCGAGCACAGCGCCAAGCATCGAGCCTAGCCCCGAGCCCAGCCGAGCACAGAGCCCAGAGCCGAGCCTCGAGACGAGCCCCGAGACAATCCCCAAGCCCAGCCTAGAGCCGAGGCGAGCCGAGTCCAGAGCCGAAGCGAGATCAGAGCCCCGAGCCCAGCCTAGAGCCGAGCCGAGTCCAGAGCCGAGGTACGAGCGCAGCCTAGAGCCGAGTAGAGAGCCGAGCCCAGAGCCGAGCCTCGAGCCGAGCCCCGAGCCCAGCCTAGAGCCGATCCGAGCCCGGAACCCAGCCTAGAGCCGAGCCCTGAGCCGAGTCCCGAGCCGAGCCCCGAGCCCAGCCTAGAGCCGAGCCGAGTCCAGAGCGGAGCCCAGAGTCGGGCGCGATCTGAGCCTCGAGCCTAGCCAAGAGCAGAGCCGATCATTTGGCCCAGCCCAAAGCCGAGAGCAGACAATTCCAGAGCCGAGCCTCGAGCCCAGCCTAGAGCCGAGCCGAGTCCAGAGCCGAGCCCAGAACCGAGCCCCGAGCCCAGCCTAGAGCCGAGCCGAGCCCGGAGCCCAGCCTAGAGGCGAGCCCAGAGTCGAGTATCGAGCCGAGCCTCGAGCCGAGCCCCGAGCCCATCCTAGAGCCGAGGCGAGCCGAGTCCAGAGCCGAACCCAGAGCCGAGCCTCGAGCCCAGCCTAGAGCCGAGCCGAGTCCAGAGCGGAGCCCAGAGTCGGGCGCGAGCTGAGCCTCGAGCCTAGCCAAGAGCAGAGCCGATCATTTGGGCCAGCCCAAAGCCGAGAGCAGACAATTCCAGAGCCGAGCCTCGAGCCCAGCCTAGAGCCGAGCTGAGTCCAGATCCGAGCCCAGAACCGAGCCCCGAGCCCAGCCTAGAGCCGAGCCGAGCCCGGAGCCCAGCGTAGAGCCGAGCCCTGAGCCGAGCCTCGAGCCGAGCCCCGAGCCCAGCCGAGCACATATCCCAGTGCCGAGCCTCGAGACGAGCCCCGAGAAAATCCCCAAGCCCAGCCTAGAGCCGAGGCGAGCCGAGTCTAGAGCCGAACCCAGATCCGAGCACCGAGCGCAGCCTAGAGCCGAGCCGAGACCAGAGCTTAGCCTCGAGCCGAGCCCCGAGCCCAGCCGAGCACAGAGCCCAGAGCCGAGTCTCAAGACGAGCCCCGAGACAATCCCCAAGCCCAGCCTAGAGCCGAGGCGAGCCGAGTCCAGAGCCGAACCCAGATCCGAGCCCCGAGCCCAGCCTAGAGCCGAGCAGAGCCCGGAGCCCAGCCTAGAGCCGAGCCCTGAGCCGAGCCTCGAGCCGAGCCCCGAGCCCAGCCGAGCCCAGAGCCCACAGCCGACCCTCGAGACGAGCCCCGAGACAATCCCCAAGCCCAGCCTAGAGCCGAGGCGAGCCGAGTCCAGAGCCGAACACAGATCCGAGCCTCGAACCCAGCCTAGAGCCGAGGCGAGCCGAGTCCAGAGCCGAAGCGAGATCAGAGCCCCGAGCCCAGCCTAGAGCCGAGCCGAGTCCAGAGCCGAGGTACGAGCGCAGCCTAGAGCCGAGTAGAGAGCCGAGCCCAGAGCCGAGCCTCGAGCCGAGCCCCGAGCCCAGCCTAGAGCCGAGCCGAGCCCGGAGCCCAGCCTAGAGCCGAGCCCTGAGC
This sequence comes from Athene noctua, assembly GCF_965140245.1. Classification (NCBI taxonomy): domain Eukaryota; kingdom Metazoa; phylum Chordata; class Aves; order Strigiformes; family Strigidae; genus Athene; species Athene noctua. The sequence continues at coordinate 249,460 of NW_027437593.1, forward strand.
CGAGCCCCGAGCCGAGCCCCGAGCCCAGCCTAGAGCCGAGCCGAGTCCAGAGCCGAGCCCAGAGTCGGGCGCGATCTGAGCCTCGAGCCTAGACAAGAGCAGAGCCGATCATTTGGCCCAGCCCAAAGCCGAGAGCAGACAATTCCAGATCCGAGCCTCGAGCCCAGCCTAGAGCCGAGCCGAGTCCAGATCCGAGCCCAGAACCGAGCCCCGAGCCCAGCCTAGAGCCGAGCCGAGCCCGGAGCCCAGCCTAGAGCCGAGCCCTGAGCCGATCCTCGAGCCAAGCCCCGAGCCCATCCGAGCACATATCCCAGTGCCGAGCCTCGAGACGAGCCCCGAGAAAATCCCCAAGCCCAGCCTAGAGCCGAGGAGAGCCGAGTCCAGAGCCGAAGCGAGATCAGAGCCCCGAGCCCAGCCTAGAGCCGAGCCGAGTCCAGAGCCGAGGTACAAGCGCAGCCTAGAGCCGAGTAGAGAGCCGAGCCCAGAGTCGAGCCTCGAGCCGAGCCCCGAGCCCAGCCGAGCACAGAGCCCAGAGCCGGTCCTCGAGACGAGCCCCGAGACAATCCCCAAGCCCAGCCTAGAGCCGAGGCGAGCCGAGTCTAGAGCCGAACCCAGATCCGAGCACCGAGCGCAGCCTAGAGCCGAGCCGATCCCAGAGCATAGCCTAGAGCCGAGGCCAGCGCCGGGCATCGAGCCGAGCCCCGAGCCCAGCCGAGCACAGAGCCCAGAGCCAAGCCTCGACAACGAGCCCCGAGAAAATCCCCAAGCCCAGCCTAGAGCCGAGGCGAGCCGAGTCCAGAGCCGAAGCGAGATCAGAGCCCCGAGCCCAGCCTAGAGCCGAGCCGAGGCCAGATCCCAGCCTAGAGCCGAGCCCAGAGTCGAGCCTCGACCCGAGCCCCGAGCCCTGCCGAGCCCCGAGCCCAGAGCCGAGACTCGAGATGAGCCCCGAGACAATCCCCAAGCCCACCCTAGAGCCGAGACTAGCCCAGAGCCCAGCCTAGAGGCGAGCCCAGAGCCGAGTATCGAGCCGAGAATCGAGTCGAGCCCCGAGCCCAGATCCGAGCCTCGAGACGAGCCCCGAGACAATCCCGAAGCCCAGCCTAGAGCCGAGGCGAGCCGAGTCCAGAGCCGAACCCAGAGCCGAGCCTCGAGCCCAGCCTAGAGCCGAGCCGAGTCCAGAGCCGAGGTACGAGCGCAGCCTAGAGTCGAGTAGAGAGCCGAGCCCAGAGCCGAGCCTCGAGCCGAGCCCCGAGCACAGCCGAACAGAGCCCAGATCCGAGCCTCGAGACGAGCCCCGAGGCAATCCCCAAGCCCAGACTAGAGCCGAGGCGAGCCGAGTCCAGAGCCTAACCCAGATCCGAGCCCAGAGCGCAGCCTAGAGCCGAGCCGAGACCAGACCATAGCCTAGAGCCGAGCCCAGCGCCAAGCATCTAGCCTAGCCCCGAGCCCAGACGAGCACAGAGCCCAGAGCCGAGTCTCGAGACGAGCCCCGAGACAATCCCCAAGCCCAGCCTATAGCCGAGGCGAGCCGAGTCCAGAGCCGAAGCGAGATCAGAACCCCGAGCCCAGCCTAGAGCCGAGCCGAGTCCAGAGCCGAGGTACGAGCGCAGCCTAGAGCCGAGTAGAGAGCCGAGCCCAGAGCCGAGCCTCGAGCCGAGCCCCGAGCCCAGCCGAGCACAGAGCCCAGATCCGAGCCTCGAGACGAGCCCCGAGACAATCCCCAAGCCCAGCCTAGAGCCGAGGCAAGCCGAGTCCAGAGCCGAACCCAAAGCCGAGCCCCGAGCTTAGCCTAGAGCAGAGCCGAGCCCAGACCATAGCCTAGAGCCGAGCCCAGCGCCAAGCATCTAGACGAGCCCCGAGCCCAGCCGAGCACAGAGCCCAGAGCCGAGCCTCGAGACGAGCCCCGAGACAATCCCCAAGCCCAGCCTAGAGCCGAGGCGAGCCGAGTCCAGAGCCGAAGCGAGATCAGAGCCCCGAGCCCAGCCTAGAGCCGAGCCGAGTCCAGAGCCGAGGTACGAGCGCAGCCTAGAGCCGAGTAGAGAGCCGAGCCCAGAGCCGAGCCTCGAGCCGAGCCCCGAGCCCAGCCGAGCCCCGAGCCCAGAGCCGAGCCTCGAGACGAGCCCCGAGACAATCCCCAAGCCCAGCCTAGAGCCGAGGCGAGCCGAGTCCAGAGCCGAACCCAGAGCCGAGCCCCGAGCTTAGCCTTGAGCCGAGCCAAGCCCAGACCATAGCCTAGAGCCGAGCACAGCGCCAAGCATCGAGCCTAGCCCCGAGCCCAGCCGAGCACAGAGCCCAGAGCCGAGCCTCGAGACGAGCCCCGAGACAATCCCCAAGCCCAGCCTAGAGCCGAGGCGAGCCGAGTCCAGAGCCGAAGCGAGATCAGAGCCCCGAGCCCAGCCTAGAGCCGAGCCGAGTCCAGAGCCGAGGTACGAGCGCAGCCTAGAGCCGAGTAGAGGGCCGAGCCCAGAGCCGAGCCTCGAGCCCAGCCTAGAGCCGAGTCCAGAGCCGAGCCCAGAGCCGAGCCTCGAGCCGAGCCCCGAGCCCAGCCGAGCACAGAGCCCAGATCCGAGCCTCGAGACGAGCCCCGAGACAATCCCCAAGCCCAGCCTAGAGCCGAGGCGAGCCGAGTCCAGAGCCGAACCCAGAGCCGAGCCCCGAGCTTAGCCTTGAGCCGAGCCAAGCCCAGACCATAGCCTAGAGCCGAGCACAGCGCCAAGCATCGAGCCTAGCCCCGAGCCCAGCCGAGCACAGAGCCCAGAGCCGAGCCTCGAGACGAGCCCCGAGACAATCCCCAAGCCCAGCCTAGAGCCGAGGCGAGCCGAGTCCAGAGCCGAAGCGAGATCAGAGCCCCGAGCCCAGCCTAGAGCCGAGCCGAGTCCAGAGCCGAGGTACGAGCGCAGCCTAGAGCCGAGTAGAGAGCCGAGCCCAGAGCCGAGCCTCGAGCCAAGCCCCGAGCCCAGCCTAGAGCCGATCCGAGCCCGGAACCCAGCCTAGAGCCGAGCCCTGAGCCGAGTCCCGAGCCGAGCCCCGAGCCCAGCCTAGAGCCGAGCCGAGTCCAGAGCGGAGCCCAGAGTCGGGCGCGATCTGAGCCTCGAGCCTAGCCAAGAGCAGAGCCGATCATTTGGCCCAGCCCAAAGCCGAGAGCAGACAATTCCAGAGCCGAGCCTCGAGCCCAGCCTAGAGCCGAGCCGAGTCCAGAGCCGAGCCCAGAACCGAGCCCCGAGCCCAGCCTAGAGCCGAGCCGAGCCCGGAGCCCAGCCTAGAGGCGAGCCCAGAGTCGAGTATCGAGCCGAGCCTCGAGCCGAGCCCCGAGCCCATCCTAGAGCCGAGGCGAGCCGAGTCCAGAGCCGAACCCAGAGCCGAGCCTCGAGCCCAGCCTAGAGCCGAGCCGAGTCCAGAGCGGAGCCCAGAGTCGGGCGCGAGCTGAGCCTCGAGCCTAGCCAAGAGCAGAGCCGATCATTTGGGCCAGCCCAAAGCCGAGAGCAGACAATTCCAGAGCCGAGCCTCGAGCCCAGCCTAGAGCCGAGCTGAGTCCAGATCCGAGCCCAGAACCGAGCCCCGAGCCCAGCCTAGAGCCGAGCCGAGCCCGGAGCCCAGCGTAGAGCCGAGCCCTGAGCCGAGCCTCGAGCCGAGCCCCGAGCCCAGCCGAGCACATATCCCAGTGCCGAGCCTCGAGACGAGCCCCGAGAAAATCCCCAAGCCCAGCCTAGAGCCGAGGCGAGCCGAGTCTAGAGCCGAACCCAGATCCGAGCACCGAGCGCAGCCTAGAGCCGAGCCGAGACCAGAGCTTAGCCTCGAGCCGAGCCCCGAGCCCAGCCGAGCACAGAGCCCAGAGCCGAGTCTCAAGACGAGCCCCGAGACAATCCCCAAGCCCAGCCTAGAGCCGAGGCGAGCCGAGTCCAGAGCCGAACCCAGATCCGAGCCCCGAGCCCAGCCTAGAGCCGAGCAGAGCCCGGAGCCCAGCCTAGAGCCGAGCCCTGAGCCGAGCCTCGAGCCGAGCCCCGAGCCCAGCCGAGCCCAGAGCCCACAGCCGACCCTCGAGACGAGCCCCGAGACAATCCCCAAGCCCAGCCTAGAGCCGAGGCGAGCCGAGTCCAGAGCCGAACACAGATCCGAGCCTCGAACCCAGCCTAGAGCCGAGGCGAGCCGAGTCCAGAGCCGAAGCGAGATCAGAGCCCCGAGCCCAGCCTAGAGCCGAGCCGAGTCCAGAGCCGAGGTACGAGCGCAGCCTAGAGCCGAGTAGAGAGCCGAGCCCAGAGCCGAGCCTCGAGCCGAGCCCCGAGCCCAGCCTAGAGCCGAGCCGAGCCCGGAGCCCAGCCTAGAGCCGAGCCCTGAGCCGAGCCCCGAGCCGAGCCCCGAGCCCAGCCTAGAGCCGATCCGAGTCCAGAGCCGAGCCCAGAGTCGGGCGCGATCTGAGCCTCGAGCCTAGACAAGAGCAGAGCCGATCATTTGGCCCAGCCCAAAGCCGAGAGCAGACAATTCCAGATCCGAGCCTCGAGCCCAGCCTAGAGCCGAGCCGAGTCCAGATCCGAGCCCAGAACCGAGCCCCGAGCCCAGCCTAGAGCCGAGCCGAGCCCGGAGCCCAGCCTAGAGCCGAGCCCTGAGCCGATCCTCGAGCCAAGCCCCGAGCCCATCCGAGCACATATCCCAGTGCCGAGCCTCGAGACGAGCCCCGAGAAAATCCCCAAGCCCAGCCTAGAGCCGAGGAGAGCCGAGTCCAGAGCCGAAGCGAGATCAGAGCCCCGAGCCCAGCCTAGAGCCGAGCCGAGTCCAGAGCCGAGGTACAAGCGCAGCCTAGAGCCGAGTAGAGAGCCGAGCCCAGAGTCGAGCCTCGAGCCGAGCCCCGAGCCCAGCCGAGCACAGAGCCCAGAGCCGGTCCTCGAGACGAGCCCCGAGACAATCCCCAAGCCCAGCCTAGAGCCGAGGCGAGCCGAGTCTAGAGCCGAACCCAGATCCGAGCACCGAGCGCAGCCTAGAGCCGAGCCGATCCCAGAGCATAGCCTAGAGCCGAGGCCAGCGCCGGGCATCGAGCCGAGCCCCGAGCCCAGCCGAGCACAGAGCCCAGAGCCAAGCCTCGACAACGAGCCCCGAGAAAATCCCCAAGCCCAGCCTAGAGCCGAGGCGAGCCGAGTCCAGAGCCGAAGCGAGATCAGAGCCCCGAGCCCAGCCTAGAGCCGAGCCGAGGCCAGATCCCAGCCTAGAGCCGAGCCCAGAGTCGAGCCTCGACCCGAACCCCGAGCCCTGCCGAGCCCCGAGCCCAGAGCCGAGACTCGAGATGAGCCCCGAGACAATCCCCAAGCCCACCCTAGAGCCGAGACTAGCCCAGAGCCCAGCCTAGAGGCGAGCCCAGAGCCGAGTATCGAGCCGAGAATCGAGTCGAGCCCCGAGCCCAGATCCGAGCCTCGAGACGAGCCCCGAGACAATCCCGAAGCCCAGCCTAGAGCCGAGGCGAGCCGAGTCCAGAGCCGAACCCAGAGCCGAGCCTCGAGCCCAGCCTAGAGCCGAGCCGAGTCCAGAGCCGAGGTACGAGCGCAGCCTAGAGTCGAGTAGAGAGCCGAGCCCAGAGCCGAGCCTCGAGCCGAGCCCCGAGCACAGCCGAACAGAGCCCAGATCCGAGCCTCGAGACGAGCCCCGAGGCAATCCCCAAGCCCAGACTAGAGCCGAGGCGAGCCGAGTCCAGAGCCTAACCCAGATCCGAGCCCAGAGCGCAGCCTAGAGCCGAGCCGAGACCAGACCATAGCCTAGAGCCGAGCCCAGCGCCAAGCATCTAGCCTAGCCCCGAGCCCAGACGAGCACAGAGCCCAGAGCCGAGTCTCGAGACGAGCCCCGAGACAATCCCCAAGCCCAGCCTATAGCCGAGGCGAGCCGAGTCCAGAGCCGAAGCGAGATCAGAACCCCGAGCCCAGCCTAGAGCCGAGCCGAGTCCAGAGCCGAGGTACGAGCGCAGCCTAGAGCCGAGTAGAGAGCCGAGCCCAGAGCCGAGCCTCGAGCCGAGCCCCGAGCCCAGCCGAGCACAGAGCCCAGATCCGAGCCTCGAGACGAGACCCGAGACAATCCCCAAGCCCAGCCTAGAGCCGAGGCAAGCCGAGTCCAGAGCCGAACCCAAAGCCGAGCCCCGAGCTTAGCCTAGAGCAGAGCCGAGCCCAGACCATAGCCTAGAGCCGAGCCCAGCGCCAAGCATCTAGACGAGCCCCGAGCCCAGCCGAGCACAGAGCCCAGAGCCGAGCCTCGAGACGAGCCCCGAGACAATCCCCAAGCCCAGCCTAGAGCCGAGGCGAGCCGAGTCCAGAGCCGAAGCGAGATCAGAGCCCCGAGCCCAGCCTAGAGCCGAGCCGAGTCCAGAGCCGAGGTACGAGCGCAGCCTAGAGCCGAGTAGAGAGCCGAGCCCAGAGCCGAGCCTCGAGCCGAGCCCCGAGCCCAGCCGAGCCCCGAGCCCAGAGCCGAGCCTCGAGACGAGCCCCGAGACAATCCCCAAGCCCAGCCTAGAGCCGAGGCGAGCCGAGTCCAGAGCCGAACCCAGATCCGAGCCCCGAGCCCAGCCTAGAGCCGAGACGAGTCCAGAGCCGAGCCCAGAGTCGGGAGCGATCTGAGCCTCGAGCCTAGCCAAGAGCAGAGCCGATCATTTGGCCCAGCCCAAAGCCGAGAGCAGACAATTCCAGAGCCGAGCCTCGAGCCCAGCCTAGAGCCGAGCCGAGTCCAGAGCCGAGCCCAGAACCGAGCCCCGAGCCCAGCCTAGAGCCGAGCCGAGCCCGGAGCCCAGCGTAGAGCCGAGCCCTGAGCCGATCCTCGAGCCAAGCCCCGAGCCCAGCCGAGAACATATCCCAGTGCCGAGCCTCGAGACGAGCCCCGAGAAAATCCCCAAGCCCAGCCTAGAGCCGAGGCGAGCCGAGTCCAGAGCCGAAGCGAGATCAGAGCCCCGAGCCCAGCCTAGAGCCGAGCCGAGTCCAGAGCCGAGGTACAAGCGCAGCCTAGAGCCGAGTAGAGAGCCGAGCCCAGAGTCGAGCCTCGAGCCGAGCCCCGAGCCCAGCCGAGAACAGAGCCCAGAGCCGGTCCTCGAGACGAGCCCCGAGACAATCCCCATGCCCAGCCTAGAGCCGAGGCGAGCCGAGTCTAGAGCCGAACCCAGATCCGAGCACCGAGCGCAGCCTAGAGCCGAGCCGATCCCAGAGCATAGCCTAGAGCCGAGGCCAGCGCCGGGCATCGAGCCGAGCCCCGAGCCCAGCCGAGCACAGAGCCCAGAGCCAAGCCTCGACGACGAGCCCCGAGAAAATCCCCAAGCCCAGCCTAGAGCCGAGTCGAGCCGAGTCCAGAGCCGAAGCGAGATCAGAGCCCCGAGCCCAGCCTACAGCCGAGCCGAGGCCAGATCCCAGCCTAGAGCCGAGCCCAGAGTCGAGCCTCGACCCGAGCCCCGAGCCCTGCCGAGCCCCGAGCCCAGAGCCGAGACTCGAGATGAGCCCCGAGACAATCCCCAAGCCCAGCCTAGAGCCGAGCCTAGCCCAGAGCCCAGCCTAGAGGCGAGCCCAGAGCCGAGTATCGAGCCGAGAATCGAGTCGAGCCCCGAGCCCAGATCCGAGCCTCGAGACGAGCCCCGAGACAATCCCGAAGCCCAGCCTAGAGCCGAGGCGAGCCGAGTCCAGAGCCGAACCCAGAGCCGAGCCTCGAGCCCAGCCTAGAGCCGAGCCGAGTCCAGAGCCGAGGTACGAGCGCAGCCTAGAGTCGAGTAGAGAGCCGAGCCCAGAGCCGAGCCTCGAGCCGAGCCCAGAGCACAGCCGAACACAGAGCCCAGATCCGAGCCTCGAGACGAGCCCCGAGGCAATCCCCAAGCCCAGACTAGAGCCGAGGCGAGCCGAGTCGAGAGCCTAACCCAGATCCGAGCCCAGAGCGCAGCCTAGAGCCGAGCCGAGCCCAGACCATAGCCTAGAGCCGAGCCCAGCGCCAAGCATCGAGCCGAGCCCCGAGCCCAGCCGAGCACAGAGCCCAGAGCCGAGCCTCGAGACGAGCCCCGAGACAATCCCGAAGCCCAGCCTAGAGCCGAGGCGAGCCGAGTCCAGAGCCGAACCCAGAGCCGAGCCTCGAGCCCAGCCTAGAGCCGAGCCGAGTCCAGAGCCGAGGTACGAGCGCAGCCTAGAGTCGAGTAGAGAGCCGAGCCCAGAGCCGAGCCTCGAGCCGAGCCCAGAGCACAGCCGAACACAGAGCCCAGATCCGAGCCTCGAGACGAGCCCCGAGGCAATCCCCAAGCCCAGACTAGAGCCGAGGCGAGCCGAGTCGAGAGCCTAACCCAGATCCGAGCCCAGAGCGCAGCCTAGAGCCGAGCCGAGCCCAGACCATAGCCTAGAGCCGAGCCCAGCGCCAAGCATCGAGCCGAGCCCCGAGCCCAGCCGAGCACAGAGCCCAGAGCCGAGCCTCGAGACGAGCCCCGAGACAATCCCCAAGCCCAGCCTAGAGCCGAGGCGAGCCGAGTCCAGAGCCGAAGCGAGATCAGAGCCCCGAGCCCAGCCTAGAGCCGAGCCGAGTCCAGAGCCGAGGTACGAGCGCAGCCTAGAGCCGAGTAGAGAGCCCAGCCTAGATCCGAGCCCTGAGCCGAGCCCCGAGCCGAGCCCCGAGCCCAGCCGAGCACAGAGTCCAGAGCCGAGCCTCGAGACGAGCCCCGAGACAATCCCCAAGCCCAGCCTAGAGCCGAGGCGAGCCGAGTCCAGAGCCGAACCCAGATCCGAGCCCCGAGCACAGCCTAGAGCCGAGCCGAGTCCAGAGCGGAGCCCAGAGTCGGGCGCGAGCTGAGCCTCGAGCCTAGCCAAGAGCAGAGCCGATCATTTGGGCCAGCCCAAAGCCGAGAGCAGACAATTCCAGAGCCGAGCCTCGAGCCCAGCCTAGAGCCGAGCCGAGTCCAGATCCGAGCCCAGAACCGAGCCCCGAGCCCAGCCTAGAGCCGAGCCGAGCCCGGAGCCCAGCGTAGAGCCGAGCCCTGAGACGAGCCTCGAGCCGAGCCCCGAGCCCAGCCGAGCACATATCCCAGTGCCGAGCCTCGAGACGAGCCCCGAGAAAATCCCCAAGCCCAGACTAGAGCCGAGGCGAGCCGAGTCTAGAGCCGAACCCAGATCCGAGCACCGAGCGCAGCCTAGAGCCGAGCCGAGCCCAGAGCTTAGCCTCGAGCCGAGCCCCGAGCCCAGCCGAGCACAGAGCCCAGAGCCGAATCTCAAGACGAGCCCCGAGAAAATCCCCAAGCCCAGCCTAGAGCCGAGACGAGCCGAGTCCAGAGCCGAACCCAGATCCGAGCCCCGAGCCCAGCCTAGAGCCGAGCCGAGCCCGGAGCCCAGCCTAGAGCCGAGCCCTGAGCCGAGCCCCGAGCCGAGCCCCGAGCCCAGCGAGCCCAGAGCCCAGAGCCGCGCCTCGAGACGAGCCCCGAGACAATCCCCAAGCCCAGCCTAGAGCCGAGGCGAGCCAAGTCCAGAGCCGAACCCAGATCCGAGCCTCGAGCCCAGCCTAGAGCCGAGCCGTGTCCAGACCATAGCCTAGAGCCGAGCACAGCGCCAAGCATCGAGCCGAGCCCCGAGCCCAGCAGAGCCCCGAGCCCAGAGCCGAGCCTAGAGACGAGCCCCGAGACAATCCCCAAGCCCAGCCTAGAGCCGAGGCGAGCCGAGTCCAGAGCCGAACCCAAAGCCGAGCCCCGAGCTTAGCCTAGAGCAGAGCCGAGCCCAGACCATAGCCTAGAGCCGAGCCCAGCGCCAAGCATCTAGCCGAGCCCCGAGCCCAGCCGAGCACAGAGCCCAGAGCCGAGTCTTGAGACGAGCCCCGAAACAATCCCCAAGCCCAGCCTATAGCCGAGGCGAGCCGAGTCCAGAGCCGAAGCGAGATCAGAACCCCGAGCCCAGCCTAGAGCCGAGCCGAGTCCAGAGCCGAGGTACGAGCGCAGCCTAGAGCCGAGTAGAGAGCCGAGCCCAGAGCCGAGCCTCGAGCCGAGCCCCGAGCCCAGCCGAGCACAGAGCCCAGATCCGAGCCTCGAGACGAGCCCCGAGACAATCCCCAAGCCCAGCCTAGAGCCGAGGCAAGCCGAGTCCAGAGCCGAACCCAAAGCCGAGCCCCGAGCTTAGCCTAGAGCAGAGCCGAGCCCAGACCATAGCCTAGAGCCGAGCCCAGCGCCAAGCATCTATACGAGCCCCGAGCCCAGCCGAGCACAGAGCCCAGAGCCGAGCCTCGAGACGAGCCCCGAGACAATCCCCAAGCCCAGCCTAGAGCCGAGGCGAGCCGAGTCCAGAGCCGAAGCGAGATCAGAGCCCCGAGCCCAGCCTAGAGCCGAGCCGAGTCCAGAGCCGAGGTACGAGCGCAGCCTAGAGCCGAGTAGAGAGCCGAGCCCAGAGCCGAGCCTCGAGCCGAGCCCCGAGCCCAGCCGAGCCCCGAGCCCAGAGCCGAGCCTCGAGACGAGCCCCGAGACAATCCCCAAGCCCAGCCTAGAGCCGAGGCGAGCCGAGTCCAGAGCCGAACACAGATCCGAGCCCCGAGCCCAGCCTAGAGCCGAGCCGAGCCCGGAGCCGAGCCTAGAGCCGAGCCCTGAGCCGAGCCTCGAGCCGAGCCCCGAGCCCAGCCGAGCACAGAGCCCAGAGCCGAGCCTCGAGACGAGCCCCGAGACAATCCCCAAGCCCAGCCTAGAGCCGAGGCGAGCCGAGTCCAGAGCCGAACCCAGAGCCGAGCCTCGAGCCCAGCCTAGAGCCGAGCCGAGTCCAGAGCCGAGGTACGAGCGCAGCCTAGAGCCGAGCCTCGAGCCGAGCCCAGAGGACAGCCGAACACAGAGCCCAGATCCGAGCCTCGAGACGAGCCCCGAGACAATCCCCAAGCCCAGACTAGAGCCGAGGCGAGCCGAGTCCAGAGCCGAACCCAGATCCGAGCCCCGAGCTTAGCCTAGAGCCGAGCCGAGCCCAGAGCATAGCCTAGAGCCGAGCCCAGCGCCAAGCATCGAGCCGAGCCCCGAGCCCAGCCGAGCACAGAGCCCAGAGCCGAGCCTCGAGACGAGCCCCGAGACTATCCCCAAGCCCAGCCTAGAGCCGAGGCGAGGCGAGTCCAGAGCCGAACCAAGATCCGAGCCCCGAGCACAGCCTACAGCCGAGCCGAGTCCAGAGCCGAGCCCAGAGTCGGGCGCGAGCTGAGACTCGAGCCTAGCCAAGAGCAGAGCCGATCATTTGGGCCAGCCCAAAGCCGAGAGCAGACAATTCCAGAGCCGAGCCTCGAGCCCAGCCTAGAGCCGAGCCGAGTCCAGAGCAGAGCCCGGAACCGAGCCCCGAGCCCAGCCTAGAGCCGAGCCGAGCCCGGAGCCCAGCCTAGAGCCGAGCCCTGAGCCGAGCCTCGAGCCGAGCCCCGAGCCCAGCCGAGCACATATCCCAGTGCCGAGCCTCGAGACGAGCCCCGAGAAAATCCCCAAGCCCAGCCTAGAGCCGAGGCGAGCCGAGTCCAGAGCCGAAGCGAGATCAGAGCCCCGAGCCCAGCCTAGAGCCGAGCCGAGTCCAGAGCCGAGGGACGAGCGCAGCCTAGAGCCGAGTAGAGAGCCGAGCCCAGAGCCGAGCCTCGAGCCGAGCCCAGAGCACAGCCGAACACAGAGCCCAGATCCGAGCCTCGAGACGAGCCCCGAGACAATCCCCAAGCCCAGACTAGAGCCGAGGCGAGCCGAGTCCAGAGCCGAAGCGAGATCCGAGCCCCGAGCACAGCCTAGAGCCGAAACGTGTCCAGAGCCGAGCCTAGAGTCGGGCGCGATCTGAGCCTCGAGCCGAGCCAAGAGCAGAGCCGATCCCTGAGCCCAGCCCAAAGCCGAGAGCAGACAAGCCCAGAGCCGAGCCTCGAGCCCAGCCTAGAGCCGAGTAGAGAGCCGAGCCCAGAGTCGAGCCTCGAGCCAATCCCCGAGCCCAGCCGAGCACAGAGACCAGAGCCGGTCCTCGAGACGAGCCCCGAGACAATCCCCAAGCCCAGCCTAGAGCCGAGGCGAGCCGAGTCCAGAGCCGAAGCGAGATCAGAGCCCCGAGCCCAGCCTAGAGCCGAGCCGAGCCCAGAGCCCAGCCTAGAGGCGAGCCCAGAGTCGAGTATCGAGCCGAGCCTCGAGCCGAGCCCCGAGCCCATCCTAGAGCCGAGGCGAGCCGAGTCCAGAGCCGAACCCAGAGCCGAGCCTCGAGCCCAGCCTAGAGCCGAGCCGAGTCCAGAGCCGAGGTACGAGCGCAGCCTAGAGCCGAGTAGAGAGCCGAGCCCAGAGCCGAGCCTCGAGCCGAGCCCAGAGCACAGCCGAACACAGAGCCCAGATCCGAGCCTCGAGACGAGCCCCGAGGCAATCCCCAAGCCCAGCCTAGAGCCGAGGCGAGACGAGTCCAGAGCCGAACCCAGATCCGAGCCCCGAGCACAGCCTAGAGCCGAGCCGAGTCCAGAGCGGAGCCCAGAGTCGGGCGCGAGCTGAGCCTCGAGCCTAGCCAAGAGCAGAGCCGATCATTTGGGCCAGCCCAAAGCCGAGAGCAGACAATTCCAGAGCCGAGCCTCGAGCCCAGCCTAGAGCCGAGCCGAGTCCAGATCCGAGCCCAGAACCGAGCCCCGAGCCCAGCCTAGAGCCGAGCCGAGCCCGGAGCCCAGCCTAGAGCCGAGTAGAGAGCCGAGCCTCGAGGCGAGCCCCGAGCCCAGCCGAGCACATATCCCAGTGCCGAGTCTCAAGACGAGCCCCGAGACAATCCCCAAGCCCAGCCTAGAGCCGAGGCGAGCCGAGTCTGGAGCCGAACTCAGATCCGAGCACCGAGCGCAGCCTAGAGCCGAGCCGAGCCCAGAGCTTAGCCTCGAGCCGAGCCCCGAGCCCAGCCGAGCACAGAGCCCAGAGCCGAGTCTCAAGACGAGCCCCGAGACAATCCCCAAGCCCAGCCTAGAGCCGAGGCGAGCCGAGTCCAGAGCCGAACCCAGATCCGAGCCCCGAGCCCAGCCTAGAGCCGAGCAGAGCCCGGAGCCCAGCCTAGAGCCGAGCCCTGAGCCGAGCCTCGAGCCGAGCCCCGAGCCCAGCCGAGCCCAGAGCCCACAGCCGAGCCTCGAGACGAGCCCCGAGACAATCCCCAAGCCCAGCCTAGAGCCGAGGCGAGCCGAGTCCAGAGCCGAACCCAGATCCGAGCCTCGAACCCAGGCTAGAGCCGAGCGGAATCCAGAGCCGAGGTACGAGCGCAGCCTAGAGCCGAGTAGAGAGCCGAGCACAGAGTCGAGCCTCGAGCCGAGCCCCGAGCCCAGCCGAGCACAGAGCCCAGATCCGAGCCTCGAGACGAGCCCCGAGACAATCCCCAAGCCCAGCCTAAAGCCGAGGCGAGCCGAGTCCAGAGCCGAACCCAGATCCGACAACCGAGCGCAGCCTAGAGCCGAGCCGATCCCAGAGCATAGCCTGGAGCCGAGTCCAGCGCCGGGCATCTAGCCGAGCCCCGAGCCCAGCCGAGCACAGAGCCCAGAGCCGAGCCTCGAGACGAGCCCCGAGACAATCCCCAAGCCCAGCCTAGAGCCGAGGCGAGCCGAGTCCAGAGCCGAAGCGAGATCAGAGCCCCGAGCCCAGCCTAGAGCCGAGCCGAGTCCAGAGCCGAGGTACGAGCGCAGCCTAGAGCCGAGTAGAGAGCCGAGCCCAGAGCCGAGCCTCGAGCCGAGCCCCGAGCACAGCCGAGCACAGAGCCCAGATCCGAGCCTCGAGACGAGCCCCGAGACAGTCCCCAAGCCCAGCCTAGAGCCGAGGCGAGCCGAGTCTAGAGCCGAACCCAGATCCGAGCCCCGAGCCCAGCCTAGAGCCGAGCCGAGTCCAGAGCCGAGCTCAGAGTCGGGCGCGATCTGAGCCTCGAGCCGATCCAAGATCAGAGCTGATCCCTGAGCCCAACCCAAAGCCGAGAGCAGACAAGCCCAGAGCCGAGCCTCGAGCCCAGCCTAGAGCCGAGTCCAGAGCCGAGCCCAGAGCCGAGCCTCGAGCCGAGCCCCGAGCCCAGCCGAGCACAGAGCCCAGATCCGAGCCTCGAGACGAGCCCCGAGACAATCCCCAAGCCCAGCCTAGAGCCGAGGCGAGCCGAGTCCAGAGCCGAACCCAGAGCCGAGCCCCGAGCTTAGCCTTGAGCCGAGCCAAGCCCAGACCATAGCCTAGAGCCGAGCACAGCGCCAAGCATCGAGCCTAGCCCCGAGCCCAGCCGAGCACAGAGCCCAGAGCCGAGCCTCGAGACGAGCCCCGAGACAATCCCCAAGCCCAGCCTAGAGCCGAGGCGAGCCGAGTCCAGAGCCGAAGCGAGATCAGAGCCCCGAGCCCAGCCTAGAGCCGAGCCGAGTCCAGAGCCGAGGTACGAGTGCAGCCTAGAGCCGAGTAGAGAGCCGAGCCCCGAGCCCAGCCTAGAGCCGAGCCGAGTCCAGAGCCGAGCCCAGAGTCGGCCGCGATCTGAGCCTCGAGCCTAGCCAAGAGCAGAGCCGATCATTTGGCCCAGCCCAAAGCCGAGAGCAGACAATTCCAGAGCCGAGCCTCGAGCCCAGCCTAGAGCCGAGCCGAGTCCAGAGCCGAGCCCAGAACCGAGCCCCGAGCCCAGCCTAGAGCCGAGCCGAGCCCGGAGCCCAGCCTAGAGCCGAGCCCTGAGCCGATCCTCGAGCCAAGCCCCGAGCCCATCCGAGCACATATCCCAGTGCCGAGCCTCGAGACGAGCCCCGAGAAAATCCCCAAGCCCAGCCTAGAGCCGAGGCGAGCCGAGTCCAGAGCCGAAGCGAGATCAGAGCCCCGAGCCCAGCCTAGAGCCGAGCCGAGTCCAGAGCCGAGGTACAAGCGCAGCCTAGAGCCGAGTAGAGAGCCGAGCCCAGAGTCGAGCCTCGAGTCGAGCCCCGAGCCCAGCCGAGCACAGAGCCCAGAGCCGGTCCTCGAGACGAGCCCCGAGACAATCCCCAAGCCCAGCCTAGAGCCGAGGCGAGCCGAGTCTAGAGCCGAACCCAGATCCGAGCACCGAGCGCAGCCTAGAGCCGAGCCGATACCAGAGCATAGCCTAGAGCCGAGGCCAGCGCCGGGCATCGAGCCGAGCCCCGAGCCCAGCCGAGCACAGAGCCCAGAGCCAAGCCTCGACGACGAGCCCCGAGAAAATCCCCAAGCCCAGCCTAGAGCCGAGGCGAGCCGAGTCCAGAGCCGAAGCGAGATCAGAGCCCCGAGCCCAGCCTAGAGCCGAGCCGAGGCCAGATCCCAGCCTAGAGCCGAGCCCAGAGTCGAGCCTCGACCCGAGCCCCAAGCCCTGCCGAGCCCCGAGCCCAGAGCCGAGACTCGAGATGAGCCCCGAGACAATCCCCAAGCCCAGCCTAGAGCCGAGCCTAGCCCAGAGCCCAGCCTAGAGGCGAGCCCAGAGCCGAGTATCGAGCCGAGAATCGAGTCGAGCCCCGAGCCCAGATCCGAGCCTCGAGACGAGCCCCGAGACAATCCCGAAGCCCAGCCTAGAGCCGAGGCGAGCCGAGTCCAGAGCCGAACCCAGAGCCGAGCCTCGAGCCCAGCCTAGAGCCGAGCCGAGTCCAGAGCCGAGGTACGAGCGCAGCCTAGAGTCGAGTAGAGAGCCGAGCCCAGAGCCGAGCCTCGAGCCGAGCCCCGAGCACAGCTGAACACAGAGCCCAGATCCGAGCCTCGAGACGAGCCCCGAGGCAATCCCCAAGCCCAGACTAGAGCCGAGGCGAGCCGAGTCCAGAGCCTAACCCAGATCCGAGCCCAGAGCGCAGCCTAGAGCCGAGCCGAGACCAGACCATAGCCTAGAGCCGAGCCCAGCGCCAAGCATCTAGCCGAGCCCCGAGCCCAGACGAGCACAGAGCCCAGAGCCGAGTCTCGAGACGAGCCCCGAGACAATCCCCAAGCCCAGCCTATAGCCGAGGCGAGCCGAGTCCAGAGCCGAAGCGAGATCAGAACCCCGAGCCCAGCCTAGAGCCGAGCCGAGTCCAGAGCCGAGGTACGAGCGCAGCCTAGAGCCGAGTAGAGAGCCGAGCCCAGAGCCGAGCCTCGAGCCGAGCCCCGAGCCCAGCCGAGCACAGAGCCCAGATCCGAGCCTCGAGACGAGCCCCGAGACAATCCCCAAGCCCAGCCTAGAGCCGAGGCAAGCCGAGTCCAGAGCCGAACCCAAAGCCGAGCCCCGAGCTTAGCCTAGAGCAGAGCCGAGCCCAGATCATAGCCTAGAGCCGAGCCCAGCGCCAAGCATCTAGACGAGCCCCGAGCCCAGCCGAGCACATATCCCAGTGCCGAGCCTCGAGACGAGCCCCGAGAAAATCCCCAAGCCCAGCCTAGAGCCGAGGCGAGCCGAGTCTAGAGCCGAACCCAGATCCGAGCACCGAGCGCAGCCTAGAGCCGAGCCGATCCCAGAGCATAGCCTAGAGCCGAGGCCAGCGCCGGGCATCGAGCCGAGCCCCGAGCCCAGCCGAGCACAGAGCCCAGAGCCAAGCCTCGACGACGAGCCCCGAGACAATCCCCAAGCCCAGCCTAGAGCCGAGGCGAGCCGAGTCCAGAGCCGAAGCGAGATCAGAGCCCCGAGCCCAGCCTAGAGCCGAGCCGAGGCCAGATCCCAGCCTAGAGCCGAGCCCAGAGTCGAGCCTCGACCCGAGGCCCGAGCCCTGCCGAGCCCAGAGCCCAGAGCCGAGACTCGAGATGAGCCCCGAGACAATCCCCAAGCCCAGCCTAGAGCCGAGCCTAGCCCAGAGCCCAGCCTAGAGGCGAGCCCAGAGCCGAGTATCGAGCCGAGAATCGAGTCGAGCCCCGAGCCCAGATCCGAGCCTCGAGACGAGCCCCGAGACAATCCCGAAGCCCAGCCTAGAGCCGAGGCGAGCCGAGTCCAGAGCCGAACCCAGAGCCGAGCCTCGAGCCCAGCCTAGAGCCGAGCCGAGTCCAGAGCCGAGGTACGAGCGCAGCCTAGAGTCGAGTAGAGAGCCGAGCCCAGAGCCGAGCCTCGAGCCGAGCCCAGAGCACAGCCGAACACAGAGCCCAGATCCGAGCCTCGAGACGAGCCCCGAGGCAATCCCCAAGCCCAGACTAGAGCCGAGGCGAGCCGAGTCCAGAGCCTAACCCAGATCCGAGCCCAGAGCGCAGCCTAGAGCCGAGCCGAGCCCAGACCATAGCCTAGAGCCGAGCCCAGCGCCAAGCATCGAGCCGAGCCCCGAGCCCAGCCGAGCACAGAGCCCAGAGCCGAGCCTCGAGACGAGCCCCGAGACAATCCCCAAGCCCAGCCTAGAGCCGAGGCGAGCCGAGTCCAGAGCCGAAGCGAGATCAGAGCCCCGAGCCCAGCCTAGAGCCGAGCCGAGTCCAGAGCCGAGGTACGAGTGCAGCCTAGAGCCGAGTAGAGAGCCGAGCCCAGAGCCGAGCCTCGAGGCGAGCCCCGAGCCCAGCCGAGCCCCGAGCCCAGAGCCGATCCTCGAGACGAGCCCCGAGACAATCCCCAAGCCCAGCCTAGAGCCGAGGCGAGCCGAGTCCAGAGCCGAACCCAAAGCCGAGCCCCGAGCTTAGCCTAGAGCAGAGCCGAGCCCAGACCATAGCCTAGAGCCGAGCCCAGCGCCAAGCATCTAGACGAGCCCCGAGCCCAGCCGAGCACAGAGCCCAGAGCAGAGCCTCGAGACGAGCCCCGAGACAATCCCCAAGCCCAGCCTAGAGCCGAGGCGAGCCGAGTCCAGAGCCGAAGCGAGATCAGAGCCCCGAGCCCAGCCTAGAGCCGAGCCGAGTCCAGAGCCGAGGTACGAGCGCAGCCTAGAGCCGAGTAGAGAGCCGAGCCCAGAGCCGAGCCTCGAGCCGAGCCCCGAGCCCAGCCGAGCCCCGAGCCCAGAGCCGAGCCTCGAGACGAGCCCCGAGACAATCCCCAAGCCCAGCCTAGAGCCGAGGCGAGCCCAGAGCTTAGCCTCGAGCCGAGCCCCGAGCCCAGCAGAGCACAGAGCCCAGAGCCGAGTCTCAAGACGAGCCCCGAGACAATCCCCAAGCACAGCCTAGAGCCGAGGCGAGCCGAGACCAGAGCCGAACACAGATCCGAGCACCGAGCGCAGCCTAGAGCCGAGCCGAGACCAGAGCTTAGCTTCGAGCCGAGCCCCGAGCCCAGCCGAGCACAGAGTCCAGAGCCGAGCCTCGAGACGAGCCCCGAGACAATCCCCAAGCCCAGCCTAGAGCCGAGGCGAGACGAGTCCAGAGCCGAACCCAGATCCGAGCCCCGAGCACAGCCTAGAGCCGAGCCGAGTCCAGAGCGGAGCCCAGAGTCGGGCGCGAGCTGAGCCTCGGCCTAGCCAAGAGCAGAGCCGATCATTTGGGCCAGCCCAAAGCCGAGAGCAGACAATTCCAGAGCCGAGCCTCGAGCCCAGCCTAGAGCCGAGCCGAGTCCAGAGCCGAGCCCAGAACCGAGCCCCGAGCCCAGCCTAGAGCCGAGCCGAGCCCGGAGCTCAGCGTAGAGCCGAGCCCTGAGCCGAGCCTCGAGCCGAGCCCCGAGCCCAGCCGAGCACATATCCCAGTGCCGAGCCTCGAGACGAGCCCCGAGAAAAACCCAAGCCCAGCCTAGAGCCGAGGCGAGCCCAGAGCTTAGCCTCGAGCCGAGCCCCGAGCCCAGCAGAGCACAGAGCCCAGAGCCGAGTCTCAAGACGAGCCCCGAGACAATCCCCAAGCACAGCCTAGAGCCGAGGCGAGCCGAGTCCAGAGCCGAACCCAGATCCGAGCACCGAGCGCAGCCTAGAGCCGAGCCGAGCCCAGAGCTTAGCTTCGAGCCGAGCCCCGAGCCCAGCCGAGCACAGAGCCCAGAGACGAGTCTCAAGACGAGCCCCGAGACAATCCCCAAGCCCAGCCTAGAGCCGAGGCGAGCCGAGTCCAGAGCCGAACCCAAAGCTGAGCCCCGAGCTTAGCCTAGAGCCGAGCCGAGCCCAGATCATAGCCTAGAGCCGAGCCCAGCGCCAAGCATCTAGCCGAGCCCCGAGCCCAGCCGAGCACAGAGCCCAGAGCCGAGTCTTGAGACGAGCCCCGAGACAATCCCCAAGCCCAGCCTATAGCCGAGGCGAGCCGAGTCCAGAGCCGAAGCGAGATCAGAACCCCGAGCCCAGCCTAGAGCCGAGCCGAGTCCAGAGCCGAGGTACGAGCGCAGCCTAGAGCCGAGTAGAGAGCCGAGCCCAGAGCCGAGCCTCGAGCCGAACCCCGAGCCCAGCCGAGCACAGAGCCCAGATCCGAGCCTCGAGACGAGCCCCGAGACAATCCCCAAGCCCAGCCTAGAGCCGAGGCAAGCCGAGTCCAGAGCCGAACCCAAAGCCGAGCCCCGAGCTTAGCCTAGAGCAGAGCCGAGCCCAGACCATAGCCTAGAGCCGAGCCCAGCGCCAAGCATCTAGACGAGCCCCGAGCCCAGCCGAGCACAGAGCCCAGAGCCGAGCCTCGAGACGAGCCCCGAGACAATCCCCAAGCCCAGCCTAGAGCCGAGGCGAGCCGAGTCCAGAGCCGAAGCGAGATCAGAGCCCCGAGCCCAGCCTAGAGCCGAGCCGAGTCCAGAGCCGAGGTACGAGCGCAGCCTAGAGCCGAGTAGAGAGCCGAGCCCAGAGCCGAGCCTCGAGCCGAGCCCCGAGCCCAGCCGAGCCCCGAGCCCAGAGCCGAGCCTCGAGACGAGCCCCGAGACAATCCCCAAGCCCAGCCTAGAGCCGAGGCGAGCCGAGTCCAGAGCCGAAGCGAGATCAGAGCCCCGAGCCCAGCCTAGAGCCGAGCCGAATCCAGAGCCGAGGTACGAGTGCAGCCTAGAGCCGAGTAGAGAGCCGAGCCCAGAGCCGAGCCTCGAGGCGAGCCCCGAGCCCAGCCGAGCCCCGAGCCCAGAGCCGAGCCTCGAGACGAGCCCCGAGACAATCCCCAAGCCCAGCCTAGAGCCGAGGCGAGCCGAGTCCAGAGCCGAACCCAGATCCGAGCCCCGAGCCCAGCCTAGAGCCGAGCCGAGCCCGGAGCCCAGCCTAGAGCCGAGCCCTGAGCCGAGCCCCGAGCCGAGCCCCGAGCCCAGCCGAGCACAGAGTCCAGAGCCGAGCCTCGAGACGAGCCCCGAGACAATCCCCAAGCCCAGCCTAGAGCCGAGGCGAGACGAGTCCAGAGCCGAACCCAGATCCGAGCCCCGAGCACAGCCTAGAGCCGAGCCGAGTCCAGAGCGGAGCCCAGAGTCGGGCGCGAGCTGAGCCTCGAGCCTAGCCAAGAGCAGAGCCGATCATTTGGGCCAGCCCAAAGCCGAGAGCAGACAATTCCAGAGCCGAGCCTCGAGCCCAGCCTAGATCCGAGCCGAGTCCAGATCCGAGCCCAGAACCGAGCCCCGAGCCCAGCCTAGAGCCGAGCCGAGCCCGGAGCCCAGCGTAGAGCCGAGCCCTGAGCCGAGCCTCGAGCCGAGCCCCGAGCCCAGCCGAGCACATATCCCAGTGCCGAGCCTCGAGACGAGCCCCGAGAAAATCCCCAAGCCCAGCCTAGAGCCGAGGCGAGCCCAGAGCTTAGCCTCGAGCCGAGCCCCGAGCCCAGCAGAGCACAGAGCCCAGAGCCGAGTCTCAAGACGAGCCCCGAGACAATCCCCAAGCACAGCCTAGAGCCGAGGCGAGCCGAGTCCAGAGCCGAACCCAGATCCGAGCACCGAGCGCAGCCTAGAGCCGAGCCGAGCCCAGAGCTTAGCTTCGAGCCGAGCCCCGAGCCCAGCCGAGCACAGAGTCCAGAGCCGAGCCTCGAGACGAGCCCCGAGACAATCCCCAAGCCCAGCCTAGAGCCGAGGCGAGACGAGTCCAGAGCCGAACCCAGATCCGAGCCCCGAGCACAGCCTAGAGCCGAGCCGAGTCCAGAGCGGAGCCCAGAGTCGGGCGCGAGCTGAGCCTCGAGCCTAGCCAAGAGCAGAGCCGATCATTTGGGCCAGCCCAAAGCCGAGAGCAGACAATTCCAGAGCCGAGCCTCGAGCCCAGCCTAGATCCGAGCCGAGTCCAGATCCGAGCCCAGAACCGAGCCCCGAGCCCAGCCTAGAGCCGAGCCGAGCCCGGAGCCCAGCGTAGAGCCGAGCCCTGAGCCGAGCCTCGAGCCGAGCCCCGAGCCCAGCCGAGCACATATCCCAGTGCCGAGCCTCGAGACGAGCCCCGAGAAAATCCCCAAGCCCAGCCTAGAGCCGAGGCGAGCCCAGAGCTTAGCCTCGAGCCGAGCCCCGAGCCCAGCAGAGCACAGAGCCCAGAGCCGAGTCTCAAGACGAGCCCCGAGACAATCCCCAAGCACAGCCTAGAGCCGAGGCGAGCCGAGTCCAGAGCCGAACCCAGATCCGAGCACCGAGCGCAGCCTAGAGCCGAGCCGAGCCCAGAGCTTAGCTTCGAGCCGAGCCCCGAGCCCAGCCGAGCACAGAGCCCAGAGACGAGTCTCAAGACGAGCCCCGAGACAATCCCCAAGCCCAGCCTAGAGCCGAGGCAAGCCGAGTCCAGAGCCGAACCCAAAGCCGAGCCCCGAGCTTAGCCTAGAGCAGAGCCGAGCCCAGACCATAGCCTAGAGCCGAGCCCAGCGCCAAGCATCTAGACGAGCCCCGAGCCCAGCCGAGCACAGAGCCCAGAGCAGAGCCTCGAGACGAGCCCCGAGACAATCCCCAAGCCCAGCCTAGAGCCGAGGCGAGCCGAGTCCAGAGCCGAAGCGAGATCAGAGCCCCGAGCCCAGCCTAGAGCCGAGCCGAGTCCAGAGCCGAGGTACGAGCGCAGCCTAGAGCCGAGTAGAGAGCCGAGCCCAGAGCCGAGCCTCGAGCCGAGCCCCGAGCCCAGCCGAGCCCCGAGCCCAGAGCCGAGCCTCGAGACGAGCCCCGAGACAATCCCCAAGCCCAGCCTAGAGCCGAGGCGAGCCCAGAGCTTAGCCTCGAGCCGAGCCCCGAGCCCAGCAGAGCACAGAGCCCAGAGCCGAGTCTCAAGACGAGCCCCGAGACAATCCCCAAGCACAGCCTAGAGCCGAGGCGAGCCGAGTCCAGAGCCGAACCCAGATCCGAGCACCGAGCGCAGCCTAGAGCCGAGCCGAGCCCAGAGCTTAGCTTCGAGCCGAGCCCCGAGCCCAGCCGAGCACAGAGTCCAGAGCCGAGCCTCGAGACGAGCCCCGAGACAATCCCCAAGCCCAGCCTAGAGCCGAGGCGAGACGAGTCCAGAGCCGAACCCAGATCCGAGCCCCGAGCACAGCCTAGAGCCGAGCCGAGTCCAGAGCGGAGCCCAGAGTCGGGCGCGAGCTGAGCCTCGAGCCTAGCCAAGAGCAGAGCCGATCATTTGGGCCAGCCCAAAGCCGAGAGCAGACAATTCCAGAGCCGAGCCCAGAGCCCAGCCTCGAGCCGAGGCCCGAGACAATCCCCAAGCCCAGCCTAGAGCCGAGGCGAGCCGAGTCCAGAGCCGAACCCAGATCCGAGCCCCGAGCCCAGCCTAGAGCCGAGCCGAGGCCAGAGCCCAGCCTAGAGCCGAGCCCAGAGCCGAGCCTCGACCCGAGCCCCGAGCCCAGCCGAGCCCCGAGCCCAGAGCCGAGCCTCGAGATGAGCCCCGAGACAATCCCCAAGCCCAGCCTAGAGCCGAGCCGAGCACAGAGCCCAGCCTAGAGGCGAGCCCAGAGCCGAGTATCGAGCCGAGAATCGAGTCGAGCCCCGAGCCCAGATCCGAGCCTCGAGACGAGCCCCGAGACAATCCCCAAGCCCAGCCTAGAGCCGAGGCGAGCCGAGTCCAGAGCCGAACCCAGATCCGAGCCCCGAGCACAGCCTAGAGCCGAAACGAGTCCAGAGCCGAGCCCAGAGTCGGGCGCGATCTGAGCCTCGAGCCGAGCCAAGAGCAGAGCCGATCCCTGAGCCCAGCCCAAAGCCGAGAGCAGACAAGCCCAGAGCCGAGCCTCGAGCCCAGCCTAGAGCCGAGTAGAGAGCCGAGCCCAGAGTCGAGCCTCGAGCCAAGCCCCGAGCCCAGCCGAGCACAGAGCCCAGAGCCGGTCCTCGAGACGAGCCCCGAGACAATCCCCAAGCCCAGCCTAGAGCCGAGGCGAGCCGAGTCTAGAGCCGAACACAGATCTGAGCACCGAGCGCAGCCTAGAGCCGAGCCGATCCCAGAGCATAGCCTAGAGCCGAGGCCAGCGCCGGGCATCGAGCCGAGCCCCGAGCCCAGCCGAGCACAGAGCCCAGAGCCAAGCCTCGACGACGAGCCCCGAGACAATCCCCAAGCCCAGCCTAGAGCCGAGCCGAGCCCAGAGCCCAGCCTAGAGTCGAGCCCAGAGTCGAGTATCGAGTCGAGCCCCGAGCCCAGCCGAGCCCAGAGCCCAGAGCCGAGCCTCAAGACGAGCCCCGAGACAATCCCCAAGCCCAGCCTAGAGCCGAGGCGAGCCGAGTCCAGAGCCGAAGCGAGATCAGAGCCCCGAGCCCAGCCTAGAGCCGAGCCGAGTCAAGAGCCGAGGTACGAGCGCAGCCTAGAGCCGAGTAGAGAGCCGAGCCCAGAGCCCAGCCTCGAGCCGAGCCCCTAGACAATCCCCAAGCCCAGCCTAGAGCCGAGCCGAGCCCCGAGCCCAGCCGAGCACAGAGCCCAGAGCCGAGCCTCGAGACGAGCCCCGAGACAATCCCCAAGCCCAGCTTAGAGCCGAGGCGAGCCGAGTCCAGAGCCGAACCCAGATCCGAGCCCCGAGCCCAGCCTAGAGCCGAGCCGAGCCCGGAGACCAGCCTAGAGCCGAGCCCTGAGCCGAGCCCCGAGCCGAGCCCCGAGCCCAGCCGAGCACAGAGTCCAGAGCCGAGCCTCGAGACGAGCCCCGAGACAATCCCCAAGCCCAGCCTAGAGCCGAGGCGAGCCGAGTCCAGAGCCGAACCCAGATCCGAGCCCCGAGCACAGCCTAGAGCCGAGACGAGTCCAGAGCCGAGCCCAGAGTCGGGCGCGATCTGAGCCTCGAGCCTAGCCAAGAGCAGAGCCGGTCATTTGGCCCAGCCCAAAGCCGAGAGCAGACAATTCCAGAGCCGAGCCTCGAGCCCAGCCTAGAGCCGAGCCGAGTCCAGAGCCGAGCCCAGAACCGAGCCCCGAGCCCAGCCTAGAGCCGAGCCGAGCCCGGAGCCCAGCCTAGAGCCGAGCCCTGAGCCGAGCCTCGAGCCGAGCCCCGAGCCCAGCCGAGCACATATCCCAGTGCCGAGCCTCGAGACGAGCCCCGAGAAAATCCCCAAGCCCAGCCTAGAGCCGAGGCGAGCCGAGTCCAGAGCCGAAGAGAGATCAGAGCCCCGAGCCCAGCCTAGAGCCGAGCCGAGTCCAGAGCCGAGGTACGAGTGCAGCCTAGAGCCGAGTAGAGAGCCGAGCCCAGAGTCGAGCCTCGAGCCGAGCCCCGAGCCCAGCCGAGCACAGAGCCCAGAGCCGAGACTCGAGACGAGCCCCGAGACAATCCCCAAGCCCAGACTAAAGCCGAGGCGAGCCGAGTCTAGAGCCGAACCCAGATCCGAGCACCGAGCGCAGCCTAGAGCCGAGCCGATCCCAGAGCATAGCCTAGAGCCGAGGCCAGCGCCGGGCATCGAACCGAGCCCCGAGCCCAGCCGAGCACAGAGTCCAGAGCCGAGCCTCGACGACGAGCCCCGAGACAATCCCCAAGCCCAGCCTAGAGCCGAGGCGAGCCGAGTCCAGAGCCGAAGCGAGATCAGAGCCCCGAGCCCAGCCTAGAGCCGAGCCGAGTCCAGAGCCGAGGTACGAGCGCAGCCTAGAGCCGAGTAGAGAGCCGAGCCCAGAGCCGAGCCTCGAGCCGAGCCCCGAGCACAGCCAAGCACAGAGCCCAGATCCGAGCCTCGAGACGAGCCCCGAGACAGTCCCCAAGCCCAGCTTAGAGCCGAGGCGAGCCGAGTCCAGAGCCGAACCCAGATCCGAGCCCCGAGCCCAGCCTAGAGCCGAGCCGAGCCCAGAGCCCAGAGCCCAGCCTAGAGGCGAGCCCAGAGCCGAGTATCGAGCCGAGAATCGAGTCGAGCCCCGAGCCCAGATCCGAGCCTCGAGACGAGCCCCGAGACAATGCCCAAGCCCAGCCTAGAGCCGAGCCGAGTCCAGAGCCGAGGTACGAGCGCAGCCTAGAGCCGAGCCCAGAGCCGAGCCTCGAGCCGAGCCCAGAGCACAGCCGAACACAGAGCCCAGATCCGAGCCTCGAGACGAGCCCCGAGACAATCCCCAAGCCCAGACTACAGCCGAGACGAGCCGAGTCCAGAGCCGAACCCAGATCCGAGCCCCGAGCTTAGCCTAGAGCCGAGCCGAGCCCAGACCATAGCCTAGAGCCGAGCCCAGCGCCAAGCATCGAGCCGAGCCC
The DNA here is from genome assembly GCF_965140245.1 of Athene noctua. Lineage (NCBI taxonomy): Eukaryota > Metazoa > Chordata > Aves > Strigiformes > Strigidae > Athene > Athene noctua. The sequence goes on from NW_027437593.1 coordinate 274,673, forward strand.
CGAGCCCAGCCGAGCACAGAGCCCAGAGCCGAGCCTCGAGACGAGCCCCGAGACAATCCCCAAGCCCAGCTTAGAGCCGAGGCGAGCCGAGTCCAGAGCCGAACCCAGATCCGAGCCCCGAGCCCAGCCTAGAGCCGAGCCAAGCCCGGAGCCCAGCCTAGAGCCGAGCCCTGAGCCGAGCCCCGAGCCAAGCCCCGAGCCCAGCCGAGCACAGAGCCCAGAGCCGAGCCTCGAGAGGAGCCCCGAGACAATCCCGAAGCCCAGCCTAGAGCCGAGGCGAGCCGAGTCCAGAGCCGAACCCAGAGCCGAGCCTCGAGCGCAGCCTAGAGCCGAGCCGAGTCCAGAGCCGAGGTACGAGCGCAGCCTAGAGCCGAGTAGAGAGCCGAGCCCAGAGCCGAGCCTCGAGCCGAGCCCAGAGCACAGCCGAACACAGAGCCCAGATCCGAGCCTCGAGACGAGCCCCGAGACAATCCCGAAGCCCAGACTAGAGCCGAGGGGAGCCGAGTCCAGAGCCTAACCCAGATCCGAGCCCCGAGCGCAGCGTAGAGCCGAGCCGAGCCCAGACCATAGCCTAGAGCCGAGCCCAGCGCCAAGCATCGAGCCGAGCCCCGAGCCCAGCCGAGCACAGAGCCCAGAGCCGAGCCTCGAGACGAGCCCCGAGACAATCCCCAAGCCCAGCCTAGAGCCGAGGCGAGCCGAGTCCAGAGCCGAAGCGAGATCAGAGCCCCGAGACCAGCCTAGAGCCGAGCCGAGTCCAGAGCCGAGGTACGAGCGCAGCCTAGAGCCGAGTAGAGAGCCGAGCCCAGAGCCGAGCCTCGAGCCGAGCCCCGAGACAATCCCCAAGCCCAGCCTAGAGCCGAGGCGAGCCGAGTCCAGAGCCGAACCCAGATCCGAGCCCCGAGCCCAGCCTAGAGCCGAGCCGAGCCCGGAGCCCAGCCTAGAGCAGAGCCCTAAGCCGAGACTCGAGCCGAGCTCCGAGCCCAGCCGCGCCCAGAGCCCAGAGCCGAGCCTCGAGACGAGCCCCGAGACAATCCCCAAGCCCAGCCTAGAGCCGAGGCGAGCCGAGTCCAGAGCCGAAGCGAGATCAGAGCCCCGAGCCCAGCCTAGAGCCGAGCCGAGTCTAGAGCCGTGGTACGAGCGCAGCCTAGAGCCGAGTAGAGAGCCGAGCCCAGAGCCGAGCCTCGAGCCGAGCCCCGAGCCCAGCCGAGCCCCGAGCCCAGAGCCGAGCCTCGAGACGAGCCCCGAGACAATCCCCAAGCCCAGCTTAGAGCCGATGCGAGCCGAGTCCAGAGCCGAACCAAGATCCGAGCCTCGAGCCAAGCCTAGAGCCGAGCCGAGTCCTGAGCTGAGCCCAGAGTCGGGCGCGAGCTGAGCCTCGAGCCTAGCCAAGAGCAGAGCCGATCATTTGGGCCAGCCCAAAGCCGAGAGCAGACAATTCCAGAGCCGAGCCTCGAGCCCAGCCTAGAGCCGAGCCGAGTCCAGATCCGAGCCCAGAACCGAGCCCCGAGCACAGCCTAGAGCCGAGACGAGCCCGGAGCCCAGCGTAGAGCCGAGCCCTGAGCCGAGCCTCGAGCCGAGCCCCGAGCCCAGCCGAGCACATATCCCAGTGCCGAGCCTCGAGACGAGCCCCGAGAAAATCCCCAAGCCCAGCCTAGAGCCGAGGCGAGCCGAGTCTAGAGCCGAACCCAGATCCGACCACCGAGCGCAGCCTAGAGCCGAGCCGAGCCCAGAGCTTAGCCTCGAGCCGAGCCCCGAGCCCAGCCGAGCACAGAGCCCAGAGCCGAGCCTCGAGACGAGCCCCGAGACAATCCCCAAGCCCAGCCTAGAGCCGAGGCGAGCCGAGTCCAGAGCCGAACCCATATCCGAGCTCCGAGCCCATCCTAGAGTCGAGGCGAGCCGAGTCCAGAGCCGAACCCAGACCCGAGCCCCGAGCCCAGCCTAGATCCGAGGCGAGGCCAGAGACCAGCATAGAGCACAGAGGCCAGAGCATAGCCTCGACCCGAGCCCCGAGCCCAGCCGAGCCCCGAGCCCAGAGCCGAGCCTCGAGATGAGCCCCGAGACAAGCCCCAAGCCCAGCCTAGAGCCGAGCCGAGCCAAGAGCCCCGCCTAGAGGCGAGCCCAGAGCCGAGTATCGAGCCGAGAATCGAGTCGAGCCCCGAGCCCAGATCCGAGCCTCGAGACGAGCCCCGAGACAATCCCCAAGCCCAGCCTCAAGCCGAGGCGAGCCGAGTCCAGAGCCGAGCCCAGAGTCGAGCGCGATCTGAGCCTCGAGCCGAGCCAAGAGCAGAGCCGATCCCTGAGCCCAGCCCAAAGCCGAGAGCAGACAAGCCCAGAGCCGAGCCTCGAGCCCAGCCTAGAGCCGAGTCCAGAGCCGAGCCCAGAGCCGAGCCTCGAGCCGAGCCCCGAGCCCAGCCGAGCACAGAGCTCAGAGCCGAGTCTCAAGACGAGCCCCGAGACAATCCCCAAGCCCAGCCTAGAGCCGAGGCGAGCCGAGTCCAGATCCGAACCCAGATACGAGCCCCGAGCCCAGCCTAGAGCCGAGCCGAGCCCGGAGCCCAGCCTAGAGCCGAGTATCGAGCCGAGCCTCGAGCCGAGCCCCGAGCACAGCCGAGCACAGAGCCCAGAGCCGAGTCTCAAGACGAGCCCCGAGACAATCCCCAAGCCCAGCCTAGAGCCGAGGCGAGCCGAGTCTACAGCCGAACCCAGATCCGAGCCCCGAGCCCAGCCTAGAGCCGATCCGAGCCCGGAGCCCTGCCTAGAGCCGAGCCCAGAGCCGAGCCTCGAGCCGTGCCCCGAGCCCAGCCGAGCACAGAGCCCAGAGCCGAGCCTCAAGACGAGCCCCGAGACAATCCCCAAGCCCAGCCTAGAGCCGAGGCGAGCCGAGTCCAGAGCCGAACCCAGATCCGAGGCCCGAGCCCAGCCTAGAGCCGAGCCGAGCCCGGAGCCCTGCCTAGAGCCGAGCCCTGAGCCGAGCCTCGAGCCGAGCCCCGAGCCCAGCCGAGCACATATCCCAGTTCCGAGCCTGGAGACGAGCCCCGAGAAAATCCCCAAGCCCAGCCTAGAGCCGAGGCGAGCCGAGTCCAGAGCCGAAGCGAGATCAGAGCCCCGAGCCCAGCCTAGAGCCGAGCCGAGTCCAGAGCCGAGGTACGAGCGCAGCCTAGAGCCGAGTAGAGAGCCGAGCCCAGAGTCGAGCCTCGAGCCGAGCCCCGAGCCCAGTCGAGCACAGATCCCAGAGCCGAGCCTCGAGACGAGCTCCGAGACAATCCCCAAGCCCAGCCTAGAGCCGAGGCGAGCCGAGTCTACAGCCGAACCCAGATCCGAGCACCGAGCGCAGCCTAGAGCCGAGCCGAGCCCAGAGCATAGCCTAGAGCCGAGCCCTGAGTCGAGCCTCGAGCCGAGCCCCGAGCCCAGACGAGCACAGAGCCCAGAGCCGAGCCTCAAGACGAGCCCCGAGACAATCCCCAAGCCCAGCCTAGAGCCGAGGCGAGCCGAGTCCAGAGCCGAACACAGAACCGAGCCCCGAGCCCAGCCTAGAGCCGAGCCGAGCCCGGAGCCCAGCCTAGAGCCGAGCCCAGAGCCGAGCCTCGAGCCGAGCCCCGAGCCCAGTCGAGCACAGAGCCCAGATCCGAGCCTCGAGACGAGCCCCGTGACAATCCCCAAGCCCAGCCTAGAGCCGAGGCGAGCCGAGTACAGAGCCGAAGAGAGATCAGAGCCCCGAGCCCAGCCTAGAGCCGAGCCGAGTCCAGAGACGAGGTACGAGCGCAGCCTAGAGCCGAGTAGAGAGCCGAGCACAGAGCCGAGCCTCGAGCCGAGCCCCGAGCCCAGCCGAGCCCCGAGCCCAGATCCGAGCCTCGAGACGAGCCCCGAGACAATCCCCAGCCCAGACTAGAGCCGAGGCGAGCCGAGTCCAGAGCCGAACCCAGATCCGAGCCCCAAGCACAGCCTAGAGCCTAGCCGAGTCCAGAGCCGAGCCCAGAGTCGGGCGCGAGCTGAGCCTCGAGCCTAGCCAAGAGCAGAGCCGATCATTTGGGCCAGCCCAAAGCCGAGAGCAGACAATTCCAGAGCCGAGCCTCGAGCCCAGCCTAGAGCCGAGCCGAGTCCAGATCCGAGCCCAGAACCGAGCCCCGAGCCCAGCCTAGAGCCGAGCCGAGCCCGGAGCCCAGCGTAGAGCCGAGACCTGAGCCGAGCCTCGAGCCGAGCCCCGAGCCCAGCCGAGCACATATCCCAGTGCCGAGCCTCGAGACGAGCCCCGAGAAAATCCCCAAGCCCAGCCTAGAGCCGAGGCGAGCCGAGTCTAGAGCCGAACCCAGATCCGAGCACCGAGCGCAGCCTAGAGCCGAGCCGAGCCCAGAGCTTAGCCTCGAGCCGAGCCCCGACCCCAGCCGAGCACAGAGCCCAGAGCCGAGCCTCGAGACGAGCCCCGAGACAATCCCCAAGCCCAGCCTAGAGCCGAGGCGAGTCGAGCCCAGAGCCAAGCCTCGAGCCGAGACCCGAGCCCAGCCGAGCACAGAGCCCAGAGCCGAGCCTCGAGACGAGCCCCGAGACAATCCCCAAGCCCAGACTAGAGCCGAGGCGAGCCGAGTCCAAACCGAACCCAGATCCGAGCCCCGAGCCCATCCTAGAATCGAGGCGAGCCGAGTCCAGAGCCGAACCCAGACCCGAGCCCCGAGCCCAGCCTAGATCCGAGGCGAGGCCAGAGCCCAGCCTAGAGCCGAGACCAGAGCCGAGCCTCGACCCGAGCCCCGAGCCCAGCCGAGCCCCGAGCCCAGAGCCGAGCCTCGAGATGAGCCCCGAGACAAGCCCCAAGCCCAGCCTAGAGCCGAGGCGAGCCGAGTCCAGATCCGAACCCAGATACGAGCCCCGAGCCCAGCCTAGAGCCGAGCCGAGCCCGGAGCCCAGCCTAGAGCCGAGTATCGAGCCGAGCCTCGAGCCGAGCCCCGAGCACAGCCGAGCACAGAGCCCAGAGCCGAGTCTCAAGACGAGCCCCGAGACAATCCCCAAGCCCAGCCTAGAGCCGAGGCGAGCCGAGTCTACAGCCGAACCCAGATCCGAGCCCCGAGCCCAGCCTAGAGCCGATCCGAGCCCGGAGCCCTGCCTAGAGCCGAGCCCAGAGCCGAGCCTCGAGCCGTGCCCCGAGCCCAGCCGAGCACAGAGCCCAGAGCCGAGCCTCAAGACGAGCCCCGAGACAATCCCCAAGCCCAGCCTAGAGCCGAGGCGAGCCGAGTCCAGAGCCGAACCCAGATCCGAGGCCCGAGCCCAGCCTAGAGCCGAGCCGAGCCCGGAGCCCTGCCTAGAGCCGAGCCCTGAGCCGAGCCTCGAGCCGAGCCCCGAGCCCAGCCGAGCACATATCCCAGTTCCGAGCCTGGAGACGAGCCCCGAGAAAATCCCCAAGCCCAGCCTAGAGCCGAGGCGAGCCGAGTCCAGAGCCGAAGCGAGATCAGAGCCCCGAGCCCAGCCTAGAGCCGAGCCGAGTCCAGAGCCGAGGTACGAGCGCAGCCTAGAGCCGAGTAGAGAGCCGAGCCCAGAGTCGAGCCTCGAGCCGAGCCCCGAGCCCAGTCGAGCACAGATCCCAGAGCCGAGCCTCGAGACGAGCTCCGAGACAATCCCCAAGCCCAGCCTAGAGCCGAGGCGAGCCGAGTCTACAGCCGAACCCAGATCCGAGCACCGAGCGCAGCCTAGAGCCGAGCCGAGCCCAGAGCATAGCCTAGAGCCGAGCCCTGAGTCGAGCCTCGAGCCGAGCCCCGAGCCCAGACGAGCACAGAGCCCAGAGCCGAGCCTCAAGACGAGCCCCGAGACAATCCCCAAGCCCAGCCTAGAGCCGAGGCGAGCCGAGTCCAGAGCCGAACACAGAACCGAGCCCCGAGCCCAGCCTAGAGCCGAGCCGAGCCCGGAGCCCAGCCTAGAGCCGAGCCCAGAGCCGAGCCTCGAGCCGAGCCCCGAGCCCAGTCGAGCACAGAGCCCAGATCCGAGCCTCGAGACGAGCCCCGTGACAATCCCCAAGCCCAGCCTAGAGCCGAGGCGAGCCGAGTACAGAGCCGAAGCGAGATCAGAGCCCCGAGCCCAGCCTAGAGCCGAGCCGAGTCCAGAGACGAGGTACGAGCGCAGCCTAGAGCCGAGTAGAGAGCCGAGCACAGAGCCGAGCCTCGAGCCGAGCCCCGAGCCCAGCCGAGCCCCGAGCCCAGATCCGAGCCTCGAGACGAGCCCCGAGACAATCCCCAGCCCAGACTAGAGCCGAGGCGAGCCGAGTCCAGAGCCGAACCCAGATCCGAGCCCCAAGCACAGCCTAGAGCCTAGCCGAGTCCAGAGCCGAGCCCAGAGTCGGGCGCGAGCTGAGCCTCGAGCCTAGCCAAGAGCAGAGCCGATCATTTGGGCCAGCCCAAAGCCGAGAGCAGACAATTCCAGAGCCGAGCCTCGAGCCCAGCCTAGAGCCGAGCCGAGTCCAGATCCGAGCCCAGAACCGAGCCCCGAGCCCAGCCTAGAGCCGAGCCGAGCCCGGAGCCCAGCGTAGAGCCGAGCCCTGAGCCGAGCCTCGAGCCGAGCCCCGAGCCCAGCCGAGCACATATCCCAGTGCCGAGCCTCGAGACGAGCCCCGAGAAAATCCCCAAGCCCAGCCTAGAGCCGAGGCGAGCCGAGTCTAGAGCCGAACCCAGATCCGAGCACCGAGCGCAGCCTAGAGCCGAGCCGAGCCCAGAGCTTAGCCTCGAGCCGAGCCCCGACCCCAGCCGAGCACAGAGCCCAGAGCCGAGCCTCGAGACGAGCCCCGAGACAATCCCCAAGCCCAGCCTAGAGCCGAGGCGAGTCGAGCCCAGAGCCAAGCCTCGAGCCGAGACCCGAGCCCAGCCGAGCACAGAGCCCAGAGCCGAGCCTCGAGACGAGCCCCGAGACAATCCCCAAGCCCAGACTAGAGCCGAGGCGAGCCGAGTCCAAACCGAACCCAGATCCGAGCCCCGAGCCCATCCTAGAATCGAGGCGAGCCGAGTCCAGTGCCGAACCCAGACCCGAGCCCCGAGCCCAGCCTAGATCCGAGGCGAGGCCAGAGCCCAGCCTAGAGCCGAGACCAGAGCCGAGCCTCGACCCGAGCCCCGAGCCCAGCCGAGCCCCGAGCCCAGAGCCGAGCCTCGAGATGAGCCCCGAGACAAGCCCCAAGCCCAGCCTAGAGCCGAGCCGAGCCCAGAGCCCAGCCTAGAGGCGAGCCCAGAGCCGAGTATCGAGCCGAGAATCGAGTCGAGCCCCGAGCCCAGATCCGAGCCTCGAGACGAGCCCCGAGACTATCCCCAAGCCCAGCCTAGAGCCGAGGCGAGCCGAGTCCAGAGCCGAAGCGAGATCCGAGCCCCGAGCCCAGCCTAGAGCCGAGACGAGTCCAGAGCCGAGCCCAGAGTCGGGCGCGATCTGAGCCTCGAGCCGAGCCAAGAGCAGAGCCGATCCCTGAGCCCAGCCCAAAGCCGAGAGCAGACAAGCCCAGAGCCGAGCCTCGAGCCCAGCCTAGAGCCGAGTCCAGAGCCGAGCCCAGAGCCGAGCCTCGAGCCGAGCCCCGAGCCCAGCCGAGCACAGAGCTCAGAGCCGAGTCTCAAGACGAGCCCCGAGACAATCCCCAAGCCCAGCCTAGAGCCGAGGCGAGCCGAGTCCAGAGCCGAACCCAGATCCGAGCCCCGAGCCCAGCCTAGAGCCGAGCCGAGCCCATAGCCCAGCCTAGAGCCGAGTATCGAGCCGAGCCTCGAGCCGAGCCCCGAGCCCAGCCGAGCACAGAGCCCAGAGCCGAGCCTCAAGACGAGCCCCGAGACAGTCCCCAAGCCCAGCCTAGAGCCGAGGCGAGCCGAGTCCAGAGCCGAACCCAGATCCGAGCCCCGAGCCCAGCCTAGAGCCGAGCCGAGCCCGGAGCCCTGCCTAGAGCCGAGCCCTGAGCCGAGCCTCGAGCCGAGCCCCGAGCCCAGTCGAGCACAGAGCCCAGATCCGAGCCTCGAGACGAGCCCCGAGACAATCCCCAAGCCCAGCCTAGAGCCGAGGCGAGCCGAGTCCAGAGCCGAACCCAGATCCGAGCCCCGAGCCCAGCCTAGAGCCGAGCCGAGTCCAGAGCCGAGCCCAGAGTAGGGCGCGAGCTGAGACTCGAGCCTAGCCAAGAGCAGAGCCGATCATTTGGGCCAGCCCAAAGCCGAGAGCAGACAATTCCAGAGCCGAGCCTCGAGCCCAGCCTAGAGCCGAGCCGAGTCCAGAGCCGAAACCAGAACCGAGCCCCGAGCCCAGCCTAGAGCCGAGCCGAGCCCGGAGCCCAGCCTAGAGCCGAGCCCTGAGCCGAGCCTCAAGCCGAGCCCCGAGCCCAGCCGAGTACATATCCCAGTGCCGAGCCTCGAGACGAGCCCCGAGAAAATCCCCAAGCCCAGCTTAGAGCCGAGGCGAGCCGAGTCCAGAGCCGAAGCGAGATCAGAGCCCCGAGCCCAGCCTAGAGCCGAGCCGAGTCCAGAGCCGAGGAACGAGCGCAGCCTAGAGCCGAGTAGAGAGCCGAGTCCAGAGCCGAACCCAGATCCGAGCCCCGAGCCCAGACTAGAGCCGAGCCGAGCCCAGAGCCCAGCCTAGAGGCGAGCCCAGATTCGAGTATCGAGCCGAGCCTCGAGCCGAGCCCCGAGCCCAGCCAAGCACAGAGCCCAGAGCCGAGCCTCGAGACGAGCCCCGAGACAATCCCCAAGCCCGGACTAGAGCCGAGGCGAGCCGAGTCCAGAGCCGAACCCAGATCCGAGCCCCGAGCCAATCCTAGAGCCGAGGCGAGCCGAGTCCAGAGCCGAACCCAGATCCGAGCCCCGAGCCCAGCCTAGAGCCGAGCCGAGGCCAGAGCCCAGCCTAGAGCCGAGCCCAGAGCCGAGCCTCGACCCGAGCCCCGAGCCCAGCCGAGCCCCGAGCCCAAAGCCGAGCCTCGAGATGAGCCCCGAGACAATCCCCAAGCCCAGCCTAGAGCCGAGCCGAGCCCAGAGCCCAGCCTAGAGGCGAGAACAGAGCCGAGTATCGAGCCGAGAATCGAGTCGAGCCCCGAGCCCAGAGCCGAGCCTCGAGACGAGCCCCGAGACAATCCCCACGCCCACCCTAGAGCCGAGGCGAGCCGAGTCCAGAGCCGAACCGAGATCCGAGCCCCGAGCCCAGCCTAGAGCCGAGACGAGTCCAGAGCCGAGCCCAGAGTCGGGCGCGATCTGAGACTCGAGCCGAGCCAAGAGCAGAGCCGATCCCTTAGCCCAGCCAAAAGCCGAGAGCAGACAAGCCCAGAGCCGATCCTCGAGCCCAGCCTAGAGCCGAGTCCAGAGCCGAGCCCAGAGCCGAGCCTCGAGCCGAGCCCCGAGCCCAGCCGAGCACAGAGCCCAGAGCCGAGCCTCGACGACGAGCCCCGAGACAATCCCCAAGCCCAGCCTAGAGCCGAGGCGAGCCGAGTCCAGAGCCGAACCCAGATCCGAGCCCCGAGCCCAGCCTAGAGCCGAGCCCTGAGCCGAGCCTCGAGCCGAGCCCCGAGCCCAGCCGAGCACAGAGCCCAGAGCCGAGCCTCGAGACGAGCCCCGAGACAATCCCCAAGCCCAGCCGAGAGCCGAGGCGAGCCGAGTCCAGAGCCGAATCCAGAGCCGAGCCCCGAGCTTAGCCTAGAGCCGAGCCGAGCCCAGACCATAGCCTAGAGCCGAGCCCAGCGCAAAGCTTCTAGCCGAGACCCGAGCCCAGCCGAGCACAGAGCCCAGAGCCGAGCCTCGAGACGAGCCCCGAGACAATCCCCAAGCCCAGCCTAGAGCCGAGGCGAGCCGAGTCCAGAGCCGAAGCGAGATCAGAGCCCCGAGCCCAGCCTAGAGCCGAGCCGAGTCCAGAGACGAGGTACGAGCGCAGCCTAGAGCCGAGTAGAGAGCCGAGCCCAGAGCCGAGCCTCGAGCCGATCCCCGAGCCCAGCCGAGCACAGAGCCCAGAGCCGAGCCTCGAGACGAGCCCCGAGACAATCCCCAAGCCCAGCCTAGAGCCGAGGCGAGCCGAGTCCAGAGCCGAACCCAGATCCGAGCCCCGAGCACAGCCTAGAGCCGAGCCGAGTCCAGAGCCGAGCCCAGAGTCGGGGGCGAGCTGAGCCTCGAGCCTAGCCAAGAGCAGAGCCGATCATTTTGGCCAGCCCAAAGCCGAGAGCAGACAATCCCAGAGCCGAACCTCGAGCCCAGCCTAGAGCCGAGCCGAGTCCAGAGCCGAGCCCAGAGTCGGGCGAGATCTGAGCCTCGAGCCGAGCCAAGAGCAGAGCCGATCCCTGAGCTCAGCCCAAAGCCGAGAGAAGACAAGTCCAGAGCCGAGCCTCGATCCCATCCTAGAGCCGAGTCCAGAGCTGAGCCCAGAGCCGAGCCTCGAGACGAGCCCCGAGACAATCCCCAAGCCCAGCCTAGAGCCGAGGCGAGCCGAGTCCAGAGCCGAACCCAGATCCGAGCCCCGAGCCCAGCCTAGAGCCGAGCCGAGTCCAGAGCCCAGCCTAGAGGCGAGCCTAGATTCGAGTATCGAGCCGAGCCTCGAGCCGAGCCCCGAGCCCAGCCGAGCACAGAGCCCAGCCTAGAGCCGAGGCGAGCCGAGTCCAGAGCCGAACCCAGATCCGAGCCCCGAGCCCAGCCTAGAGCCGAGCCGAGGCCAGAGCCCAGCCTAGAGCCGAGCCCAGAGCCGAGCCTCGACCCGAGCCCCGAGCCCAGCCGAGCCCCGAGCCCAGAGCCGAGCCTCGAGATGAGCCCCGAGACAAGCCCCAAGCCAAGACTAGAGCCGAGCCGAGCCCAGAGCCCAGCCTAGAGGCGAGCCCAGAGCCGAGTATCGAGCCGAGAATCGAGCCGAGCCCCGAGCCCAGCCGAGCACAGAGCCCAGAGCCGAGTCTCAAGACGAGCCCCGAGACAATCCCCAAGCCCAGCCTAGAGCCGAGACGAGCCGATTCCAGAGCCGAACCCAGATCCGAGCCCCGAGCCCAGCCTAGAGCCGAGCCGAGCCCGGAGCCCAGCCTAGAGCAGAGCCCTAAGCCGAGCCTCGAGCCGAGCCCCGAGCCCAGCCGCGCCCAGAGTCCAGAGCCGAGCCTCGAGACGAGCCCCGAGACAATCCCCAAGCCCAGCCTAGAGCCGAGGAGAGCCGAGTCCAGAGCCGAACCGAGATCCGAGCCCCGAGCCCAGCCTAGAGCCGAGACGAGTCCAGAGCCGAGCCCAGAGTCGGGCGCGATCTGAGCCTCGAGCCGAGCCAAGAGCAGAGCCGATCCCTGAGCCCAGCCCAAAGCCGAGAGCAGACAAGCCCAGAGCCGAGCCTCGAGCCCAGCCTAGAGCCGAGTCCAGAGCCGAGCCCAGAGCCGAGCCTCGAGCCGAGCCCCGAGCCCAGCCGAGCACAGAGCTCAGAGCCGAGTCTCAAGACGAGCCCCGAGACAATCCCCAAGCCCAGCCTAGAGCCGAGGCGAGCCGAGTCCAGAGCCGAACCCAGAGCCGAGCCCCGAGCTTAGCCTAGAGCCGAGCCGAGCCCAGACCATAGCCTAGAGCCGAGCCCAGCGCCAAGCATCTAGCCGAGCCCCGAGCCCAGCCGAGCACAGAGCCCAGAGCCGAGCCTCGAGGCGACACCCGAGACAATCCCCAAGCCCAGCCTAGAGCCGAGGTGAGCCGAGTCCAGAGCCAAAGCGAGATCCGAGCCCCGAGCCCAGCCTAGAGCCGAGCCGAGTCCAGAGCCGAGGTACGAGCGCAGCCTAGAGCCGAGTAGAGAGCCGAGCCCAGAGCCGAGCCCCGAGACGAGCCCCGAGACAATCCCCAAGCCCAGCTTAGAGCCGAGGCGAGCCGAGTCCAGAGCCGAACCCAGATCCGAGCCCCGAGCCCAGCCTAGAGCCGAGCCGAGTCCAGAGCCGAGGAACGAGTGCAGCCTAGAGCCGAGTAGAGAGCCGAGTCCAGAGCCGAACCCAGATCTAAGCCCCGAGCCCAGCCTAGAGCCGAGCCGAGCCCAGAGCCCAGCCTAGAGGCGAGCCCAGAGTCGAGTATTGAGCCGAGCCTCGAGCCGAGCCCCGAGCCCAGCCAAGCACAGAGCCCAGAGCCGAGCCTCGAGACGAGCCCCGAGACAATCCCCAAGCCCAGACTAGAGCAGAGGCGAGCCGAGTCCAGAGCCGAACCCAGATCCGAGCCCCGAGCCCATCCTAGAGCCGAGGCGAGCCGAGTCCAGAGCCGAACCCAGATCCGAGCCCCGAGCCCATCCTAGAGCCGAGCCGAGGCCAGAGCCCAGCCTAGAGCCGAGCCCAGAGCCGAGCCTCGACCCGAGCCCCGAGCCCAGCCGAGCCCCGAGCCCAAAGCCGAGCCTCGAGATGAGACCCGAGACAATCCCCAAGCCCAGCCTAGAGCCGAGCCGAGCCCAGAGCCCAGCCTAGAGGCGAGCCCAGAGCCGAGTATCGAGCCGAGAATCGAGTCGAGCCCCGAGCCCAGATCCGAGCCTCGAGACGAGCCCCGAGAAAATCCCCAAGCCCAGCCTAGAGCCGAGGCGAGCCGAGTCCAGAGCCGAACCCAGATCCGAGCCCCGAGCCCAGCCTAGAGCCGAGCCGAGGCCAGATCCCAGCCTAGAGCCGAGCCCAGAGCCGAGCCTCGAGCCGAGCACCGAGCCCAGCCGAGCCCCGAGCCCAAAGCCGAGCCTCGAGATGAGCCCCGAGACAATCCCCAAGCCCAGCCTAGAGCCGAGCCGAGCCCAGAGCCCAGCCTAGAGGAGAGGCCAGAGCCGAGTATCGAGCCGAGAATCGAGTCGAGCCCCGAGCCCAGATCCGAGCCTCGAGACGAGCCCCGAGACAATCCCCGAGCCCAGCCTAGAGCCGAGCCGAGCCCAGACCATAGCCTAGAGACGAGCGCAGCGCAAAGCATCTAGCCGAGCCCCGAGCCCAGCCGAGCACAGAGCCCAGAGCCGAGCCTCGAGACGAGCCCCGAGACAATCCCCAAGCCCAGCCTAGAGCCGAGGCGAGCCGAGTCCAGAGCCGAACCCAGATCCGAAGCCCGAGCCCAGCCTAGAGCCGAGCCGAGTCCAGAGACGAGGTACGAGCGCAGCCTAGAGCCGAGTAGAGAGCCGAGCCCAGAGCCGAGCCTCGAGCCGAGCCCCGAGCCCAGCCGAGCACAGAGCCCAGAGCCGAGCCCCGAGACGAGCCCCGAGACAATCCCCAAGCCCAGCTTAGAGCCGAGGCGAGCCGAGTCAAGAGCCGAACCCAGATCCGAGCCCCGAGCCCAGCCTAGAGCCGAGCCGAGCCCGGAGCCCAGCCTAGAGCCGAGCCCTGAGCCGAGCCCCGAGCCGAGCCCCGAGCCCAGCCGAGCACAGAGCCCAGAGCCGAGCCTCGAGCCGAGCCCCGAGCCCAGTCGAGCACAGAGCCCAGATCCGAGCCTCGAGACGAGCCCCGAGACAATCCCCAAGCCCAGCCTAGAGCCGTGGCGAGCCGAGTCCAGAGCCGAAGCGAGATCAGAGCCCCGAGCCCAGCCTAGAGCCGAGCCGAGTCCAGAGCCGAGGTAAAAGCGCAGCCTAGAGCCGAGTAGAGAGCCGAGCCCAGAGCCGAGCCTCGAGCCGAGCCCCGAGCACAGCCGAGCACAGAGTCCAGATCCGAGCCTCGAGACGAGCCCCGAGACAATCCCCAAGCCCAGCCTAGAGCCGAGGCGAGCCGAGTCCAGAGCCGAACCCAGATCCGAGCCCTGATCCCAGCCCAGAGCCGAGCCGAGCCCAGAGCCGAGCCTAGAGGCGAGTCCATAGTCGAGTATCGAGCCGAGCCTCGAGCCGAGCCCCGAGCCCAGCCGAGCACAGACCCCAGAGCCGAGCCTCGAGACGAGCCCCGAGACAATCCCCAAGCCCAGCCTAGAGCCGAGGCGAGCCGAGTCCAGAGCCGAAACCAGATCCGAGCTCCGAGCCCAGCCTAGAGCCGATCCGAGCCCGGAGCCCAGCCTAGAGCCGAGCCCAGAGCCGAGCCTCGAGCCGAGCCCCGAGCCCAGCCGAGCACAGAGCCCAGAGCCGAGCCTCAAGACGAGCCCCGAGACAATCCCCAAGCCCAGCCTAGAGCCGAGGCGAGCCGAGTCCAGAGCCGAACCCAGATCCGAGCCCCGAGCCCAGCCTAGAGCCGAGCCGAGCCCGGAGCCCTGCCTAGAGCCGAGCCCTGAGCCGAGCCTCGAGCCGAGCCCCGAGCCCAGCCGAGCACATATCCCAGTTCCGAGCCTGGAGACGAGCCCCGAGAAAATCCCCAAGCCCAGCCTAGAGCCGAGGCGAGCCGAGTCCAGAGCCGAAGCGAGATCAGAGCCCCGAGCCCAGCCTAGAGCCGAGCCGAGTCCAGAGCCGAGGTACGAGCGCAGCCTAGAGCCGAGTAGAGAGCCGAGCCCAGAGTCGAGCCTCGAGCCGAGCCCCGAGCCCAGCCGTGCACAGAGCCCAGAGCCGAGCCTCGGGACGAGCCCCGAGACAATCCCCAAGCCCAGCCTAGAGCCGAGGCGAGCCGAGTCTAGAGCCGAACCCAGATCCGAGCCCCGAGCGCAGCCTAGAGCCGAGCCGAGCCCAGAGCATAGCCTAGAGCCGAGGCCAGCGCCGGGCATCGAGCCGAGCCCCGAACCCAGCCGAGCACAGAGCCCAGAGCCGAGCCTCGACGACGAGCCCCGAGACAATCCCCAAGCCCAGCCTAGAGCCGAGGCGAGCCGAGTCCAGAGCCGAACCCAGATCCGAGCCCCGAGCCCAGCCTAGAGCCGAGCCGAGCCCCGAGCCCATCCTAGAGCCGAGGCGAGCCGAGTCCAGAGCCGAACCCAGATCTGAGCCCCGAGCCCAGCCTAGAGCCGAGCCGAGTCCAGAGCCGAGCCCAGAGTCGGGCGCGATCTGAGCCTCGAGCCGAGCCAAGAGCAGAGCCGATCCCTGAGCCCAGCCCAAACCCGAGAGCAGACAAGCCCAGAGCCGAGCCTCGAGCCCAGCCTAGAGCCGAGTCCAGAGCCGAGCCCAGAGCCGAGCCTCGAGCCGAGCCCCGAGCCCAGCCGAGCACAGAGCTCAGAGCCGAGTCTCAAGACGAGCCCCGAGACAATCCCCAAGCCCAGCCTAGAGCCGAGGCGAGCCGAGTCCAGAGCCGAACCGAGATCCGAGCCCCGAGCCCAGCCTAGAGCCGAGCCGAGCCCGGAGCTCAGCCTAGAGCCGAGCCCTGAGCCGAGCCTCGAGCCGAGCCCCGAGCCCAGCCGAGCACAGAGCCCAGAGCCGAGCCTCGAGACGAGCCCCGAGACAATCCCCAAGCCCAGCCTAGAGCCGAGGCGAGCCGAGTCCAGAGCCGAACACAGATCCGAGCCCCGAGCCCATCCTAGAGCCGAGCCGAGCCCGGAGCCCAGCCTAGAGCCGAGTATCGAGCCGAGCCTCGAGCCGAGCCCCGAGCCCAGCCGAGCACAGAGCCCAGAGCCGAGCCTCAAGACGAGCCCCGAGACAATCCCCAAGCCCAGCCTAGAGCCGAGGCGAGCCGAGTCCAGAGCCGAACACAGAACCGAGCCCCGAGCCCAGCCTAGAGCCGAGCCGAGCCCGGAGCCCTGCCTAGAGCCGAGCCCAGAGCCGAGCCTCGAGCCGAGCCCCGAGCCCAGTCAAGCACAGAGCCCAGATCCGAGCCTCGAGACGAGCACCGAGACAATCCCCAAGCCCAGCCTAGAGCCGAGGCGAGCCGAGTCTACAGCCGAACCGAGATCCGAGCACCGAGCGCAGCCTAGAGCCGAGCCGAGTCCAGAGCCGAGCCCAGAGTCGGGCGCGAGCTGAGCCTCGAGCCTAGCCAAGAGCAGAGCCGATCATTTTGGCCAGCCCAAAGCCGAGAGCAGACAAAACCAGAGCCGAGCCTCGAGCCCAGCCTAGAGCCGAGCCGAGTCCAGAGCCGAGCCCAGAGTCGGGCGAGATCTGAGCCTCGAGCCGAGCCAAGAGCAGAGCCGATCCCTGAGCTCAGACCAAAGCCGAGAGAAGACAAGTCCAGAGCCGAGCCTGGATCCCAGCCTAGAGCCGAGTCCAGAGCGGAGCCCAGAGCTGAGCCTCGAGACGAGACCGAGACAATCCCCAAGCCCAGCCTAGAGCCGAGGCGAGCCGAGTCCAGAGCCGAACCCAGATCTGAGCCCCGAGCACATCCTAGAGCCGAGGCGAGCCGAGTCCAGAGCCGAACCCAGATCCGAGCCCCGAGCCCAGCCTAGAGTCGAGGCGAGCCGAGTCCAGAGCCGAACCCAGACCCGAGCCCCGAGCCCAGCCTAGAGCCGAGCCGAGCCCAGAGCCCAGCCTAGAGGCGAGCCCAGAGGCGAGTATCGAGCCGAGAATCGAGTCGAGCCCCGAGCCCAGATCCGAGCCTCGAGACGAGCCCCGAGACAATCCCCAAGCCCAGCCTAGAGCCGAGGCGAGCCGAGTCCAGAGCCGAACCGAGATCTGAGCCCTGAGCCCAGCCTAGAGCCGAGACGAGTCCAGAGCCGAGCCCAGAGTCGGGCGCGATCTGAGCCTCGAGCCGAGCCAAGAGCAGAGCCGATCCCTGAGCCCAGCCCAAAGCCGAGAACAGACAAGCCCAGAGCCGAGCCCAGAGCCGAGCCTCGAGCCGAGCCCCGAGCCCAGCCGAGCACAGAGCTCAGAGCCGAGTCTCAAGACGAGCCCCGAGACAATCCCCAAGCCCAGCCTAGAGCCGAGGCGAGCCGAGTCCAGAGCCGAACCGAGATCCGAGCCCCGAGCCCAGCCTAGAGCCGAGCCGAGCCCGGAGCCCAGCCTAGAGCCGAGTATCGAGTCGAGCCTCAAGCCGAGCCCCGAGCCCAGCCGAGCACAGAGCCCAGAGCCGAGTCTCAAGACGAGCCCCGAGACAATCCCCAAGCCCAGCCTAGAGCCGAGGCGAGCCGAGTCCAGAGCCGAACCCAGATCCGAGCCCCGAGCCCAGCCTAGAGCCGATCCGAGCCCGGAGCCCAGCCTAGAGCCGAGCCCTGAGCCGAGCCCCGAGCCGAGCCCCGAGCCCAGCCGAGCACAGAGCCCAGAGCCGAGCCTCGAGACGAGCCCCGAGACAATCCCCAAGCCCAGCCTAGAGCCGAGGCGAGCCGAGTCCAGAGCCGAACCCAGATCCGAGCCCCGAGCACAGCATAGAGCCGAGCCGAGTCCTGAGCTGAGCCCAGAGTCGGGCGCGAGCTGAGCCTCGAGCCTAGCCAAGAGCAGAGCCGATCATTTGGGCCAGCCCAAAGCCGAGAGCAGACAATTCCAGAGCCGAGCCTCGAGCCCAGCCTAGAGCCGAGCCGAGTCCAGATCCGAGCCCAGAACCGAGCCCCGAGCCCAGCCTAGAGCCGAGCCGAGCCCGGAGCCCAGCGTAGAGCCGAGCCCTGAGCCGAGCCTCGAGCCGAGCCCCGAGCCCAGCCGAGCACATATCCCAGTGCCGAGCCTCGAGACGAGCCCCGAGAAAATCCCCAAGCCCAGCCTAGAGCCGAGGCGAGCCGAGTCTAGAGCCGAACCCAGATCCGACCACCGAGCGCAGCCTAGAGCCGAGCCGAGCCCAGAGCTTAGCCTCGAGCCGAGCCCCGAGCCCAGCCGAGCACAGAGCCCAGAGCCGAGCCTCGAGACGAGCCCCGAGACAATCCCCAAGCCCAGCCTAGAGCCGAGGCGAGCCGAGTCCAGAGCCGAACCCATATCCGAGCTCCGAGCCCATCCTAGAGTCGAGGCAAGCCGAGTCCAGAGCCGAACCCAGACCCGAGCCCCGAGCCCAGCCTAGATCCGAGGCGAGGCCAGAGACCAGCATAGAGCACAGAGGCCAGAGCATAGCCTCGACCCGAGCCCCGAGCCCAGCCGAGCCCCGAGCCCAGAGCCGAGCCTCGAGATGAGCCCCGAGACAAGCCCCAAGCCCAGCCTAGAGCCGAGCCGAGCCAAGAGCCCCGCCTAGAGGCGAGCCCAGAGCCGAGTATCGAGCCGAGAATCGAGTCGAGCCCCGAGCCCAGATCCGAGCCGCGAGACGAGCCCCGAGACAATCCCCAAGCCCAGCCTAGAGCCGAGGCGAGCCGAGTCCAGATCCGAACCCAGATACGAGCCCCGAGCCCAGCCTAGAGCCGAGCCGAGCCCGGAGCCCAGCCTAGAGCCGAGTATCGAGCCGAGCCTCGAGCCGAGCCCCGAGCACAGCCGAGCACAGAGCCCAGAGCCGAGTCTCAAGACGAGCCCCGAGACAATCCCCAAGCCCAGCCTAGAGCCGAGGCGAGCCGAGTCTACAGCCGAACCCAGATCCGAGCCCCGAGCCCAGCCTAGAGCCGATCCGAGCCCGGAGCCCTGCCTAGAGCCGAGCCCAGAGCCGAGCCTCGAGCCGTGCCCCGAGCCCAGCCGAGCACAGAGCCCAGAGCCGAGCCTCAAGACGAGCCCCGAGACAATCCCCAAGCCCAGCCTAGAGCCGAGGCGAGCCGAGTCCAGAGCCGAACCCAGATCCGAGGCCCGAGCCCAGCCTAGAGCCGAGCCGAGCCCGGAGCCCTGCCTAGAGCCGAGCCCTGAGCCGAGCCTCGAGCCGAGCCCCGAGCCCAGCCGAGCACATATCCCAGTTCCGAGCCTGGAGACGAGCCCCGAGAAAATCCCCAAGCCCAGCCTAGAGCCGAGGCGAGCCGAGTCCAGAGCCGAAGCGAGATCAGAGCCCCGAGCCCAGCCTAGAGCCGAGCCGAGTCCAGAGCCGAGGTACGAGCGCAGCCTAGAGCCGAGTAGAGAGCCGAGCCCAGAGTCGAGCCTCGAGCCGAGCCCCGAGCCCAGTCGAGCACAGATCCCAGAGCCGAGCCTCGAGACGAGCTCCGAGACAATCCCCAAGCCCAGCCTAGAGCCGAGGCGAGCCGAGTACAGAGCCGAAGCGAGATCAGAGCCCCGAGCCCAGCCTAGAGCCGAGCCGAGTCCAGAGCCGAGGTACGAGCGCAGCCTAGAGCCGAGTAGAGAGCCGAGCCCAGAGCCGAGCCTCGAGCAGAGCCCCGAACCCAGCCGAGCCCCGAGCCCAGATCCGAGCCTCGAGACGAGCCCCGAGACAATCCCCAGCCCAGACTAGAGCCGAGGCGAGCCGAGTCCAGAGCCGAACCCAGATCCGAGCCCCAAGCACAGCCTAGAGCCTAGCCGAGTCCAGAGCCGAGCCCAGAGTCGGGCGCGAGCTGAGCCTCGAGCCTAGCCAAGAGCAGAGCCGATCATTTGGGCCAGCCCAAAGCCGAGAGCAGACAATTCCAGAGCCGAGCCTCGAGCCCAGCCTAGAGCCGAGCCGAGACCAGATCCGAGCCCAGAACCGAGCCCCGAGCCCAGCCTAGAGCCGAGCCGAGCCCGGAGCCCAGCGTAGAGCCGAGCCCTGAGCCGAGCCTCGAGCCGAGCCCCGAGCCCAGCCGAGCACATATCCCAGTGCCGAGCCTCGAGACGAGCCCCGAGAAAATCCCCAAGCCCAGCCTAGAGCCGAGGCGAGCCGAGTCTAGAGCCGAACCCAGATCCGAGCACCGAGCGCAGCCTAGAGCCGAGCCGAGCCCAGAGCTTAGCCTCGAGCCGAGCCCCGACCCCAGCCGAGCACAGAGCCCAGAGCCGAGCCTCGAGACGAGCCCCGAGACAATCCCCAAGCCCAGCCTAGAGCCGAGGCGAGCCAAGCCCAGAGCCGAGCCTCGAGCCGAGACCCGAGCCCAGCCGAGCACAGAGCCCAGAGCCGAGCCTCGAGACGAGCCCCGAGACAATCCCCAAGCCCAGACTAGAGCCGAGGCGAGCCGAGTCCAAACCGAACCCAGATCCGAGCCCCGAGCCCATCCTAGAATCGAGGCGAGCCGAGTCCAGAGCCGAACCCAGACCCGAGCCCCGAGCCCAGCCTAGATCCGAGGCGAGGCCAGAGCCCAGCCTAGAGCCGAGACCAGAGCCGAGCCTCGACCCGAGCCCCGAGCCCAGCCGAGCCCCGAGCCCAGAGCCGAGCCTCGAGATGAGCCCCGAGACAAGCCCCAAGCCCAGCCTAGAGCCGAGCCGAGCCCAGAGCCCAGCCTAGAGGCGAGCCCAGAGCCGAGTATCGAGCCGAGAATCGAGTCGAGCCCCGAGCCCAGATCCGAGCCTCGAGACGAGCCCCGAGACTATCCCCAAGCCCAGCCTAGAGCCGAGGCGAGCCGAGTCCAGAGCCGAAGCGAGATCCGAGCCCCGAGCCCAGCCTAGAGCCGAGACGAGTCCAGAGCCGAGCCCAGAGTCGGGCGCGATCTGAGCCTCGAGCCGAGCCAAGAGCAGAGCCGATCCCTGAGCCCAGCCCAAACCCGAGAGCAGACAAGCCCAGAGCCGAGCCTCGAGCCCAGCCTAGAGCCGAGTCCAGAGCCGAGCCCAGAGCCGAGCCTCGAGCCGAGCCCCGAGCCCAGCCGAGCACAGAGCTCAGAGCCGAGTCTCAAGACGAGCCCCGAGACAATCCCCAAGCCCAGCCTAGAGCCGAGGCGAGCCGAGTCCAGAGCCGAACCCAGATCCGAGCCCCGAGCCCAGCCTAGAGCCGAGCCGAGCCCATAGCCCAGCCTAGAGCCGAGTATCGAGCCGAGCCTCGAGCCGAGCCCCGAGCCCAGCCGAGCACAGAGCCCAGAGCCGAGCCTCAAGACGAGCCCCGAGACAGTCCCCAAGCCCAGCCTAGAGCCGAGGCGAGCCGAGTCCAGAGCCGAACCCAGATCCGAGCCCCGAGCCCAGCCTAGAGCCGAGCCGAGCCCGGAGCCCTGCCTAGAGCCGAGCCCTGAGCCGAGCCTCGAGCCGAGCCCCGAGCCCAGTCGAGCACAGAGCCCAGATCCGAGCCTCGAGACGAGCCCCGAGACAATCCCCAAGCCCAGCCTAGAGCCGAGGCGAGCCGAGTCTACAGCCGAACCCAGATCCGAGCACCGAGCGCAGCCTAGAGCCGAGCCGACCCCAGAGCAAGGCCTAGAGCCGAGCCCAGCGCCGGGCATCGAGCCGAGCCCCGAGCCCAGCCGAGCACAGAGCCCAGAGCCGAGCCTCGAGACGAGCCCCGAGACAATCCCCAAGCCCAGCCTAGAGCCGAGGCGAGCCGAGTCCAGAGCCGAAGCGAGATCAGAGCCCCGAGCCCAGCCTAGAGCCGAGCGGAGTCCAGAGCCGAGGTACAAGCGCAGCCTAGAGCCGAGTAGAGAGCCGAGCCCAGAGCCGAGCCTCGAGCCGAGCCCCGAGCACAGCCGAGCACTGAGCCCAGATCCGAGCCTCGAGACGAGCCCCGAGACAATCCCCAAGCCCAGCCTAGAGCCGAGGCGAGCCGAGTCCAGAGCCGAATCCAGATCCGAGCCGAGAGCCCAGCCAAGAGCCGAGCCGAGCCCAGAGCCCAGCCTAGAGGCGAGTCCATAGTCGAGTATCGAGCCGAGCCTCGAGCCGAGCCCCGAGCCCAACCGAGCACAGAGCACAGAGCTGAGCCTCGAGACGAGCCCCGAGACAATCCCCAAGCCCAGACGAGAGCCTAGCCGAGCCGAGTCCAGAGCCGAAGCGAGATCCGAGCCCCGAGCCCAGCCTAGAGCCGAGACGAGTCCAGAGCCGAGCCCAGAGTCGGGCGCGATCTGAGCCTCGAGCCGAGCCATGAGCAGAGCCGATCCCTGAGCCCAGCCCAAAGCCGAGAGCAGACAGGCCCAGAGCCGAGCCTCGAGCCCAGCCTAGAGCCGAGTACAGAGCCGAGCCCAGAGCCGAGCCTCGAGCCGAGCCCCGAGCCCAGCCGAGCACAGAGCCCAGAGCCGAGTCTCAAGACGAGCCCCGAGACAATCCCCAAGCCCAGCCTAGAGCCGAGGCGAGCCGAGACCAGAGCCGAACCCAGATCCGAGCCCCGAGCCCAGCCTAGAGCAGAGCCGATCCCGGAGCCCAGCCTGGAGCAGAGCCCTGAGCAGAGCCTCGAGCCGAGCCCCGAGCCCAGCCGCGCCCAGAGCCAGAGCCGAGCCTCGAGACGAGCCCCGAGACAATCCCCAAGCCCAGCCTAGAGCCGAGGCGAGCCGAGTCCAGAGCCGAACCCAGAGCCGAGCCTCGAGCCCAGCCTAGAGCCGAGCCGAGCCCAGATCATAGCCTAGAGCCGAGCCCAGCGCCAAGCACCGAGCCGAGCACCGAGCCCGGCCGAGCACAGAGCCCAGAGCCGAGCCTCGAGACGAGCCCCGAGACAATCCCCAAGCCCAGCCTAGAGCCGAGGCGAGCCGAGTCCAGAGCCTAACCCAGATCCGAGCCCCGAGCCCAGCCTAGAGCCGAGCCGAGCCCAGATCATAGCCTAGAGCCGAGCCCAGCGCCAAGCACCGAGCCGAGCACCGAGCCCGGCCGAGCACAGAGCCCAGAGCCGAGCCTCGAGACGAGCCCCGATACAATCCCCAAGCCCAGCCTAGAGCCGAGGCGAGCCGAGTCCAGAGCCGAACACAGAACCGAGCCCCGAGCCCAGCCTAGAGCCGAGCCGAGCCCGGAGCCCTGCCTAGAGCCGAGCCCAGAGCCGAGCCTCGAGCCGAGCCCCGAGCCCAGTCGAGCACAGAGCCCAGATCCGAGCCTCGAGACGAGCACCGAGACAATCCCCAAGCCCAGCCTAGAGCCGAGGCGAGCCGAGTCTACAGCCGAACCGAGATCCGAGCACCGAGCGCAGCCTAGAGCCGAGCCGAGTCCAGAGCCGAGCCCAGAGTCGGGCGCGAGCTGAGCCTCGAGCCTAGCCAAGAGCAGAGCCGATCATTTTGGCCAGCCCAAAGCCGAGAGCAGACAAAACCAGAGCCGAGCCTCGAGCCCAGCCTAGAGCCGAGCCGAGTCCAGAGCCGAGCCCAGAGTCGGGCGAGATCTGAGCCTCGAGCCGAGCCAAGAGCAGAGCCGATCCCTGAGCTCAGACCAAAGCCGAGAGAAGACAAGTCCAGAGCCGAGCCTGGATCCCAGCCTAGAGCCGAGTCCAGAGCGGAGCCCAGAGCTGAGCCTCGAGACGAGACCGAGACAATCCCCAAGCCCAGCCTAGAGCCGAGGCGAGCCGAGTCCAGAGCCGAACCCAGATCCGAGCCCCGAGCACATCCTAGAGCCGAGGCGAGCCGAGTCCAGAGCCGAACCCAGATCCGAGCCCCGAGCCCAGCCTAGAGTCGAGGCGAGCCGAGTCCAGAGCCGAACCCAGACCCGAGCCCCGAGCCCAGCCTAGAGCCGAGCCGAGCCCAGAGCCCAGCCTAGAGGCGAG
This sequence comes from Athene noctua, assembly GCF_965140245.1. Lineage (NCBI taxonomy): Eukaryota > Metazoa > Chordata > Aves > Strigiformes > Strigidae > Athene > Athene noctua. The sequence goes on from NW_027437593.1 coordinate 297,732, forward strand.
CCCAGAGCCGAGTATCGAGCCGAGAATCGAGTCGAGCCCCGAGCCCAGATCCGAGCCTCGAGACGAGCCCCGAGACAATCCCCAAGCCCAGCCTAGAGCCGAGGCGAGCAGAGTCCAGAGCCGAAGCGAGATCAGAGCCCCGAGCCCAGCCTAGAGCCGAGCCGAGTCCAGAGCCGAGGTACGAGCGCAGCCTAGAGCCGAGTAGAGAGCCGAGCCCAGAGTCGAGCCTCGAGCCGAGCCCCGAGCCCAGTCGAGCACAGATCCCAGAGCCGAGCCTCGAGACGAGCTCCGAGACAATCCCCAAGCCCAGCCTAGAGCCGAGGCGAGCCGAGTACAGAGCCGAAGCGAGATCAGAGCCCCGAGCCCAGCCTAGAGCCGAGCCGAGTCCAGAGCCGAGGTACGAGCGCAGCCTAGAGCCGAGTAGAGAGCCGAGCCCAGAGCCGAGCCTCGAGCAGAGCCCCGAACCCAGCCGAGCCCCGAGCCCAGATCCGAGCCTCGAGACGAGCCCCGAGACAATCCCCAGCCCAGACTAGAGCCGAGGCGAGCCGAGTCCAGAGCCGAACCCAGATCCGAGCCCCAAGCACAGCCTAGAGCCTAGCCGAGTCCAGAGCCGAGCCCAGAGTCGGGCGCGAGCTGAGCCTCGAGCCTAGCCAAGAGCAGAGCCGATCATTTGGGCCAGCCCAAAGCCGAGAGCAGACAATTCCAGAGCCGAGCCTCGAGCCCAGCCTAGAGCCGAGCCGAGACCAGATCCGAGCCCAGAACCGAGCCCCGAGCCCAGCCTAGAGCCGAGCCGAGCCCGGAGCCCAGCGTAGAGCCGAGCCCTGAGCCGAGCCTCGAGCCGAGCCCCGAGCCCAGCCGAGCACATATCCCAGTGCCGAGCCTCGAGACGAGCCCCGAGAAAATCCCCAAGCCCAGCCTAGAGCCGAGGCGAGCCGAGTCTAGAGCCGAACCCAGATCCGAGCACCGAGCGCAGCCTAGAGCCGAGCCGAGCCCAGAGCTTAGCCTCGAGCCGAGCCCCGACCCCAGCCGAGCACAGAGCCCAGAGCCGAGCCTCGAGACGAGCCCCGAGACAATCCCCAAGCCCAGCCTAGAGCCGAGGCGAGCCGAGCCCAGAGCCGAGCCTCGAGCCGAGACCCGAGCCCAGCCGAGCACAGAGCCCAGAGCCGAGCCTCGAGACGAGCCCCGAGACAATCCCCAAGCCCAGACTAGAGCCGAGGCGAGCCGAGTCCAAACCGAACCCAGATCCGAGCCCCGAGCCCATCCTAGAATCGAGGCGAGCCGAGTCCAGAGCCGAACCCAGACCCGAGCCCCGAGCCCAGCCTAGATCCGAGGCGAGGCCAGAGCCCAGCCTAGAGCCGAGACCAGAGCCGAGCCTCGACCCGAGCCCCGAGCCCAGCCGAGCCCCGAGCCCAGAGCCGAGCCTCGAGATGAGCCCCGAGACAAGCCCCAAGCCCAGCCTAGAGCCGAGCCGAGCCCAGAGCCCAGCCTAGAGGCGAGCCCAGAGCCGAGTATCGAGCCGAGAATCGAGTCGAGCCCCGAGCCCAGATCCGAGCCTCGAGACGAGCCCCGAGACTATCCCCAAGCCCAGCCTAGAGCCGAGGCGAGCCGAGTCCAGAGCCGAAGCGAGATCCGAGCCCCGAGCCCAGCCTAGAGCCGAGACGAGTCCAGAGCCGAGCCCAGAGTCGGGCGCGATCTGAGCCTCGAGCCGAGCCAAGAGCAGAGCCGATCCCTGAGCCCAGCCCAAACCCGAGAGCAGACAAGCCCAGAGCCGAGCCTCGAGCCCAGCCTAGAGCCGAGTCCAGAGCCGAGCCCAGAGCCGAGCCTCGAGCCGAGCCCCGAGCCCAGCCGAGCACAGAGCTCAGAGCCGAGTCTCAAGACGAGCCCCGAGACAATCCCCAAGCCCAGCCTAGAGCCGAGGCGAGCCGAGTCCAGAGCCGAACCCAGATCCGAGCCCCGAGCCCAGCCTAGAGCCGAGCCGAGCCCATAGCCCAGCCTAGAGCCGAGTATCGAGCCGAGCCTCGAGCCGAGCCCCGAGCCCAGCCGAGCACAGAGCCCAGAGCCGAGCCTCAAGACGAGCCCCGAGACAGTCCCCAAGCCCAGCCTAGAGCCGAGGCGAGCCGAGTCCAGAGCCGAACCCAGATCCGAGCCCCGAGCCCAGCCTAGAGCCGAGCCGAGCACGGAGCCCTGCCTAGAGCCGAGCCCTGAGCCGAGCCTCGAGCCGAGCCCCGAGCCCAGTCGAGCACAGAGCCCAGATCCGAGCCTCGAGACG